>NC_046203.1:12497307-12797307 GCF_011004875.1 Balearica regulorum gibbericeps
AAGCTCCACATCAACGGGCAGCTCCAGCCCTGGCACCCCACAGCCACAGCTGCCGCTTTCCACAAGCTCCACCATCTCTCCTGAACCCCCCCCATCTTTTTCACCAGTGCCTGCACCTGAAGCCCAGCAGCCACACGCACCTCCGCCAGCTACAGCCTCCCCAGCACCTCTGGCTGCAGTCCCGCCACCGAAGCGCAGCATTATTTCCCGTCTGTTTGGGACATCTCCTGCATCAGACCCCTCTCCTCCCCAGCCAGGTAGGTGCTGGAATGCAGCGTGTAGTAGGCAGGGTGTTGCCCTTGGGCGTTTCTGTTTTCCTTTCATTTTTTCCCTGCAAGAGGCTGAGCAGACAGGAATCTGAAGACCACAGGCTATGAGTGTGTGCAGTGTGTGTGCCAGGAGAGCTGCGCTGTCACTCTCTATTTTTCTGCTGATTGGCGTTGTGGTTTGTCTCGGTGCTGCACTTGGATGGGGACTGTGTCCAGCCAGCTGAGCAGTGGCCGTGGTGTGCTTCAGGAGGAAGGTACTGAACACACAGGAGACACTATTAATAAAATAACTGTCAGCTTCTTACCAGGAGCACAAATGCCTCTTGAATAGCAAGAAAAAATGTTCGAGAAGCTATTTGAAGCTCCGTCTTCACAAGAGTCTGGCAGCTCAAAGGGGCTTCTGTGTGTTAACGGGAACAGCAGAGTGCTGGTTTTAAAGGTTATTCAGCCAGAAATGATCACATAAGTCCAGGCTCTGTAGCGGATTCCCCTCTGGGGAAAAACGCTCCTTCAGAGATGGGCTGAGGCAGAGGGCAGCCTGCCTTGACTTCTTCTCAGTGCCAGTACACAATGGAGTAGAGTAGCTCAGCGTTCGGTCCAAACCCCTGCCAAACAGCGTTGCAGGGTAGAAACATTGAGGGGTTTGTTGCATGTACTTTTACTGATCTGGACCTTAATTTGCCTGTCGCATTTGCTTTGTTTGCGAAGCTAACTGGAGCTGCAGAGCTGGCACTGCCTAAAAATCATTAGCATGACATGGTTTGAATCACCCTGTGGAAATACCTTCCCTCTCAAGCTGTCAATCTCTAGAGTTCACAGTACTCTTGAGACACCCACAGAAAGAAAGGAGGAGGTGCTGGGAACACGGTTTGCAGTTTCAGATGTTGAAATCTTTCCGTTTTAGATCTGCACACAATGTTCTGCATCCTGAATCTGTTCCCAGGTATGACACAATACACCCATTTCACTTTGTTTATGACTCTTCCCACTCAGAAACAAACAAACAAACAAACAAGGAGGAGCAAATGTTAGAAATCCCTTGTCAATAAAAAAACCTTTGTCATATTGATACATAGAAAAAAGACAAGTGGTCTACTACCAGTGTTACAGTCTCTGGGTCTTGGGGTTTTTTTTCTTTTTCTGCTTTTTTTTTTTAAATCTATTGCTTAGCTTGAGAACTATTTTAGGCTTTTGGCCTGCAGTCCTCGTATCTGAAGGGGGGGGGTTGCAAAAGGCAGCTAGGAAAAGCTGATCTGTTTGGTTTACATAGCGTGTCACGGGTCTGCACCTCTACTGGGACATATCTAGGGACTAACTAATTGGAAAGCAGTTGAAAAATCACTGTCACAAAGTAATACTTGTTTTTTAATGGGAGCTACTATTTAAGCTTTCCCTTGAAGTCTTGCAGTAGTAATTCTTTTGGCTGTGTTTTCTTGCACTAATGCTACTCTATGGCATTAGTAATAGCATTATTTGTATGCAAAAGTGATCTGAAAGCTGTACTAGCAGACCAAAATCTAGAAAAAATATACAAATCTTGTTCAGCCGAAAGAAAAGAGGCTAGATGTGAAGTGCAGTCCAGGCAGAAGAAAAAGGTTGAATATTGCAAATTCTGAAAAGGGTAGTTGCTTTAGGCTTCTTGGTTATGCTAATTTCACAAGATTTCATCCTGATATCTTGAAGATGGGTAACAGTCTCTATTAAAGCGAGCCTCTATTTGCAGTAGCTCTTGAGTTTTTGGTTACACAGGGCATCTAAAAGCACAGTGTGAAAAATCCTGCCTTTGACAGTTACAGTTCAAAAAGCAAGAGGAGGTGAGTGGGTGAACTAACAGTCTGGAGAAGGTAAGAGAATAATGAAGGGACATCACAGAGGAGCGGTGCTCACAGCATAGGTATGAAATCTGGCTGTGGTATAGTCAGTAATAGCATTCACTGTAGAGCACAGTCTGTTCCTGCTAGAGAGTTTTTCAAGACTATTTAAGAGCTTGGGTCAGCCTGGTGCATTTTAAACCACAGAGGCCATGTGTGGTCTGTGAATGCCTTCCTGCAAGATTCCGGACTGGTTTGAGTATCCTGTTCATAACCTTCCTCTTCCCTTGCTGTGAAGCCGAGGTCCTGCTTCGTGGCTGCTGCCACCCTGGGCAGGATAGAGCTGTAAAAAGCAAATTTCTGTCTTGCTGGTGGTGAATGCTGTGTTTTATGGCTACTGTTGCTAATGCAGATCCTGCTGCTGCCGCTCCTTCTCCCCACCCTGAAGCTCCTGCAAAAGTACAGAGCGTAGAGGACTTTGTTCCTGAGGACAGCCTGGACCACAGCTTTCTAGAAGACGCAGCCCCACAGAAGGACAAAGGGAAAGTGCAGACTAAACACCGTGTTGATAGTGAAAGGTAAGGAAAGGAGGATGGAGGGAAGGTGAGACGGGGACATACCTGGATGTGCAGTCTGAGTGATGAGTCGGGCCTGGCTAACCTGTTGCAACTGTTCAGAAAGTGATTGCAGAGCACTTAGCTGCCCCTGAGCCTTTCTGGCTGTGGTATAGTCGTCGTAGCATTCACTGTCTCCATTTAATGATACACCCTGCTCCCCGGGAATGAGGAACAGCAGTAAAAGCTAGTTATCACCTTCCTGGTGTTACTGTCTTGCTTTCAGGCTCAGTGTTAAACCACTGGGTAGCTTTGAGTCAGGAAGGGATTTCCTGGCCAAACGTGCTGAAACATTTGAGATATTTTCCTTCTGGAACACAGTGCACTTTGCAGGGATAGTATTCTTTGCCTAATCAATACTTTCCTGCTGCAGAGGCCCAAAGTGTGGCCAAGCTCCTTTGTGGCCTGGTACTGCCATTCCTGAGGCATTATAAAGGGGTTTATGTTTGTTGGGGGACACTTGGGGGCACTCAATGGGATTCTGGAAGGAAAGGTGGAGAGGGTCATGCTCCCTTGGGAGGGTCACTGCATGCTTGCCCACAGATTACAGAAAAGTCTTAGGGGGTACCTTTCTTTTCTCTGTCCATTTCTAATATTCCTTCCCAGCATTTTCTGTCTAAAAGATAGGGATTTGATGGGTGGTCTGTTCTGTGGATAAGGAATTGGCTGGATGGTCACATCCAGAGAGTAGTAGTCAATGGCTCAATGTCCAGATGGAGATCAGTGACAAGTTATGTCCCTCAGGGGTTGTTTGAGACCAGTACTGTTTAATATCTTCATCATAGAATCATAGAATGTTTGGGTTGGAAGGGACCTTAAAGATCATCTAGTTCCAACCCCCCTGCTGTGGGCAGGGACACCCTCCACTAGACCATGTTGCCCAAAGCCTCATCCAACCTGGCCTTAAACACTGCCAGGGATGGGGCATCCACAACCTCTCTGGGCAACCTGTTCCAGGGCCTCACCACTCTAACAGTAAAGAATTTCTTTCTAACATCTAATCTAAATCAACCCTCCTTCAGCTTAAGCCCATTACCCCTTGTCCTGTCCCCTGTCAACGACATAGACAGTGGGATCGAGTGCGCCCTCAGCACATTTGCCAATGACACCCAGCTGAATGCAGTTGACACACCTGAGGGACGAGATGCCATCCAGAGAGACGTGAGCAACCTTGAGAAATGGGCCCTTGTGAACCTCATGAGGTTTAGCAAGGCCAAGCGCAAGGTCCTGCACCTGGGTCAGGGCAACCCCTGGTATTGGTACAGGCTGGGGGAAGGAGGGATTGAGAGCAGCCCTGAGAAGGACCTGGGGGTGTTGGAGGACGAGAAGCTCAACATGAGCTGGAAATGTGCGCTTGCAGCACAGAAAGCCAACTGTGTCCTGGGCTGCATCCCCAGCAGCATGACCAGCAGGTCAAGGGAGGGGATTCTGCCCCTCTGCTCTGCTCTGGTGAGACCCCCCCTGCAGTGCTGCATCCAGCTCGGGGGTCCCCAGGACAAGAAGGACATGGAGCTGTTGGAGCGAGTCCAGAGGAGGCCACGGAGATGATCCGAGGGCTGGAGCACCTCTGCTATGGAGACAGGCTGAGAGAGTTGGGCTTGTTCAGCCTGGAGAAGAGAAGGCTCTGGGGAGACCTAATTGCGGCCTTTCAATACTTAATGGGGGCTGATAAGAAAGATGGGGACAGACTTTTTAGTAGGGCCTGTAGCGATAGGACAAGGAATAATGGTTTTAAACTAAGAGAGTGGATTCAGACTAGATATAAGGAAGAAATTTTTTACAATGAGGGTGGTGAAACAGGTTGCCCAGAGAGGTGCTAGATGCCCCATCCCTGGAAACATTCAAGGCCAGGCTGGACAGGGCTCTGAGCAACCTGATCTAGTTGGAGATGTCCCTGCTCATTGCAGAAGGGTTGGACTAGATGGTCCTCAAAGATCCCTTCCAACCCAAACCAGTCTAGGATTCTATAATTCTATCCCCCCAAAAGGCAGACCTGTGTTTATGCTGTAGGCTGGGGGTTTTTTTTGTTTTTGGTTTTTTTTTCTTTTCCTGGCTTTGATGGTTTTTAACCAAAAAAAGGGGAAAGGGATTGTGTATACTGAGCTGCTCAGACAAGAGGATGTGCAGCAAGCTGTCTGAAAGCAGACTGTCACTTAAGAGGTGACCTAAGCCTGCTCTGCATCCCTCTGCTTAGAATAGTCCTTGCCTGCTGCCTCTTGTCATCAACACTGGATGAACCAGAAGAGTAATTAAATGCTGATACAGCTCATCTGTGAATGTGGTGGATTCTGTATCCTTTGACATCTTTGTCATGATTCAGTTCAACTCTAGTTCAACCACAACAACTTTAAATCAATGCTGTGTGTGAGGCTTGATGCCTGTCTGATGCAGGTCAGCCTGAATCATCCTTTGTGATGGTAGAACATGTGGATGTTTTATTAAAAAAAAAAAAAAAGGAAAGAAAGAAAAGTGGTGGTTGCTAGAAGCACGCTGGCCTACAAAGTGTCTTGCTCGCAGCTGTGGCTGAGCTGGGATATTTTTCTCTGTTTAACAAGGAGATGTCTGGAGAGCCCAGGCTGACCTTCCTGAGGTTTGCTGGAGGCCTGGGTCCTGGAGTGCCCCTGGAGCTCTTGAGCTGCAGTTCTTGCTGTAGGTAGGAGGTTGGATGTTTAACAAAGGCTTCTCTTCTACAGAACGTTGGTTGTTGGGAGCAAAGAGATGTTGAACTATACAAAAAGCCAAACATCTTAAACAGTGGTGCAAGAGCCCTGCTCTTGGTAGAGTTGTCATGTCCTGGCTGCTGTGATCCCCTTCTGTGCTGTGTCCCTAGTCTTGGAACCCTTCCAGTGCATATGAGCTGGTGAGGGCAGAGAGAGACACCTTTGGGCTTTCACAGAGAGGACACTTGTTCACAGCTTCATCCTTTGGTGACAGTGGTAACCATCTCAGTTAGACCTGCTCTGTTCTCTAGGAGAAGACCTTGCAGCACATCCCTGCAAATTCGTATGCTCATTATTTCTCTGCAGCTTGGCATCCATGTCTTGCTCAGGTTTCTTATGTAGCTCACACGGTTTTCTCAGTGCTCTGGCAATTTCACCTGTTTCTTGCCAAAAAGAGCCTACCATAGTAAGCCAGATGTGCTGAAATTCAGAGATGTAAATGTGGTTCTGACTATCATCTGCAATAATTTATTTCCTTCAGGATGCCAATTACAGCCCCATGATGCCCAGGAGCAACATAAGAGTTCTGTAAGCACCATCCCTAATAATCAGCTTCTACTGCAGTGAGTAGGCTGTTGTAGTTGCAACAAAATCTTCTGCTGCAGAAATTTATCTCTGACCTAAAGAACACAAAAATTCTCCTGTGAAACCACTCAAACCTAATGGATATTTTATTGGTTTTAAAAAACGAAATACCAAGCTGCACCTGAGTGGGGAACAAAGCCTAAGGACATAGCAGGGATGCGTTCAGGTCTCTTGAACATTTTTAAGCAGATATCTGAGTGTTAAGCTTACACAGCTTGCCAGCATTTCTTCCGGGTGTGCTGTTACCCAGTGTAAGCTCCGAAACTGAAGAGCCATTGAAGATGTGGCAGAAGAACGAGCTGTGTATTGAAAATTTGTGAAGTTACTTCTCTTACCCAAATAAGAGCAAGAGTCTTGCAGTTAGCTCATGTGAGAACGCCTTAGTGGGCAGTGTGTTTCACGTATGAAGCAGAGATAGTTACGTTCACAGCATCACACACTGGCTGAGGTTGGAAGGTACCTCTGGAGGTATCTGGTCCAACCACCCTGCTCAACCAGGGCCACCCAGAGCTGGTTGCCCAGGACCGTGTCCAGATGGCTTTTGAATACCTCCATGGATGGAGACTCCACAGCCTCTCTGGCAACCTGTGCCAGTGCTCGATCACCCTCACAGTGGAAAAAGCGTTTCCTGATGTTCGTAGGGAGCCTTCTGTGTCTCAGTTTGCGCCCTTTGCCTCTTGTCCTGTCACTGGGCAGCACTGGAGAGACTGGCTTCATCTTCTTTGCACCTTCCTTCAGGTATGTAAATACATTGATTAGGTCCCCCCAGTCCGCCTTTTCTCTTCTCTAGGGTAAAGCAGCCCCAGCACTCATGTGAGACGCCTTTCCTCATGTGAGAGATGCTCCAGTCACTTAAATCATCTTCATTGCCCTTCATTGGACTCTCTCCAGTATACTCATGTCTCTCTTGTACTGAGGAGCACCCAGAACTGGACACAGCACTCCAGGTGTGGCCTCACCAGTGCTGAGCAGAGGGGAAGGATCCCCTCCCTCGACCTGCTGGCAATACTTTGCCTAATGCAGCCAGGACACCATCTGCCTTCTCTGCAGCAGGGACACCTTGCTGACTTATGTTCAACTTGGCATCCAGCAGGAACCCCAGGCCCTCTTCTGCCAAGCTGCTTTCCAGCTGGGTGGCCCCCAGCACGTTTTGCTGCCTGGGGTTGTTCCTCCCCAGGTGGAGGACATTGCACTTCTCCTTGTAGAACTTCAGGAAGCTCCTGTCAGCCCATTTCTCCAGCCTGATGAGGTCCCTCTGGGTGGCAGCATGACCTTCTGGTGCATCAGTCACTCCTCCCGGTGTGGTGTCATCTGCAAACTTGCTGAGGGTACACCCTGCCCCATCATCCAGATCGTTAATGAAGATGATGAAGAGGACTGGGCTCCATATTGACCCCAATGTATGGGGCACACCACTAGTTACTGGCCTCCAACTAGACTTGGTGCCACTGTTCACTACCCTCTGGGCCCAGGCATTCGGCCAGTTTTCAGTCCACCTCACTGCCTGCTCGTCCAGCCTGTACGTCAACAGCTTCCTACGAGGATCTTAAGAGAGACAATGTCAGAGACCTCACTGAAGTCCAGGTATCCACTGCTCTCCCCTCATCTGTCAGGACAGTTATTGCATCATAGACTTTTATCAAGTTCATCAAGCATGACTTGATCTTGGTAAACCCATGCAGGCTACTCCTGATGATTTGCTTGTCATTCATGTGCTGGGAATGTAGGATTAGCTGCTCCATCACCTTCTTGGGGATCAAGGTGAGGCTGACCAGGCTGTAGTTCTCTGAGTCCTCCTTCTTGCCCTTCCTGAAGGTAGGAGTGGCATTTGCTTTCCTCTTCAGGAAAGTCTTCAGGCACTTCTCCCAGTCGCCATGATTGATCAAAGATTATCAAGAATGGCCTCACAATGACATCCGCCAGGTCCCTCAGCACTCAGGTTCATCCCGCTAGGGCCCATGGACTTATGTACATTCAGTTTTGCTTTGTCCAGGAACTCTGACCTGATCCTCTTCCACCAAGGGTGCATCTTTGCCCCACATTATCCCCCTTGTCGCTGGGACCTGGGACTCCCAAAGGCCAGTCTTGCTAGTAAAGACTGAGGCAAAGGCGGCATCCAGTGCTTCAGCCTTGTCCATGGCCTGTGTAACCAGGTCCCCCTTCTCACTGAGCAGTGGGCCCACATTTTCCCTTTGTCACCTCTGTACTTATAGAAGCTCTTCTTGTTGTCCTTGATGTCCCTGGCCAGATTCGATTCCCTTTGGGCTTTAGCTTTCCTGATTTCATCCCTGGGTGCTTGGATGATGTCTCTATTCTCCCAAGTTACCCATCCTTGCATCCACCCCCTGTATGCTTCTTTTCTGTGCTTGAGTTTGTCCAGGAGCTCCTTGTTCATCCATGCAGGCCTCTAGCATTTTTGCCTGACTCCGTATAGGTTGGGATGGACCACTGTTGAGCTTGGAGGAGGTGATCCTTCAATATTAACCAGCTTTCTTGGGCCCTTCTTCCCTCCAGGGCCTTATCTCACAGGACTCCTCCAGGCAAATCTTTGAAGAGGCCAAAGTCGACTCTCCTGAAGTCCAGCCTGCTTTTTACCCCCTTCCCTGCCTCAGGATCCTGAACTCCACCAAGGCTGCCTTTGACCTGTTATGCTGTGTAACTGAACTGCTTCCTCAATTCAGGGGTGTGTTTGCCTTCATTTGTAAGATCTTGTTTGCTTCTCTGAGCTTCAGGAAGAGGTTGCAAAGTCTGGTATTTCTCATCCATTTTAGTGACTTAGGGAATTCTTGAATTTTTTGCAGTGATGTCATGGGAACTTCTCCAATTCCCTACTCCATAATGTCTCTGAACAATGGAGCAAGAGTTGACATGGAGCAGTAATGTTAGAAAAAACCACTTTTTTCCCCTGAAACGTGCTAGCAGTGAACGTGCTCATGCCTGTGGAACAAGGCTGCCCAAAAATCAGCCAGCTGCTGAGACCTTCAGCACTTACTAACGTCCCTTGGTGCTGCTGTAGCTAAATCCCAGCACAGATCTACAGAGATTAATGGAATCCTGGGTTTTGTTTAATGGCCTGTTATGGTTCTCTAACTTGCAATAAAGAGAACTCCCAAAATCAGTTTCTTTACTGGTTAATTAGAAAGGTAGTTCAATCTCCCGATTTGCTGTTTCAGAACTTAATTTGCTGCTCTTTAGCCTGATGCCCTGAGCCAGCATGTATGCGACTGCACCAGAGGAGCTAACCTGGCTCCAGATGGGGTCCCCACGTCCCTCCCGCTGGGCCAGGGTGGACTATGGGTGCCTGAAAGCGAGTTTATGCTGTACCTAACAGTATTCCTGATCTGTCTGCTCAGCATCACTAGATGTGTATCTTAAACGTTGATTAGATTTCCTTGTCCTCACATCTGAAGGGCTTTGAACTGGTTCTTTGCTTTTATGGCATCTGTTATTTATGTAGTTGTACGCAGCTGGCTAGACCAAGTGAGAGAAGCTGAGGACACTGATGGTTCACGCTAGAAGACCCCCATCTCCTAGAACATAGTCACGCAGGCTCATCCCACGGCGTGTGATTCCCTCAGCTTACCTGCTATATTAGAGTTTGGGATTTTCCTCTTTCTCTAGCCCCAAAAACTGATGTGGCAAGAGGATTCCGGTGGCTGCCCACAGAGCCGGCTCCACTGGCTGCATGGCAGGGCTGGTCTAACACGGTCAATCCAGGTTTGAGACGGTGTGCTCAGGTTGCAGCTGGATTTGTTTCATCACCAGCAGCCGTTCTGTGTGCAGGATGGAGGGCTCACTGAGGAAACCCCGACACGCTCTTTGATCAGTACCTCGGATGCAGACCTTGGCGAGCGTAGCCGGTTTTGGTGGGTACCTGCGCCTGCAAACACGTTGGCTCAACACTAACGCAGGCTTGGCAGCGCGTCAAGTGCCAGAGAGAGTGGTGCAATGTGCTTGTTTTTGCGTGCTCTGAATTCCTTCCAGCTGGAACCTCAGGACCACAAGCTGATACTAATTTTGCATTGTCAGACCTTGTTTATACTGCAGCAGTGATTTTCCTGACGTATATTCACTCCATTGCTTTGCTCTTAAGCTGTCGCTCAACGATTTGTGTGGAAGTTATAGATGTACTCACTGCAAAGGGAGATGACCCACTTTGTGCGGGTGTGTGTATACACGTGGATGGTCTGTTTGGACTGGGAATGCTTTAAAGGCTGCAGGTCTCGTATGGTATGCAGTAGAAGGACAGTGGCAGCAATCTCTGAAGAGTCCTCGTGCTTAATGGAGCAGTGATGTGTTAAAGAAATGAAGTGTCACTACTTCAGAATAATATCCTGCCGTTTTTAGGATGCAACTCCATTTTCTTTTCAGCACATTTCAAGAGGAAACCCTGCCAGTGCTTCACAGACCTCAGAAATTGCTCACTTGTAATTCCTCCAGCCTTAGAGGCTGTTCTGGGCACCAGTTTTCTTCTCCTTTGTGTAGGACGGGCTGCGTGCCTCCTTCCTGGCTCAGTATGAGAGCAGCAGTGTAAACGATGAAGGGGCTCTTCAGCAGCCTGCCTCTGCGTATCCAAGAGCTGCGCCGTGAGTGCTGAAAGCAGAGGGATCCACACCAAAACCAGGAGGAGGGCCTGGATGTTAGCGCTGATCTTAGCACCCAGACAAGCTTTGATTATAACCACTCTCAATGTGCTGCACCAGTTGTGAGAAGCGTGGTGTCCCATACGTCACAAATAACTCCATTAGCTGTTGGCAGATGTATTAATTCTTTAAAACTGATTTGTAAACTGGTAACTAGCCTTAAGAAGAGCCAGAGCGAGTAGTACAATCGGCCAGACTGTGTTAGGGCCTTGGTGTTTCCCATCCCACCAGCACACATTCTCCACTGTCTCTTCCAGTGCTGGCCGTCTGCTAGTGACTGGGAACACCACCTTCTTCCAGATGAAGGATTTTAGGTTTTTGCAATTCCTTTTGTGCCTCTAAAATCTAATCTATTCCAAGCGATAATATTTTTTTTTAATCTCTGCATAAAAATGAAGGCTATGTTTGTACAATCTGTATCAAGTCATTAAAAGGACAGTGACTACTGGTTATGGTAGGTTATCAAGAAGGAACTGGATATCTGTTGCAAATAAAGCAAATGGAATGAGGAAAGGTAATGCAAAGGTTCATCAGCAGAGACTGGGGAAATATCTATATTCCTGACATGAGCAAATCCTTCAGAAAGTATTAAAATTGTTGGGTCCTGAGGACATTCAGACAAGAATCCTCAGCAGGTAATTTCAGCTGCGAAGCTCTCTATCAAGATGCCTTTGAACACATAACTGTGTTACATCCAGGGAGCCTGACGGACTCCTAGCTCTAAATGTCCTTAGGTTAATTTAATTTGGGGAATGTTATAGCATGGTTATAGTGTCTGGGTAGGTGCCTGCTTCAGGGAGCAGCAGAGAAATAGAAATAATTCCAGGAAGCTAATAGCTGCAAGTGAATTCCCAGAGTAGTGGCAGTGTATGATCAGGTTTAATTACAGGATGTGGGGATTAAGGGAGGCAGTTCCCACGGTTTAATTGGCTGATCCTTGCACATTGGACCAGAGATGTTCTGATTGAGCTGAACCAACAGGCTATTCTGTAGCACTGAGGTTCGCCTTTTCCAGCCACACGTTTTCGGCTCGGGCGGTCGCAGCCACCATGTGCCACATCCTTGTGTGGTTCTGTACAGGACTTGTGCCACCCCTGCAGCCAGCAGGGACAGTGCGGCGGGAAGGCTGGCAGAGCCGCTGCCCCGACCTGAGTGACGTTCACCCTGAAGTTGGCCAGAAAAGCCAGACGAGCGACAATCTGCTTTCGAGGGGGAGCATGTCCGAGTGCGTCCTGGGGGGCTGTGTCTGACTGTCGTGGTTTAGCCCCAGCCGGCAGCTGAGCACCACGCAGCCACTCACTCACTCCCCCCCTCCCCTCCTCCTTCCCCCCCCCCCCAGTGGGATGGGGAGGAGAATGGGAAGGAAAAGGCAAGACCTGGTGGGTTGGTATAAGGACAGTTTACTGGGATAGCAAAGGGAGAGGGGAAGACAAAACAAAACAAAACAGTACTTAACAGAGTATACAAAACTGGTGATAGACAATGCAGTTTCTCACCCAAGGACCGTACAACTCAGACCGCACACTCAGACCTGTCCTGAAACCTGACTGTCCCTGAGCCACGCGTCCTGGAGCTGCTGCCGCCCCTCCCCGGCTAGCCCCCTTTTATGCTGAGCATGGTGTCACATGGTATGGAATAGCCCCTTTGGCTAGTTTGGGTCACCTGTCCTGTCTGTGTCCCCTCCCAACCCCTTGTGCACCCCCAGCTGTCCCACTGGCAAGGCAGTGCGAGAAGCAGAAAAGGCCTTGGCTCTGTGTAAGCGCTGCTCAACAACAACAGGTCCACATAACAAAAACATCTCTATGTTATCAACGCTGTTTCCAGCACAAATCCAAAACATAGCCCCATACTAGCTACTGTGAAGAAAATGAACCCTCTCAGCTGAAGCAGGACACTGACCACTGTCTGTTTTGCAGCGATGGAGAGGTGCCCGGGGGGAACCCCATGGTGGCAGGTTTCCAAGATGACCTGGATCTGGATGACAAAATCCCCAGCAGACCCATGCTGGGAGCAGAACGGGTGCCCAGCAAGAACGTTACCCTCTCCAGTGAGGAGGAGGAAGAGGTGAAGGACTCCAAGGTCATACTCATACCTGATGAAGGCATCGACACAGAGCAGGGAAAAAAAAGGTACAAAACACAGCCTGAAGTACGGGGTTGTGCACAAACGTGGGCCTCTTCTTGGTCCTGCCGCTGACTTCTGTGCAGCCTCTGAGAAGTCCTGGTGTCTCTGTCAGCCTGTTCCTCCAGCTGTCAGCTGGGCTGTGCGTGCTGTAGGTGTGACGACTGCTTTATGCTGGGTTTTCGGCACCGGACCTGGCAGCGTGCCTTTGAGCACTGTGCGCCCGTGGTCGCTGGTACGTTTCTGTTTGGGAAAGGCCCAGCCTTTTTCTCAAGTTTGAACAAGAAACTGTAACTGAGTGCTTGAACGTCTGCTCATAGCGATGCAAGGGCAGAGGAGTGGAGTCTTGTGGTGAGGAGAGTGGAAGTCATCATTCGCCACACCTTGTGCTGGAGACCAATGAACGGGACTGTGTTCTCCACATACCACGTCCTGTGGGTGATACAGTCAGGCATGGCCCGCTGGTGCAGGCACCTGCGCGTCAGCATCCTGAGGGATGAGGGCCATCTTCAGCTTCTGAGCGTTTGAACACGCACACCTAGGATGAGCTACCTCTCCTTGGAGATGCACGTTGCAGCCCTCGAGGCAGGCTCAGCTTTTCATTGGTCTTTGTGCTTTGCTTCACAGAATGGGAGAAGGGACAGGGTCTGACGATTTGTTTCTTTCTTCACAGGTCTTCCAGAAATTCTCTGAAACCACAGAGTGAAGCAATTTTGACCAAAGCAACTGACCCGAAGCCTCCTGACAGTTTACCTCCACGTTCTGGGTCCGAAAGAAACAGCAGCAGCAAGCTCAACGCTAGCCTGCCAGCTGCTGCTCCTGCTGCTGCTGCCACCCCAGCAGCAGTCCAGGCCCCAAAGACCACTTCCCAAAGCAAAGGACATGCTCTGAAGCAGAAAGTGGTCAAAGAGGAAAAGCCTGAGGACTCTGACAGTGATCAAGAGGGACCAATAGCTACTCAGATGCTCTCATTTGTTATGGATGACCCAGACTTCGAAAGCGAGGATTCTGACAGCCAGAAGAGGAAAATGGTAAATAACGTGTGTGAATCGCTGTGCGGTGCTGCAAAGCTGAGCTGGAAGTGTTGGGGCATCTCACTGGGCAGAGCTTTCATCTGCTCTCCCATCTCTCAGTGGCAGTCGCAGCAAGTCAGGTGCTAAGCAACCTGAAGAGATTGATATACTCACAAACCCACTAATGCTCTGATTGTTGAAGCTACACGGCAATGAGGTTTGTGCTTACGGGTTTTAAAGTGCTGTTTATTCTCAGTAAGTCCAGAGCACGGTCAGTCCAGTGGTGTGGAAGGTATGAAATAAAAATCTAATGGTCTTCCACCCAAAGTTTAATATGTAGAAGTGTGTGCGTGCCAGAGAGAGAGAACAAGTCAATCCTACAGTCAATCCAGCAATCAAAAAGCCATAACAAAATTTGCTGGGCAAAGTTCCTTACTGGAGTAGGAGAATCTGCCTGAGAAGGACTCTCCAGCATAGCCAGGTTAGCTGCAAAGGCTCTGTGACACTGAACACGTGGGCAGCTGCTCAGTGCTGCCTGCAGGTGTCTGCTCAAATAGAGCAGACAGGGGAGCCCCCTCTGCACCCCTCGTCTGTTAAAGATGGAGAAAACACAAGCATCTTCTAGGAACTTGCTGCTGTGGCTCTGGGTATCCCTCATTCCAGTGATCTGCACTCGCAGCCAGCAGAGCAATCTCTAGAAACTGCTAACCGTGATTTGGGACAGGCGATTGCTGTTCAGGGTACTCCCGGTGTCTGGGTTAGCTGGTGTTCAGGAGTGGTTTATGTGTTCGCATCATTCCAGAATCCTGCAGAAAGGACAGTTGTCCCAGTTTCTTTGACCTTGCCTGTGTGTCATGGTGTTTATTAAGGAATTTTCCATTCGTTTAGCAGTTTCAGTGTCTGCTTTTCCTGGCACTTTAATACGAAAGCAAAAGTATTTGCAGCAAGTTTACTTCTCTTAGCATGTGATGATGAGAAATGGGATTTGTGAGGGAGCTTGCCTCACATCATTGTCACGGAGACGCCCCACGACTTGTGAATGCTTTTCAAGATCAAGGTTTACCAGTCAGGCAAAGCAGTAAAACCACTACCGTTAGCGAGGAGGGAGGCATTGCCTAGGTCAGCAGTAGAGCGAGGCCATGTTCGGTCAGTATGGAGGATATATAGAAAGGATGGATAACAAATCCTGAAGAGGATCAGTTGGCAGATATCAGATGGTCGTTAAAGTTCATTTCCATTCCCATTGTGCAGAGACAGAGGATTTTTTGGGTGATATCCAGTCTCCGCAGCATCCTGGGATTTAGCCCACGTTGAAGGGGCAAATTTGGCCTGGGAACACATTCCCTTTTGACTTGATGAAGGGAGTTACTCTGCAGACATAGGCCACTTCCTTGGTCCTGCTGCTCATTGCCTCTCATATGCGAGACCCCACAGAGCTACACAGCAAAAAGGTTTTGTCTGTCAGGTCTGGAAGTGAGTTTTCAGCCTATTAAATTTGATTTTCCCCAAAACAGAGGTGCCTCTCCAGGGCAGTTAGAGGCTGATGCTGCTGAGCTAACACAGTTAAAGGTCTCATTTAATCCCTTTACATCAGGAATTTGATTTTGGTAGCGTGAATGGGAAGTTATCAGAGCACACTTTCCAGTGCCAGTGCTACCAATGCATTTTACCGAAGCAAGAAATAGATCGAGCTTATAAGATCAAGGGCATTGATTTCCAGGCAATAACAGCTCAGTTCAGCTACCATTTCCTTCCCTCCTCCCCACCTGCGAACCGCTGACGTCTTTGTACACAAAATGCTCAGAGGTTTTGGTTGAAAGATTTGTGTGTGTTGTCTGCCTTTTCTTGTCTCTAGGATGAATTCCCGGTCCGGGAAGATCTCTCTGAAATATCGGATGATGATACCTCGTTGGCAAAGCCACCCCAGCCTGTGAAATCAACAGTCCACTCCTTTAAACTGAAAAATGACTCAGATCTCTTTGGCTTGGGTTTGGAAGAAACCGGTCCCAAGGAGAGCAGTGAGGAAGGTAAAGGTCGCACCTTATTTCCACTTGTGCTGATTTTGTTTGTCAGGCATCTGTTTTTTTCCAAAATGGTTCCAGGGTGTAAGCAAACCAATTTGCACTAAATAAAATACCCTGTAACTTCATGCAGTGCCCTGTGTGAGTCTTCAATGTGATTTAACACAGCACAAAGAACTTTCTTTACGTTTTTCCCCATGGGGAGGGGGGAACTTGGCTCGTCTGTGGCACCAGCCATGTATTATTTTTGTCCCAGCTGGAAGCAGAAGCGCATCCTTCACAAGCTGCTTCCGTGTAAGGCTTCCCGCTTAGCCTTGCGTGCCTGGGAAGAGGTGCTCAGCATTGCAGTGTCCACCCCCTCAAGAATTTGGATCAATTTGAGCAAAATACTCTGATACACCCTGCCAATTTGCTCTTCTATTTTTGGGAAAGATGGGATGCGGTTCCGATCATAACCTAAGCATTCAGGCTTTTTTTTTTTTTTTTTTTTTTTACCCCCCATCCCCTGAGGGAACAAATCTTACTTGCACAAATTATTTCTGCTGTCTTGGCATTACTGCAAAGCAACTTCCTATAGATCTGCCCCTGATGTCACCACGAAAGATGAGAAATTAAAGACTTAAGGGGAGAAAAAGCTGTAAGCAGCACCAGAGAGAGATCTCTTTGAATAGCTGTTCCAAAAGTGTAAGCAAGGTGTCACAGGCTGCGATGGTTTCATCAGCTTGTCGCTTTGAGTTGCTGAACAGCACAACTTGAAATAGCTAGAAGTGCATTTGCAGAGGCCCAGGTCAATAATTTAACTTGTTTAGCATCTTTAATAATTCAACAAGGGTTCGTCTTATCTCCTCTCATCTTTCTGGAATGAATATAAAAATATGTCTTGGTAGTCAGTCAGTTGGAGCTTGACCAGAAATTAGACTTCTCCATGGTTGACTTGTATTTACAGATCAACCAAGGAAAAGAATGTGTAGGTAAGGTTGGCAGTTGGATACTGCACATGAAACGTTGTGCAGTTATAAATCCTCGTGTGAAACAGCCGAGTAGATACTCTCCTGTTCAAGGAGATTCTCTGCAAAGGCAGTGGATGTTCAGCAGTCTAATTAGCAGCCAAGTCATCAACCATAATAACATGGGACACACGATTTGACAGTGATAGACTCAGGGACTCATTTGATATCCTTACAGAGCCGGGCTGCAGCACTGACGCTTTGGCCTCGCGGTGATGTAATTTCCATACACCGTTTGACCAACAGTGAGTGCTAACCTGCTGGGGTGCTCCCATCTGCTGGCGCTCTGTCCTGAATGGTCCTTCCAGTCCTGGCTCCGCTCACAGAAGCACAAACCGTGCCTGGCGGGATTTCTGTCTTCCTTTGAATATTTAGTGGTCAGAGGGAAATTGTTCCCAGGAGCTCTTCTTTAGTTCTGGGAACAATAATCTGGTCCCAGTTTGGCCTTTGGCCTCTGTATTTGTTTCTTAGTAGCTGTGATACAGTGAACATCCAGGTCAGCGTTGGTAACACAGAATAACATAGATAATATCATGCTTATAATGAAACTAGATGCATCTGGTTAAATTAGGGTGTGACTGCTGGAGCCTGGGTTGGTTTGTAATGGAGCACCGTTTGTCCTGAGGACTCGGGATTGCCTTTGCACATGGCTCCAGGATGGAGCATTTTGTTCTCAGAAACTGGGGCAGAATTGCATCGCTGACAGTCTAAATTAATTAAAAAGAATGTTGTTTTTTTTTGTTTGAACAGATAAACAACCTTCCAAGGAGAAAAAGAAGAAGAAAAAGAAAAGCAAAGAGGTACTATTTAATTCCTCAGAGCTGACCTGCCATATTATCGACCAGCCAAGGAGAGGGGTGGCCTTCTACAGCATGCTCTGTGTTCCGGGTGGACTTCCTTCCATCCTCCCATCCTACAGCCAGATCTGTGCCTCCCAGGCTCTGCAGACCATTGATCAATTTGCAGCTTAGAACCAAGCTTTTAGAACAGTTGAATTTTGAAGAGGAAGTGTGTGAATTTGTAAAATCTGGGATTAAATAGAGCAGTGCATCTCTGCTGGGCTGAGTCTGTTGATAGCACTGTGACTTTTTCCAAGCTATCAGGAAAAAGGGGTGTCCCCGACAGACATAATCTCAGAAGCAGCGAGGGAAGTCTGCAGGAGGCTTTGTCTTTGACATTTCTGCCTGTCCAATACTGTGGTATTGTCAGGCACAAACTGCCTGACAGACCAGTGCTACATATAAACCAGATGGTCTTTCTTCTCTTCTGTCCAATGTCACAGAAGGGTCTTCTGGAATTAACTCCAAGCCAGCCTAGGTAGTAGATGCTTCACCCTAAGGAAGGTTCCCGTCAGAGCCAAGTTTCAGGGCAGTATATGCTGGTTTACTGGCATGCTCGGAGGATTTACTAATAAAAATGTTCTCATTTTGCAGGAAGAGGAGAAGTCTGTGAAAAAGAAGAGCAAACACAAGAAGAGCAAAGAGAAGGAAGAGAGCAAAGAGGAGAAGAAGAAAAAGAAAAAGAAGAGCAAGGAGAAAAACAATGAGATAGATGAACTTGAGGCTTTTCTTGGAGGAGGAGGAGCCAGCATGAGCAAGCCGCGAGGAGGTGGGGACTATGAGGAGCTGTAGGCTGGCCGCATGTACATGCAGCGGACTCTTCTGTCATGGCTGTCTCCATCTTTTCTTACGAGTCACACCAGGACAGGTGCAGATGTGTAAAGCTTTGGCCGTTTGCCATATATTCTCTCAAAACAGAGCTGGCAAAACACAAGCTTTACATCTGTGTGTGCTATTCTGGTGCATTTGTTACACACACAAAATCCAGCTGAGATGTACTTGAGTAAGGGGAAGGTTCAGGGCACGGTTCCCAGGCCCGCTTCCAGGCTGTTGTATTTTCTCCTTCCAGACATGCCCCGTCGGGTAGCTGGCAGGGTGTGGGAGGCAAAGGGAACCTGCCTCCTGCTCCCCCCCGCTATATTCCACTCCCGCACACCTGAAACTCCCGTCTTGCTAAAAGGAGTGCAACAAAACATGCCGCATGAACGCATCGTGCTCGCCTGTCTCAAGTCTTTAACTTTTTATCCTTCCTATTTTTTTAATGAGAAAGGTGGTATTGGCCATTGCTCCACCCAGCAGTCGATGAGCTTTAAATTGAGCAGATCATGCTATGGTACAGCTCCCTAAAACAGCAGCCGCAGGGCCAGAGTGAGAGAGGATGTGTGTGATTTTGAAGTCCTTTGAACGGGACCTTTCTGCACAGCAGCTTAATTAGCACTCACTGGTGCTGCTGTTGGAATTCATGAAGCCCCATTCATTTCCGTGGCCCTGGTGTCTCAGACACTACATGTAAGCTGCTATGCAGTTTGGGAAAACAATGCAAAGTGCAAAGCTAACCTGAAAGAGGGAGAGAAAAATCAGTGCTTCTCTGCATTTCCCACCCTTGAATTTGCATATACTAGAATCCCTTCCCTTCGGTACCTCTCAGGGACATGACTCTCATGTGGAAATGAAGATATCCAGAGCTTCAGAACTGTCTATAGGGAAGTGTTAGCATGGCAAGGCATTTGCTTCTCAGGCATTTTACAGTCACGCTGTAAAACACAGGCTGCCTCTCTAACGCTGAGAGGGACCACCACTGTAGCGCAGACAGCGTCCTTCCTGGCCCAGCTTCTGTCAATACTGCAGCTGTGTTTACAGGGCCGAGCTTCCTAGCAGCCAGCGTGCTGCCTTTCCCTACCCTATCCCATTCGTGCAGCCTCCTATCCCAGGAGTTTGGGAAACCTTTTAATTTTTGCTTTGAACTTAGACCCGTGGATCAGTGCCTGCTCAGCAGCACCGGTTGCCATTGGATGGGCACTACGAGCCAGCCCTTCGCACTTGCCTGTGTCTCAGTGAGCAGCCCCTGTGTTTGATGGAGCGTGTTAGTTCTCCGTACTCCCTTCTATTTTGGTTCTGGTGTCCCTTTCACAGCTCGGACAGTGAAGCTCCCTCGAGGATCTGTGCATTACATTACCCTGTTGCTTGCAGGTTGATTTGAGGTTTGGTTTTGTTCTCCCTCTCCCCTTTTTGTTGTAAAATGTAAACCATGAAATCCAAAGTGGGGTTTCCTTCTACATCCCTGTAAAACGAGGTGTTTTTTTGATCCGTTATCCACTCCAGAGTTGTGTTGAACAGCAGGCAGTTACCTGCTCCATTTTTCTTTTTCTTTCCCCTAGCCCCCAAAATGCGCTTGTAACTGTTTCCCTATAAAACAAACGGATTTTTTTGCTGCATGAGCAGTATATTGTTCAGCTCTGTTTACCATTAGCGTTTGCCTACTTCTCTGAGCGTTACTACATTTCGTGTGACAGTGTAGGGAAATGCATGGGACAGCTCAAACTTTGCACGTCTGGGGAGGAAAAAGTGGATTGGGACGCGACTGGTTTGTGGCCTCTCTTGTGAAAGGGCAGGCAGGTGTTCCAGCTTCAGCTGGCTGCGTTCCTGAAAGTGCTTCTGTTCTGTGAAGATTTTTGGGTCATGTTCCATTTTGCATCGAAAAAAAACTTGGTACAGTCCATTCTGACTATAAAGCTCTGTTGTACAACTGCCTCTGCACATCTTCTTCTCCACCGCCAGCGTGTCTGCCCGGGCTCGGGAGCCGCGTGTCCCTCCAGGACTGTTTCACAGCAGGGCATCCCGCTTCACCCCTTCCAGTTAAGGAACTGGGGTTGTTTAGCCTGGAGAAGAGGAGGTTGAGGGGAGACCTGATCGTTCTCTACAACTGCCTGAAAGGAGGGTGTAGTGAAGTGGGTGTTGGTCTCTTCTCCCAAGTAACTAGCAAAAAGACAAGAGGAAGTGGTCTCAAGTTGTGCCAGGGGAGGTTTAGATTGGTTATTAGGAAAAATTTCTCCACCAAAAGAGTGGTCAGGCATTGGAACAGGCTGCCCAGAGAGGTGGTGGAGTCACCATCCCTGGAGGTGTTCAAAAAATGTGTAGACGTGGCACTTCAGGACATGGTTTAGTAGACATGGTGGTGTTGGGTTGACGGTTGGACTTGATGATCTTAGAGGTCTTTTCCAACTTTAAAGATTCTGTGATTCTATTCCTCATGCTGCTGCATTCTTACTCTTCATGGAACAGGGTGCTACATTAAAAATCGTTCACAAAAAAAAAAAAAATTGAATGTAAAAACCATGAGTTCTTTCCCCAAAACTGAGGTCTGTCCTGAGAGAGCTGTTGTTCCACGCAGCGTAAGGGAGACGACATTTTTGTTCAGCTCTGCTTCCTTGTGAACGCGGCTCTCAGCGGAAGGCTGTACAGGCACCAAGTCCCCTGGAAACACTGATGCTGGCACTGGTTTGTCTTTCACCTGGGCCAGATTTGGCCACTGTAGGAGCCTTTACACTCCCTGCAGCTCGTGTTCCTTGTCAACACAAGGAGCTGAGACAAAAACAAGCAAGGATGAGTCATTATGTTCCAAAATACTCTTTTAAAAGAGAAAAGCAGATGCGGGAGTTCTCTTTACTTACACTAGAGCCCCAGGAGGGCCTGTGGTGCGTTTTGGCTTTGGCAGCAAGGTCAGAGAAATCGCACCCGGTGGGTGAAGTGGGAGCTTGGAAGGGAATAGCATGAAAAAGGTGCTTTTTAGACTTAGATTTCTCCATTTTGCAGGGAGTGGTGACCTGGTTAGGGTTACAGCATGAGGTGTAATCCAGCCCTGGCAAACATGAGTGAGGGGAGAAAGAAATAGACCTTGTCTTTCGAATAAGCTAAATATAAAAAGTATGTGTACATGCCTGTCATTATGGGGAAGCTTCTGCAGGATCACGTTGATATAAATAGTTCCTGTGAGCATCTCTAGAGGTACCAGTGTATTTGCTTTTGGGTTTATCAGTCATCCAGAAAAAAAAAAAAAAAGAGCTTAAGGCTGAGAAGCTGCAATTTCTTGCAGTTAACGTTGGCCAGAGTTGCATGCTGTGCAAGGTCTTGGTTGGTTTAGAGCAGCAGGAGGGAGAAGTGCAAATTCATCACTGCATTTGCAGCCTGCCGGCTGGGCCTGGCTCCCAAGCACAGCAGGGAGAGCCCTGTCCTCGGGGGCTGCTGTGCGAAAGCCATACTGCCCTGCCTCCACACCACGGGGAGATCCACAGGGCCCTCGGCCGCAATACGATTGCATCGTGGCTTCCACTGTGCCAGCTTGTAGCCAGAGCATTCATGGTAAGTCCCAAGAGGTAACTCCGAGGTTCCCTTTTCCTACCCGCTGTGTCTTCCCAGCTGGCATTGCTCGCTGCTGCCCAAGCCTCCGCAGGGTGCGGTACAAGAGCTGCCTGACGAGCAGCCTCCGTTCGCTTGAGCATCGGGCTGGTCTGGCAGCCCTCCAAGAGGAGGGGGGACCGGGCTTTTCTCCCTCATCTGCAGGAGTCTCTGTGTCTGCTTTGTGGACAGCATGTGGAGTACCCCAGCCGGGGCAGCGGGGCTGTGCTGCTAACCGCAGGCATGAAGGGGAGCTGTGCGCCCAGCGTTTATTTTGGGGAGTGTTTCTTGCTGTACCCGTCCCTGGAGTGGGACAATCCAGCGTGACGGTTAGCACCTCCTGTCGCTCTTGGCAACTCCTGGTGTGTGACTTGATGCAGCTGCTGTGACAAGACATGGGGGAAGTCATACTCTGAGAGCAGGCTGACGTTTTGATCTCCGCAGGCGTTGCAGCGTGCCTTCTGTGCCGGCATCCCTGTGGCTGCCCAGCTGGGAGCCCGTTTTAGCGAGACCTTCCAGCTCACCTGCACCCGAGTGGCCTGGAGCCTGACTCCTCTGTGCTCGTGCGTCCTCTGCCCATGGATTCCTCCTGTGCAAAAGCAGCACGTTCAGAGCATCTTTTTCCTGATGGCCCAAGTCTCCTTAGCACAGGTGGCCGTCCCTGCTTGCTAAAGCTCTTGCTCATGTTAATCTGTGTTTGTGACTGTCACAAAATTCATCCCTGCAAGTGAATCAAGCTGCTTAGCACTGCTGCTGAGCCACGTACCCCAGCCCTGTATGGCAGAGCCTGGGCCAAAAGGACCATGTCTCTTGATACCCAGCCCGCAGCTTCCTCCACCCCCTTGTCAAAAACCAGCACAAGGACAGACTGACCGGTCCTTGCAGCTCCCACCACCCCCAGACCAGCTCAGTTTCTGGCATCCCTGCGGGAAGCTGCCCATCAGTCCTCTGCCTTGAGGCTCAGGACCTGTCTGATAATTGCCATCCAGGTTTATTCCTGGCCAATTAATGCTTATTTGTTCTTTGCCGGCACTGTTGTTTAAATCCTGCTCATCACGCCCAGCCCTGTGCGGATGGCTCCTCTCCCTGCTCTGCTTCTGTTCGGCTGGACGGGCTGTGCCCCGGCTGTGCCAGCAGCTGTCCTTGGCACCGGCTCCCCTTTGGGTTCATCTTTCTCTGGCCGTGCCAGTCCAGATGAGGTCATGCCAGGGCTGGTACTTCATGATTCCCGTACAGTACATCTGCTGCTGCGCCCAGTGATGGCACTGGCTTTTCACAGCTGTATCCTGCTCAGGACTTGCAGCTGGCTGACCGGTGCACCATGTCATCATTGTTCCCCACGATTTATGACACGGAGTCATGCAAGGAGTGCAGCGATCCTGCCCTTTGAGGGATTCAGCTTCACCCTATTCCTGTTACTCCCATAAGGTCATAAGTTTTTCCCTGGCTTGCCAAGGGAATTTGCTTCCTTCCCTCCAGCAGTGAACATGACAAGGTTATTGAAACTCGGGTTTTAGCAGGACATGAATGTGGGAACTTGCAGATGCCCTTGGCGGAGGCCTGCCCTGTGAGCAGCCGCAGGCTCCTGGAGCGCTGGGGGCCGGACAAACACCTGGGCTGTAACAGCCCCTGCGCAGGACGGGCCTGGGGGCAGGGTGTCTCATGGGTGCGCTGCCTGCAACTTCCCTGCAGTCAGGGGTCCTGCTGCTTGGAGAGACCTTAGTGCTCGCCTGCCCGTCTGGGATGCCCCTGAGTGATTCTGGGGAAATCCCGCAGTAGGATGGGCTTAGGGACCGGTTGCTGTAACCTAGCAACAGCCTCAATCATGGCATAATGTAATTAATCCAGTGCTGGCTCAGTCTGCTGCTTAAAGATACCAGGGCAAGTGGTTGAGCCTTTTTAACTTGCCTCCTAAACAAGCCTTCAGCATCTCAGGCATGTCACACGTGTTCCTGGCCCGAGGGCGGCTCATGGTGAGTCTCAGTCTTCATCTTTCAGCCACTTTCGCAGGGAGGCTGCCGAGCGGAGGGGAGCAATCCCCCGGCACCTTCAGAGCCATCGTGGCTGAACCCGGTGCATCCCGTCGGCTCAGGCAGACCTTGGCCGGGTGAGACGTGGCGCAGTCGGCCAAAGCTGCGGGTTCAGGCACGAAGCAGCCTGCAGGAAACCAGGGCACTGTGACGGGCTAAAGCAGGAGGTGTTACCTGTATGCACGTGTACTCTGCTCAGAGCTGTGTGCAGGACACCGCCGTGGCGCAGCAAGCCAGCCTATGAACCCGTAAAACTCCTGGTTATCTCCACATTGCTGGCAGGCTCTGCCTTATGGCAGGAGCAAGGAAGGGAAGCAGCGGCGTGGCTTTCCGTCACAGCAGAGGTGAGACGAGGGGAGGAGGAGGAGGAGGGGTTGCTGTGTCTCCCGGTGGCAGGGGACACCTGAGAGATGTCAGTCTCCCCTCTCCCGCATGCCTCTCCCTGCTCCAGGAGGCCATATGTCGGCATGGGGGAGCTCTGCCTGCGCCTGAGGTTTGGCCTGGGTGGCAGCTGCAGACGAAGACTGTGCTGGCGTCTGCAGACTGGCTGCGGGAAGGAGCCAGCAGGCTGGGAAAAGAGCAGGCTTTTCCCCGGAGCTGGTAGGAGAAACACCCCTTGTGCCGTTGGCAGGAGACAGCTCTGTGGAAGGGTGGAGGTGGTGGGCTCCCACCTTGGCCTCGTTGCCTCCAGCGCTGCCGGCGTCAGGGTTGCCAGCCCAGCACCGAGGAGGTCGGTTCGTGCATCGCTGTGGGGTCTGACGGCTTCAGGGGACCGTGAGGACTGATGCTGGCGTGAGGCATTGCTTGGGCAGGCTGGAACGATGCCCGGCAGCGCTGCCCAGCACCAGTGCTGCCCGCTCTGCCCAGGGCTCCCACCGCACACCAGTGCTGCGTCCTGCTGGCAGGGCAACGCGGAGATCCCCCCTTCGCGGGCACCGTGGGGGCAGAGGGCACCCCAAACAGGCGTCTGGCCTCTGGCACTGCTGTGGGTCAGCAGGTGGGCCCTGTGCTTAAGCTCAAGACTCATTGCCAGCCTTTGGGGACCAAGTCAGCATTCCCAAGGAGGCAGACAGGAATGTGGGGTTTACGGCCCTCTTTACAGGCAGGGACCCTAAAGCCAGCAGCTGCTTTACAGACTTCACACTCACCCTCTTCTGCCACCAAAGCCGTTGGGCGCTGCAGGACAGGCTCCAGCTCCCTCCCGAGCCCCTGAGGCAGGCAGCAGTGCCTGGCTTCTCCTGGTTTCAGGGCTGGGGGAAGGGAGGTGATGTGAGGGAAAGAGGAGAGAAGCTGGAAGGAGGAGAGAGCCTCCCTGCACCCAGCCCGGGCATCACGCTGATACCAGCTCCCGCTGCTCCTGGCTCAGGGGAAATGAGAGCATCGCCCCCAGAGAGGAGCTGTGGGCTGGGTGCCCAGCAGGCAGCAGCAAGGGGCAAGTGAGCAGGCAGGCAGAGCAGTGCAAGCATCCCATCCCATCCCATCCCATCCCATCCCATCCCATCCTGCTCCCAGCTGTGGGATCCCCACGTTGCCTTGGAAACAGCAGATTTCGCAGCTCCTTGCAGTGATGCTGCCTGAAGAGGTCTTCCCCCCACCCGACTTTGTCCTGCCCTGCCCCATCCTGCCCTGCACCCCCATCCTGCCTGTGCTGCTCCCCTCATCCCTTTCCCGAGGGCAGGGGAGGGGGTGTGAAGGCTGCTGGCCCCCGGCTGTCGCCACCCCAAAGCCGCTCCGCTGGCGCTGCAGTGGACGCGCTGTTCCCCGCGGGCTGCGGTGCACTGTCCGCCTTGGCTGCCCACACAGCGAGGGTGGCAACGGGGGAGTGATGAGCCCGGGACGAAGGGAAGGTATCAAATACTAATCCCTGCTGCAAATTCAACAGCATGGGAGGGAGCGGGGCAACGTGCAGCATCCCTGACATCTTCCTGGTGCCATCTGTGAGTGGCGCACCAGTCCCCAGATCGGCTCTGGGGCATGACGAGGCGCTGGGCACCCATCACCCCCATTTCCCATAGGGTGGCCATAGGTGGGTGCCACAGCTCCCCAACCTGTTTTGCTGGAGCCCTCACCCTGGTGAACACTGCTTCGGTGGCTGCAGCACCCATGGGGAGTGACCCAGCCACCCCTGCCCGCCCTGCCTGCCCAGCTCCTGCCTCTTCCCACAGCATTGCAGGCCACGGCCGGCGCGGCACGGATCCCGCATCACTTCTCAGTGCTCGGTACGGAAACCTGACCCGCTCCTGCAGCCTGCGCACTGCGGCTGTGCGGATGGTTCTGCTGCGTTTGAGAAGCCAGGCAAGACCCAGAAGCCGTCTCCTCACCTGCCTCGCCAGAGCTGCTCACGCTTGACTCGAGTCGCAGCCCCGGCCCCGTTTCTCACCGAGCCATCACCCCATGGGTGCAATTGCCCTGACGCTGGGCTCCGTCTCGCGGGTGGCCCCGAGGACAGGCTGGCGGCTGCCTGTGCCACGCTGTCGCTTCCCATCACGGTCCCCGTGCTGAGCTGCCCGGCCCGCGCAGGGGCTGCTGCCTCCCTCTCGCCTCCCTCTCCACTCGCCCCTTCACCAACAAAGCTGATGCGGGAACCTCCGTGCTGGGCGGCAGCGGGTCCTGAGCTGCTGGTGGGGATCTGCCACATCACACCCCCACCGCCCCAGACAGCCCCAAGCACCCATGGGGCGGGATTAGCCTGGCCTGTCCCCTGGGCTTGCAAGGGCCCCCCGTGGGAGGGCAGCTTGGCCCCCGTCTCCCCAGGCCGGGCTTTTTTGGGACCTGCTGGCTGCTTGGTGTCTGCCAGCCTGTCACGTCCTGCTGAGCAGGTCCCAGAGGCTGCCCAGTCCGTCACAATGAGCGAGCGCGTTTGCGGCTTCGGCACAAGGCTGGGTGAGGATGTGCCATCTCACCATCTCTCAGTAATTAGCCCAGCACACGTGGCAGAGGAGGACATCGTTTGTTTGTGTTTAACATCCTTGAAATTATTTTTCCCCAGTTGCTTTCTGAGCTTCTCTGAGGAATCGGCTCCTTTTGCTCTCTCGGAGTGGGCCGTGCTGGGTTCCCTGGCACCACCACACCAGCGCGCCAGTCCCACTGCCAGACTGGGGCTGGGGGAGTCCTGGGAAAACCCCTTTTTTGGAGGCCTTCCCTCACTGCCCGCCTTGTCCTGCCTGTACCTGCTTCCCTGCTGAGGCTCTGGCCCTCCTGGCAGAGTGATACAGCAATTTGCAAATGATCTAACTTCAGAACTGCCCCGTACTGGCATGGTCAGAGTTGTCCTCCACTCGTCCACGTGGTCCCCACCAGCCTCCCCTGCCCTTTGCCACGTTGCTCTGGCTCGGCGAGTCCCCACCAGGGCACGCGTGGGGAGAACCTGCTTTGGGTGGCCCCTTCCTGCCCACGGGGTGCAGGGGGCTGGTGCTCCAGAGATTCGATATCCTGAGCCAGGTCTGTATTGAATCTCACGGGCGAGCAGGGAGGGAGCGGGGCTCCGGGCCGGGCAGGCAGCGGGTGAAACCAGCCAGCCCCGAAACCTTTGGGGTTTTTTCCATTTTCCTGCCACGTGCGCTGGGGCTGGCTCTGCCAGCTCACCCCACAGCCGGTCCCCGGCACCCATGGGGACACACTGGGCAGAGGGAGGCACCGGTGACGATGTGCAGGAGGGCCAGGGATGGAGCGGGGCTGGCAGGATGGCGGCGAGGAGGCACACAGCTCTGGGGCAGCCACGGCGAGATGCCCCTCCCAGCCTCGCAGGCTGCGTAGGACAGATGTGAGCCCCCGCGTTCCCCCAAAGCCGAGATCTGTCCTGTTTTGGGGCTCAGCGTCACCATGGATCCCAGTGTGACCTGTGGGCATGTTGTTCCTCCATGTCTCAGTTTCCCCCTTGGCCAGGGCACGGCAGAACTGAGTCTGTCCCACGCAGACACGGTGACTGGGGGGATGCCGCACACGGTGATGGGGAGATGCGCAAACCTCCTGAGCCTGCGTGCCCACCCCCGCCCTCCCCAGCAGAGCCAGGATGTGCCACGATTCACGATTAGTGTGAACAGCTACACCGACACCTGCGTGGCGTGGGAGGGGTCTCTCCCCATCCGCTGTCAGCAGAGACCGGGGCAGCAGCGTGCTGCTGGTAGGGAAACTGAGCCGTGGGGATGCAGCGCACAGCCTGGCTCTGCTCCCCGTTGGGTGTGGGGGAGCACCCAGCACCGAGCAGGCAGAAACCCCGGCAGAAGAGGGGGTTTGTCCCGCACCGGCCCAGCCCGCCTGCTCCTGGCCCTGATGGCGAGCTGCAGCCGGGCCACGCACCCCAGGCATGGGGACAGAAGCTGCTCCTGCCTGGGGACAGGCGCCGGGCTGGCCTTTTTCTTGCAGGGCTGCAGGAACGAGTCCCAGCTCGTGTCGTCCCTCTGGCCACTTGTGTGTCCCCCACCAGCAGGACAGGGCCCCGGCACCTCGGCCAGGGACAAGCCTGGACCTGCACAGCCATGGCGAGGACCCAACACCACCGTCCGCGCCGGGGTGGGGGACAGTCCTGTCCCTCCCCGCAGAGCCCTGCAGCCCACGTGGGGCCACTGCCAGAGGCTGTGCTAAGGGGGTCCCCTCCGTCCGAGGGGCTGCCACCCCCCCTGCCTGAGGGCCACCCCGGGGCTTCTCAGTGCCTGTGGGGATGGGATGGGGCTGCCCCCCCTTCCTGGGTGCCCCAGACTGGGTGCCCAGGGGTGTCACAGCCCAAAGCAGCAGCGTGCTCCCATGCTTGGGGGAAGGCGTCACCCGCTGCCAGATCCCCTCTGCCCAGCGAGCCCTGAACAGCCAGCACAGCCTTCAGCTCCATCCTCCTCCTGTAGGATCTTCCCCTTCTCCTCTTCCCCAGGCTGCCACTAGCTTGAGGAGGAGGAGAGGAGATGGTGTCCACGGCCCCAGTGACCTCAGCACGTGCCATGGTGCTGCTATCTCCAGTGGCGTGGAGACGGGCCCGTGGTCTGGCCGGATCCCTCAGCACTTTCCAGCCTAAAATAGCAGCCAAACAGGGGGGAGCGGATGGTCCCACGGCCCCTCACCACAGGGCTCAGGGGACACGGTCCAGCCCACTCATCCCCTGCCCTCGGGCAGCCGAGGCCAGGTGGCCACCCCAAAGCGCAGAGCTCTGGACAGGTGACCTCTACCTATGCAGGTGTCACCCAGGGCCACAGGGGACAGACAGAGGGTGGCACCGCAGGGGATGCCCTCAGGGCTGACATCTCTGTGTCCCCCTGGCAGCAGCATCCTCCATGCCAGGACTCCGCGCATTCCCATAGGGTTTGGGTGGCTGCACCCATGGGGGATGCTGAGCCCTGGCACCCCCCTGGGCCGCGCTGCCATGTGCATCAGCAATCATGTCACAAGCTCTGCCGGTGCTCAGCTCTGGCGCGGGGCTGGCTGGCGCGGGGCCGGCAGCAGGCGGGGAGCAGATGGAGCAACACGGCGGGGGCCATGGGGGCCGCAGGGGCAGGAAGCCAGGGGCAGCAGGAGCGGCTGAACCGGCAGCCTGAGCACTGCATCCTTCAGGGAGGAAAATGGAAGCACTGGGGGGGTGGCAGGGCCTGATTGATCTGACCCTGCTCCCCAGCACCCCCCACCCCGCTTATCTCTGCATTGAGTTCCTGGGGCTCAGCCCGGTCCCAGGCAGGGTGCGTGCTGCCGGCCCCAGTGGGCTCAGCTGTGCCCACAGCGTCCCTGGGAGCACAGGGGGCATTTTGGGGCAAAATGCATCAGCCAGGGCTGCATTCCTGCGGGAGTCATGGCAACAGTGGTGTGCTGCAGACCCCATGCTCACCCCGGTGCTCCTCTGCCCAGTGCAGACACTGGAGACTGATGAACGATGCTTCCAGTGCCACAGCAGAGGGAGGGAAGGGTCTTGGCTACGGAGGATTTTGGAATCAAGCAAATCCTGGTACGCACCCGCTGTGCAGGGACACACAGGGCAGTGGCAGACCTCAGCTCTGGGCTCAGAGCCACGTGAGCTCCCGGTAGCAAGGCTCCTTGCCAGGGCACCCGCAGGTGCTGGGACCCTTGGCTGCACCAGCGGTGCCTTCGGGGCTGCGGGCAGCAGAGACTGGCTCAAGGAGGTGGGAGATGGGGAAACTGAGGCAGAGCTCTGGCATTTGGGCCGTTGCGTGCCAAGAGCCGCTGGCCGCTGCCTTTGCCCGGCTCAGCACGTTGCCCGTGTCATCACTGAGCATCCCCCGCCACGGGGCTCCGGCCGCCGCAGGCAGAGGCAGCCCCGGCGCCTCTGGGAAACGAGGCCACGGCACAGAGGAGCTTATCGGAGATTTTGCTGCCCATTTGCCACGGCCAGGCAGGGCCGCGGTGATGTGCCAAGGTCAGGCGGGACGTGGTGAAGTCGGGGACGGGCCCGGGGGGGCCGCTGGCACTGGGGGGGCTGCCGGCACGAGGACAGGTGCCCGTGAGGGCACGACCCCCCCCAGGTGCGGTGGGCTCATGGCGCACAGCGGGGCGCTGAACCCCCCAGCACCTCTCCAGGAGACGCAGGTGCCTCCAGGGATCCCTGCGAGTGCCCACACCCGGGGTGCGGGGGAACCCCCCGAGGGAGGCACGGGGGCGCCGGGGGTCCCGCAGACCCTGCCCGGGGGGTCCCGCAGTGGGCGGGGGATGCTGCGGGGAGCGGGGGGCGGGGATGGGGGCCGGGGCCGAGCGGAGCCGGACCGGGGACAGGTGATGGGGACCGTGATGGGGACCGGGGCCGGGGGCGGTGCCGGTGGGTGGCTCCCGGCCCCGGCCGGTAACTCCGCCTGCCGTATTTATGGGAAAACAAGCGGCGGCGGAGCCGGGCGGCCGCGGCGGAGCGTCGGGCCGAGCCGAGCCGAGCCGTGCCGTGCCGTGCCGTGCCGTGCCGTGCCGTGCCGTGCCGTAGCGGATCGGGCGGAGCCGGGCCGGGCCACGGCCACCGGGGCAGCGGCAGCCCGAGCCTAGCGCGGCGGCGGGGATGCGGCGGGGGGGCCGCCGAGGCGGCGGGCGCGGAGCAGGTAAGGGGGGGCCCGGGCCCGGGGCTGGGGCCTGTCAGACTGCCGGGGGACCCCGGCCGGGCCATCCCTCCGCGACCCCCCCGGACCATGGCCTCACATCACATCCCCCCATGCCCCCCCCCCCCGAGCCCCCATCTCATCCCCTCCCCGTTCCACATCCAGAACCCATCCCCCCGAGATCCTCTGGGGCCATCCCATCCCCCCATGTTCGCCTCATCCCCCCCCATGCCCCATATCCCCATCCCATCCCCCTGTGCCCTCCCCATCCCATCCCTCCAGGCCCCCCGGGGCCATCCCCATCCCGCGCCCCGAGTCATCCCAACCCATCCCCCCGTGTCCCCCATCCCAGCCCCATCCCAGCCCCATCCCAGCCCGCCGCAGTGTCCAGGCGGGCGCATCTCGCCCCGGTTCCTGGCGATGCTGGCCCCGGAGCGGGCTCAGCGCCCTGCGCGGCCCAACGGGCCCGGTGCCGCCCGGTGCCTGTGCGCAGTGGGGGGGGGGGGGGGGGGGGGGGGGGGGGCCGGGGCCGCCGCCCCGGGGTCTGCGGGACGCGGCGGCGGCAGCGCCCGGGACAGCCCCGCTCCCCCGGCCGCCTCCCCGGGGGCCTCCCCACGCAGCCCCCACCCTGCCCGGGCACTGCAAACCCACCCGGGGAGCCCCCAGCCCCCCGGCTCCCTGCCCTTGCCCGCTTGCGGGGGGCCGGGGCCTGGCCGGCGGGGGGGGCAGGTGGCGCCGGGGGCTGGCTGGGGTCGGGGCCTTCCTTGTGCCCCGGGGGTGTAGCTCCCCCCTCCCCCCGGCAGGATCAGCCCCCGCAGGGGTGCTGGCAGGGCAGAGGGTGCTGGGGCACCCAGGGGGTGTGGGGGGTGCCAGGGGCACACGGGCTGGGAGGTATGGGCAGGGTACAGGGCTGCGGGGGTCGGGGCTGGGGCGGCACAGGGGGTGGTGGGGGGGGACAGTGTGACGTGCAAGGGGGACAACGCTGTAGGGCCACAGGGCACTGTGTGTGTTGGGGAGTGCCCTGGGGGGAGGGGGGCAGTGTCCATTTGCCACATACGCAGGGCAGGGGCTGGGGGGGCAGTGGGTTCCCTCGCTGCAGGCAGCGCCATGTGCCAGCTCCCTGTGCGGGCAGTGCCCGGGCAGCACGTGCACAGGCGGCATCGGCCATCAGCACCCTCCCGGCACACGCGTGGAGCATGCAGGCCCATGGGAGGGCCGTGGGCTGGCAATGCCCACAGCGCAGCGTGCGCAGGCACCGCGCTCGCAGCAGTGTGCTGGTGGTACCTCCAGCGTCGTATGCACAAGCACGGTGGTCACAGTGCACGTGAGACGCTGCCCCGGCCACGTTCCCAGATGTGCGCACCGCCGGCACGCTCGGGGCAGTGCGGGTGCTGCCAGTGCGCTGGCAGTGCCCGTGGGGCCGCACGCAGGCAGTGAACTCAGCGGAGCGCAGGGTGTTCTGGCAGCCTGCTCGGGCTGCCTGCAGGGTGGTGCAGTGGCAGCAGGCTCAGTGCACTGCATGTGTAGGCAGTGAGCTGGCAGCGCAGCCTGTGCAGTGCGCCCAGGCAGCATACAGGCAGGCAGCACGCTGCCTGGCTGCTCAGTGGGATGTGCAGGCAGCGTGCAGGCAGGGGGTGCAGCAATGCCCGGGCAGCGCGCAAGGCAGCGTGCTCAGTGCAGTGTGTGCAGGCAGCACCCTTGCTGTGCACGTGGCAGGCTGTGGGGCAGCGCGCTGGCAGGGTGATGTGTGCAGGCAGCTTGGGGCAATGCACAGGCAGCGTGGGGACAGCAGGCCGCCAGCACGTGGGGCAGCGTGAGGGCAGTGCGCAGGCAGCGTGAGGGCAGTGTGCTAGCAGTGCACAGTGCACTGGCAGCGTGCAGGCAGCAGGGACAGGCTGAGGGGCAGCGCCCTGGCAGTGTGCTTCATACAGTGTGTGCAGGCAGCATGGGGGCAGGCTGCAGGCAGTGTCCTGGCAGAGCACTCATGCAGAGCAGGCAGGCAGCACCCCTGCCATGGGCGTGGGGCAGGCAGCAGTGGGGGCAGCGTACAGGCAGTGTGGTGTGCACTGGCAGGGCACTGCACTGCCCCACTGCACAGCCCGCACGTGCTGCGTGCAGGCAGCGCCCCAGTTCCTGGCAGCCTCCTGTGGGCCCCTCTGGCAGCCTGGGGTCACTCCTGGCCCCCAGCGCCCTCGTGCTGCTCCCAGGGGCCGGAGCTGCCACAGGCTGGGTGCTCACACGCGGCACGGCGAGAGCAGCATGCCAGGCGGCGTGGGGTGCGGGGCTGGCAGCGAGGGCAGCCCCCGGCTGCGGGCAGGGCCCCACAGGCAGCAGCAGGTGCAGGGCTGGGTGCTGAGTGGGGCGAAGGCACGTGGGTGGCACCAGGCTCCGCAGCAGTGCCGGGTCCAGCTGGAGTGGTCCTGTGGGCTGGCGCGGGGGGTCCTGCCGGGCGCTCCTAGGCAGCACTGCAGGTGTGCCGGAGGGGAGCTGCCGTGCTGGGCACCGGCTGGGCAGAGGTGTCCGTGCAGCCTGCCCAGCAATGGGGGCACGGGGGTCTCTGCAACAACCCGCCTGGGCCCCCCCTGGGCCGGAGGTGTCTGTGCGTGGGGGCTGGCTGTGTCCCCAGGGGCCGTGTGCCCCTGCAGGGTGGCTCCCAAGCAGGGAGCTCGGTGGGCATCGGCAGCCCCGAAAGCAGTGCCAGCTGGTGTCAGCATCCCGGGCTGACACACGTGGAGACCCTGCGCAAGGAGACCGGTGCAGGCCAAGAGCCAGCAGGGCAGGGGGTGACGCAGGCCCACCCGCCGGCGCGTACGAGAGCGGAGGGGATGCAAAATCCTCTCCCTGCAGAGGGGACTCGGTGTCGGGGACACGTGGGGTGTGGGAGCGTGGCAGCACCGGGCACCGGCAGTGTTGCTGGGGCCATCCTGGCACTCTGCTCTCTCTGCGGTGCCGCAAAGCCCCAGTTCCCCCCAGCCCCCCACAGCGCTGCCACCCCGGCAGCCTCCCCACACACCCACGCTGTCCTCGCAGAGGAGGAATAATTTGGAGAAACCATGGCAACCCCGGGCAGCGCTGGGGATGCCAGCACCGTGCTGTTCCCGGGTCCCCCCGCCATCACAGCCTCGCGTGGCTCTGCGGGCGGCGGGGTGCTGCCGGGGTAGGTGGGGGGACATGCCAGTGCCCGTGGGATGCAGTGCCCACGTCCCCAGGGCACGGGATGCGCACGGTGGCCTCGCTGGGCTACAGTTCAGTTTGGCTCAGCAGGGCTGCAGCTGCAGGGGTCTCTCCAGGTGCTCGATGTCCCTCCAAGGCACCCCATGGCCCCCACAACCACCCCTCTGCCATGGCTGGGGGTTTCCTGGGACCCTCATCTGCCTCTCTTATTTTGCAGTGCTGGGATGGAGCCGCCGCGGGGCCCTCAGCCAGCTCAGCCCACCCACCCCCTCCCTGCTGCCGCCGGACCAGGTAGGACCCTGGGCTGTGGTTCCCTGCCTACCAGCCGTCCCGACACCATGGCGATGGGCTTCCCAGTGCCGCTGTCAGCAGCGCTGTGGCGTGGGGTGCTGCCTTCGCGGATCCGGCCCAGCTCCCAAGCACTGTAATGCAGCAGGGGCGATGCTGAGCCACCTCTATGGGGGCGAACCTGGTCCCCCAGCCCCGGAGGCAGTGGGATCCCCATCTCCCCCCAGCATCAAGCTCTCCCCAGCCCACTCCAGGGACAGACACCCCAACCGCACTGGCTTCGGGGCGAGACCGAGGGGGGGACCCAAGCCCCCCCTTCCCATCTCTGCGTAGTCGATACTGCTTCTTGCCAAATAAAGTCTATTCCTTTCCTCCCAGAAATACCTTCCCTGTGGTCCTCTCCTGCTGTTTAAAGCCAAACGCCTTTTGCTGGCCTTTGCCGCGCACCTTTAGTGTATCGTGGAGCAGCTGGCGCCCGCCTGTGCTCCTGGGCCCTTTGGGCAGGTGGCCAAAAAAGCAAACCCTCGTAGGATGTGATGAGCGCTAAAGCTGGCCGGGTGTCCCCGCCGTAGGCAAAGCCGGTGGTATGTCCACTTGGTTCCGCTGGCAGCCTGCAGCTGGCTCTCGATGGGCTGTTGGTGAAGATGAGTGCCACAGCCCACCAGGTCCCGCAGGCAAATCACCTCATCTGCTCCCCGGGTCATTCTGGGGGCTTGTGCTGATGTCCCCCCCTTGTCACACAGCTGTGTCACGCATGTGGCTGGGGACTCTGCCCACCCTGCCCACCCGTGCAGCATTGTCCCGGAGCAGGTGGGGTGCACAGTGCTGGTGCGTGGTGGGTGCCAGACACTGTGTCCCACGGGAGCTGCAGCCACCATCCCGCTTGCTGTCCAGCCTGGTGATGTGTTCCAGAATGCAGGAGAGGACAAAGCTGGCGGGCGCTGAGCCAGCACAGCCCCTCTGGGACAGGGTTATTGTGGAGGGACCCTGGTCTCTCCTGCCTGGAGCCGTGGGAAGTGATGGAGGAGTCACTGCTGGCACGCAGGGTTGGGGCACCCGCCATAGCACCCCTCTGCCATCCCCCACTGCCACCCGTGCCGGTCCGGAGGAGCCCAGGGAGCGATGTGGCTGCAAGCAGGGACTGCTGGCACCCCACAGGGGTGTTCATGGGCCACGGTGGGTGCAGCCACCATGGGGAGGGGGTATGGCTCCTGCACCCCCAGAGCTCCAGAGTTGCATGGGCTTCCCGGCCACCACATTGGGTGCTCCTGGTACCCATCCCTGGGGGATGCTCCTGCCTGCGCTGCCTGCAATGCTGGTGCTGGGCACAGCGTGTGCTGGGATGTGGGCACGCGTGGTCCTAGGAGACCCCACAGCCACTTGGATGCTCACAGCGGGGGGCCCTGGTGTTGGGTCCCCCCAGGCCCGTTCAGAGCTGCTGTTTCCCGTGGTGCTGCAAGATGGTCCCCGTGTCCTGCACCCCAGGGACCAGGGCACGGTGGTCGGTGGCCTCTTCTCCCTGCAGTGAGCTGGCACCCCTCCCCGGCTGCCCCGTGGTGCCCGGTGCCCTGTGGGTGCCCTGCCATCTGCTCTGTTATTTGCACCCCGGATTTGGAGCCTTTTTCCAGCTTCTTCCCTCAGTGGGGATCCGACTATTGACAGCAGCAGCGGAGGCCGGGACGCCTCTGAACCCTCATTTCTGAAGAGGTGGCCTAACCCCCTGACTCAGGAGCTGTGGGGATTTATCCAGTGCCGTCGCGGCTCCCTGAGGTCCCCGCCGGGATTTAGGCGCCTCGTCTGTTCTCTTGCAGGGCTGGCTGCCTTCCTCTGAGGCCGTCTGAAGGGCAGCGGGCAGAAGAGTCGCTTTTAAGATGACACGAACAGACCCGCCTGACATCCTGGTGTCTACGGTGTACCAAGACATAAAGGTGGCCACCGCAGCCCCCGGGGATTCGATTGTCTGCCAGCCCCTGGCACGATGTGATGCCTCCATGTCCTCGTCTGTGCCCCGCGAGCCGCAGCCTTTCAACAAGCGCCATTGCAGGAGCTTTGACTTCCTCGAGTCGCTGGACGAGCAGCTGGGCACCCCACCGGCCATGGAGCGCCCCTGCCCGCGCCCCGGCACCCCCGAGCCCGCGCCGGGGCCACAGGGCAGGCGGGCGCCACCGAAGCCGGACCCTTACGCCTACAGAGCCCCCCCACCGAGGAGCGAGCCCAAGCGACGCGCCCGCTCAAAGAGCGCGCCACGAGTGAAGTCCACCTTCACCCCGGTGCCCATCACCGTCTCGGCGTCGCCGCCGCCGGCCCGGCGCGGGCGGGAGGCGCTGCGGGTGGCGCGGGAGCCCTCCCGCCCGGAGCCCTCACCGCGCCGCGAGAGCCAGGTTCCCCTGCGGGCGCTGGCTAACGAGGTTCATCCCATCAAGCTGCAGCCGCAGCGCAGCAGCGTCAGCCGCATCTCCCCACTCTGCCTGGGCAGCAACTGCTTCGAGGAAGGGCTGGGCACCAAGGTGGGCGCCAGCCCCCACGTCAAGTGCCGGGTGGACATCAAGCCGGACGAGGCGGTGCTGGTGCACGCGGCGCGCAGCCTGCGGGCAGCCCAGAACCGGCAGGAACCGACGCGCTGGCCCCGCGCGCCTGGGGCTGCCCGCAGCCTGGCGGTGCCAGGGAGCAGGCAGGCATCTGCGTCCCGCACACCCACCCCCAGCGACTCCTACAGCGGGGACCCCCCGCTCCTGCCCTACCCCGGCGAGTACTACGAGGCGGACCCCCGGGCGCTGGCGTACCAGACGGTGCCGGTGCCGGCCTCGCGGGAGTTCAGGGAGTACCCTGAGAGGGGCTGCATGACCTTCTCGGCCCCCAGCGTCCCCACCAAGTTCTTCTACGCGGAGGAGCCGGCTCGGTGTCCTAGCCCCGCCATGCCCCTCCGCAGCTCCGGCTACGCCAGCTACCCCTACCCCGTCCGCCACAGCATCCCCCAGCACTTTTACCCTGAGGACCCGGCCAAAGCCACCGTCCACACGGTGCCACCCCGGACACTGTACGTGGAGGAGGCGCGGGGCTACCCGGTGCAGGAGGCGCCTGCCCGCGCCTTCTACGGGGACGAGCCCCACTTTTATGCCCCCCGTGGCACCCCCATCAAAACCCTGTACGCCGAGGACACCCGGACATACCCGGCCCTCGGGTCCTCTGCCCGTGTCTTCTATGCCGAGGACTATGGGAAGTACCGGGAGCGGGAGGTGCTGTCGCGGACATGCCCCCCACCCCGCAGCACTCAGCCCCTGCACTTCAGCGACTGGTACTGCCCCGAGCGGGGCGCGCTGCCCTACCAGACCTTGCAAGTGTCGCGCTTCGCCCCCCAGCCAGCCGGGCGCGAGGCCATGCTTTCCTCCTGGCATGCCAGCTATGGCGTAACCCCCCCGCGGCTGGGCCGGGAGAGCCAGCACTACTCCAAATCCTGGGATAACATCCTGGCGCCGGCAGCACGCAGGGAGGAGGTCCTGCAGCGCGGGCGCAGCTACGAGAACCTGCTCGCCCAGGAGCAGCACCGTGCCTTATCCCCTGAGGAGCGCCGACAGCCTGTGGTGATCAACCTGTCGAGCTCGCCCAAGCGCTACGCCGCCCTGTCCCTCTCGGAGAGCTCCATCCTCGAGAGGGTGCACGCTGACAGCGGCCGCGGTCCCCCGGGCCGCTCCTGGTACGTCACGCCAGAAATCACCATCACTGACAACGACATCCGTGCCGACGGGCTGGGCAGGAGTGAGAGGCGCTCAGCCAGCTGGGACGTGCTGGACGCGGGGCGGGAGCGCGGTCCCTATGCCATGCCCTGCGCCCCGCAGCCTGTCCCCAGGGAGAGCGGCTCGGGGCGCCAGCGCAGCCTGGAGCAGCTGGACGAGCTCATCACCGACCTCGTCATCGACTACAAGCCGGCACCGAGCCACCGTGCCGGGGACAGGGACAGCCTCGCTGAGCAGCTCAAGCAGCTTCTGAGCAGCAGCGCCCCGGGGCCCCCCCGGCGGGGCGAGGGAAGGAGGGTCCCCCCCAGTGCGCCCGAGGGACCCCGACCCACGAAGGAGCAGCCGGGTCCCAGCTCCCGTGCCAGCGCCCCGCGCCCCCCACCCGCCCCGCTGTCCGTCGGCCCCTTCGAGAAGTCGCCGGAGAACTGCTCGCCCGACCTGAGCGCGGAGGAGGACGACATGATGATGTGCTCCAACGCCAAGTGCCGGCGGACAGAGACCATGTTCAACGCCTGCCTCTACTTCAAGTCGTGCCACAGCTGCTACACGTACTACTGCTCCCGGCACTGCCGCCGCGAGGACTGGGATACGCACAAGGAGAGCTGTGTCTACGGGCGCGTGGGCAGCGTCTGCCGCCACGTCCTGCAGTTCTGCCGGGAGAACGCCGAGGTGCACAAGGCCTTCTCGCGCATCGCCAAGGTGGGCTACCTCTCCCGCGGCCGTGGTGTCCTCTTCCTGGGCTTCCCCAATGCCGGCTCGGCCGAGAACTTCCTCCAGTTCGGGCTGGAGAGCCTGCTGATGTCCCCCACCTACCTGTCCCTGCGGGAGCTGGAGAGCTACTCGGACAACCTGGGGGAGTACGCCCGGGAGCTGCGGGAGACAGGCAACCAGTATGACCCCGACGAATGTTTCCTCCTGAATGTAACCGTGGCCGTCACCCAGAAAGTGCCAGAGAGACCGTCGCCGAAGACGCAGGTGCCGACGGTCAGGAAATACGCCAAGGTGGCCTTAGCGTCCTCCAGCCCCGAGAAGAAGATCCTGAAGAAGGAGCGGGACATGGAGACGTTGATCCTGACACCCCCGCCCGGCACGGCGGACATCGACAAGGAGGGGGAGGAGGGCCGCAAGGCACGGGAGGTCTGCTTCATCAACATCCAGCGGGAGCTGCGCATCCGCGGCGTCTTCCTGCGGCACGAGTTCCCCGCCGTCTATGAGCAGCTCTGCGACTTCGTGGAGAGCAACAAGCGCTTCACCCCCACCACCATCTACCCCATCGACAAGAGGACGGGCAAACAGTTCATGTGCATGATCATGGCAGCCTCCGAGCCCCGCACCCTCGACTGGGTGGCCAGCCCCAACCTCCTGGATGACATCATGTGAACGTGGGGTGGGGACCCCCCCCGGCGCCCCTGGTCACCCCCCCTTTGTAGATAGGTGTTGCCCCGTTGGCGCAGTGGGACGGGGACCCCCTCGGGTGCGGCACCGAGGGGAGGAGGCAGCGATGGGCTGCGGGCGGCTGGCATTGGCTTGGGGGGGCCACAGCCAGAGCGGCAGGAGAAGGGGGGGGGGGGGTTTAGGCCGTGGGGCAACAGGAGTGTGGGCCAAGGTTTGCACAGGTCCCGGCCGGCGTCCGGGCAAGCCCCTGCAAGAGCCCGCTCAGGGCGAGCGGTGCTCGGCCAAGCCGAGGGCACCCCAGGCGCTCCCCGGCCTCTGCCCACCGGGCTGCCCCGCTGCCCCCACGCCCAGAGTCCCCCCCTGCCCGCCCACGCACCCTGCCAGCACCCAGCGCCCTGCCCACCCCCCCGGGCCGTGCCCCCAGCACCCGGGGTCCCGCGGAGCACCGCGGAGGGGGTGCTGCTGTGGCCCCCCGCGGTGGGCAGGTGGGAGACGGGGCTGCACAAGGTCCCAGTTCCTGCCGCGTGTGTCCCGGCACGTCCCCGGGTACCCTTGGGTGCAGCGGGGGCCCTGTAAGGGTGGCTGTAAGGCACCCACGGGTGCCCCCCGGGACCCCGCAAGGCCTCTGGGTGCGGGCACAGACCCTGCACGCGGGGCAGCGGCCGTGGGGGGTCCCTGGCCGTTGACACGGGTGGGCTCGGGGGGAAGGATCCGCGTGGGGCTGGCACGGCGCGGCGTGGCGTGGCGGGGGGGGGTGTGGGTGTGCTGTGTGCCGGGGGCGGTCCCGGCAGGGCCGTGGCTCTGGGGCCGCCCGAGGCGGGGGGGGGATGTGTGTGTGTGTGGGGGGGGGGGGGGGTGTCAGGGAACCGGCAGCACCGCAGCGCTCCGCCGCCCCCCGGCCCCGCCCGGCCCCTGCCCGCAGCCCGGCAGCCCCGCTCCCCAGCCCCGCCCCCCGGCACGCGCTGCCCCGCGCCGCCCCCCCCCCCCCCCCGCCGCCCGGGGACGCGGCTCCGAGCAGGGCTCCGCCCTTCCTCCGGCCGGGGGCGGGGCCTAGGGGCGGGGCCGGGCGCCCGCGGGCGCCGGTTGGCCGGCGGGGCGGAAGGGGCGTGGCGCGGCGGCCGCGATGGCGGCGGCGGCGGAGGCGCTGTCACGGGTGGCGGACGTGGAGATCGACGGCGGCGGCGTCTTCAAGTACGTGCTGGTGCGGGTGCGTGCGGCCGGCGGGCCCGGGAAGGACGTCGTGCGCGGCCACGGCTGGGCCGAGTACCACGGTGAGGGGCGCCGGGGGCGGGGCGGGAGGCGCGGGGGGGGGGGGGGGTCGGGGTCCCCGGGGATGTCTCGGGTGGGCCCCGTGGGGGTGGGATCCCCGGTGGGGCTCCATCCCGCGCACCCGTGGGCCCGGGGGTACCGAGGGCAGCGGCCGGGCCCGGGAGCTGGCATGGAGGGGGCCCGACCGTGGGCGGTGGCTCAGGCGGCGGGTCCCCGTCCCCGCCCCCTCCGCTCGCCCCCCCCCGCCCCACGCGTGCCCCCGCCCCACGGCTCCCTCCCCACGCAGCCGACATCTACGAGCGGATGGCGCAGGAGCTGGCGCAGCAGGGCTTGGGCTGCGAGTGCCTGGGGGGCGGCCGCCTCTCCCACCGCCCCGAGGAGAGGAAGATCCACGTCTACGGGTACTCAGTGGTAAGTGGGGCGTGGGGGTGCGGCGGGGTGGGGGGACCCACCCGTGAACGTGGCTTCTTCCTCTTCCACTTCGCAAGTGCCCTCGTCCATCCTGCTGCTCCTGGCCAGACCGGCACCGCACCCCTGGGAGCAGAAGGGCTGAGCCGGGGGGGGCAGCGGTGCTGCCAGGGCGGACCTGGGGTGCCCGCGTCCCCTCGGTGTCCCCCTGAGAGCCAGGAGGGTATCGGTAATGCCAATCTCGGTTTTCCCAGCTCCGGGGTAGCGCCGTCCCCCTGCCTGGGAGCCATGCTGTCCGGCAGCCGGAGCCAGGCCGAGCTGCCTGTGATCTGAGCCGCCACCACGGAGGGGTTGGAGACGATCGGTCTTAAAGAGGCCCGGGCTGAGCGGTGTCTGCTGCTGCCAGAGCCTCTGGTTGCGCTGAGCTGCCCCAGGGCTTCGCCAAGGTCTCCCACGGGGGCAACTACCTTGGCTCTAGTTTGGGACCCTCTCTCTTCTGCCAGGGCTTTGGGCGAGCGGACCACGCCGTGACTACGGAGAAGCTGAAAGCCAAGTATCCGGACTACGAGATCACCTGGGCGGATGAAGGCTACTGACTCGCTCTGGCTGGGCGGCGGCGCCAGCCTGGAGCTGGTGCGGCCGGGTCTGGCGCTGCGGCAGTGGCAGCAGGCTCCCTGTGCTCGCCAGTGCTCTGGGCTCTCCTGGGTTTAATTTATGTTGATCTCACCCGTTCGCCATTGTCACCAGACTTCCCACGCGCCATGGGTGCTCCCCACCTCCCGGCACAGCACGGCAAAGCCTCGGCGAAGCTGGCGGGTGCTTTGCCCCGGCCTTTCCGGTGGTGAGGGGGTTTGTCCCACGTGTGTATGTGAGAATTAAACACGTTGGGGAGCGCAGCTGCTTGCGTGGTCATGCGTTCATGGCTCCCCTGCGTTTCCAGCCCCTCGTGGGGGGCCTGACCCTGGGGCTGGCAGGGTCTGGGGTGGGGACAGCAGATGGTGCCTCAGGATTTGCCTTGGGAAGGGCTGAGGCAGATGAGAAAGCGGGAGGCCCCCATGCCTGGTGGAGGGAAGGGCAGGGCAGTCCCGAGGGAAGGACCATCCCCATCCTCTGCTGGGTGAGCCAAGCTGCCTGGCAGCGCAGTTGGGAAGAACATGCCCGTTCCTGCCCTGGCAGGTGACAGGTCACACCTGGAGGTAGAGCATCCTCCTTGACTTCAGCCCTCCAGACGGGCAGGACTGGCTCCTGCCCCTCAGTATTTCCCAGGCAGACTCTCCACTTGTGCTTCCAGCGAGGAGCAGGCTGGGGAGATGGGGAGAAGCTGCTGGAGCCTTCAGTGGCAGGGGAGCTGGAAGGAGATGTGCAGGTCAGGTTGGCCAGGTGGATCGTTCCATCGCTGTCCCATGCAAGGTCGGGGCTGGAGGAACATCCCCGCCCCTGGTCCCAGACCCGTTTCACTTGGGCTGCTGCGATCCCGTGTGCTCCGGCTTCTGCCTGGCCGTTTGCCTGCTCCTGCTTCCTCCTCTTGCTGCCCGGGATGTGGGCTGCCCAGACCGGAGATGGTTCCTCTGCCCAGCGTGGCGCAGGGTTAGCACGGCCTGCTGAAGCTCAGCCCGTGTGCCTGGTGTCCTGCCCTAACTCAAACAGTGGACAGTGATGGATGGGGTGAGCTTTATGGCCAGGCTGGGGGTGTGGGGCAGGTGGCTTGGAGCGGGGGCTGTGTCTCCTGCGGAGGAAGCCTTGCAAGCTGGTGGAGGGGGAGGAAAGCTTGGGGCTAAGCCCAGGTACCCTGGGCACACGTGAGGTTGCACTGGGCCTCTAGAAAAATAGCTCTGCTGTGCCTAGACCTTCCCTCCTGCAAGGTGTTGACCATCTCCCCCATGACGGAGTGAGTGTCACCCAACGGTCGTGCGTGTACAGGGTCTAATTCCCTGGCGCTAGTGGCTGTTAGGTGGGTGGGTGGGGGCTGAGTGCCTTGCATTGGTTGCATGGAGGAGCACAGTCCCCAAATCACAGAGCTTGGGGACACCTTGGCGATGGTCTCGGTGGGCCCCTGCCCCAGCAGAGCCAGCTCCAGCAGGTTGCTCAGGGCTGTGGCCGGGTGGGTTTTTGGCATTTCCACAGATGGAGACCCCACAGCAGCCTGGGCAGCCTGCTCTGGTTTTGACGACCCTCACAGGGAAAAAAGATTTTTCTTCATCTCAAGTGGCATTTCATTTTTTTGATTTATTCTCGTTGTCTCTCGTCCCTTCACGGGGCATTCGCTGCTCAGAAGAGGCTGGCTCCGTCGCTCCGCTCCCTCCCGTCAGGTCTTTACACACCTGGGTGACATGCCCCAGCATCTTCTCTTCCCCAGACGGAGCAGCTCCAGCTCTCAGCCTCTGCTCGTGGGAAGTCCAGTCCCTTCGTCATTGTCACAGCCCCTAGCTGGATCTGCTCCGCTATGCCTTGTCTCTCGTACTGGGGGCCCAGTGTTCCCCCGTGTCTCCCCGGCGCAGAGGGAGGGATCAGACCTGCGGAGATGCTCTGCCTGTGGCACTCGGGAGGCTGGTGGCTGCTTTGCCCGAGGCCGTGGTGCTGGCTCCTGCTCAGCCCGGTGCCTGCCAGGTTTGCAGGGAGCAGGGGAAGGGCAGGGCTCTTGCCTGCAGGCACTGCCGGCCCCAGGGTGCCCAGGCTGGGGGGGCGCAAGGTCCCTGCTCACGCTGGGGGAAGGAGCCAAACCCGATGTTTTACCGCGCCTGATGCAATCGCGCTGCAATCTGCTGTCCAAGGCCATCGGCTAGGAGGGGAGAAACCTCCGTGCTCAGCCTACAGCAACGGGGGGCCCGTCTCGGTACGGGCTGCCGGCAGCAGAGCCAGGAGGGCTCCCCTGGGGCAGTGCTAGCCCCCACGGGCCCAGGCAGCAGCATTCCCTGCCCAGGTGGGGAAACTGAGGCAGGGACGGTGGTTGCCATCACCAGGCAGCTCTGGTGGTGCCGTGTGAGGCTCTGGCTGCCGTCACGCTCCGTCCTGAGGGTCTGATGGGGTTGTTCTCCCCCAGGAGTGACCGGTTGTGGCTGTAGAGCCGTGCCTGTTTGCCCTGTGGCAGCCACGAGCTGGGTGCCGAGATGCTCCTGCCAGGCAGAGTGGTGCAGGCAGGGGTGAGGGCAGGCTCCTGCTGATGGCACCTCTGGGTCCCCAGGGCCGGGGCTGCCTGCGGGGGCTGGGGAAGAGGGTAAGGGCTGGGGAGAGGCAGGCGGGAGCTTGGGAAGAGCACTGCGGGCAGCCTGCCAGGCTCTGCGCTGGCCAGGCCACCCTCCCAAAGCGGCTGCCGCACTGACAGCACGTGGCCGTGGGAGCAGAGGGCTGCCGGGCTGCTCTGCCTGCACCGGGTGGGCTGAGACCCCTCCTGCTCGCCATCGGCGTGTCCCTGGGGCTGCGCTGCACTGGAGCCCTGGCTTTTGGCAAGGCCAGCTCGGCTGGGTGCTGAGACAGGCTGCTCCTCCTGCCTGTCCCTGCCTCGTCTCCCAGCCTTGTCCCAAGTCTCCAGACGGTCGGAGTTCTGAATTCAAAGCCCCAACATTTTTATGCCTACCCCCCCCCCCCCCGAGTCCTATGGATCCCTGCCTGCTGTGGCTCACCATTGCCTCGGTGCATCGCGACCCGTTTATACCTTTCCTGCCTTGGGGTCTCTCTTTGCACCCCATTTCTGCTGCCCTCCCTGGCCAGGGTGCACCCCGCTGCCAGCCCGGGCCATGCACCCAAAGGCTGAGCCCCGTGCCCAAACCTGGGCCCTGCACCCAAGGACTGGGCCCTGCACCCAAAGGCTCTCCCGCTGCTCTGCATGCTCAGGGACTGTTTCTCGCTGTGGTTAGGCATGATGCAGCCCTGGCAGCTAGCGCGGCAGGGCCCCCACGCCCCTGGCAGAGGTGCCAGCTTCTCCCGGGCTGGCAGCATCACCAGCTCGGCAGGGAGAAGTGGCCGCCGGACCGCGAGCTGGCCCTGTGCTGGTCAGAGCGGCACCCAGCATCTCAGCACAGCCGAAGAAGAGGGGTTTGGTGGGGAAAAGCAGCTGAAGGTCTCCTGGGGACGCGCAGCTGCCAGCTCGCTGCCTGCGATGCTGGTGGCAGCGTCGGGCGGCAGGACCGCAGGTGACCCGGCAAACCGCCTCGCCATAAACCCCGCTGCCAGGGCTGGGAAGCAGATAACGGTGGGGCTGAAGTCCAACGTGAGGCAGGTCCTGGGGAGCAGATTCCAGCCCTGGCTCACAGCGTGGCCTCCCCTGCCGGCCTCGTGCTTCTCCCGGCTCCCTTGTACCCTCGTCACCGCCTGGAGGCTGCAATGGCCGGGCAGGCGGTGCTCGCCCTCCTGCTGCTGCTGCTGGGTGAGCTCTCTGCCAACGTGGGGGACGCGCTGTTGGGAGGGAAGGGGCTGCGGCACTGGCTGGGCTGCTCCGTCCCTGGTGCGAGCTCCCATGGGGATCACTGCTTCCTCCAGCTCCGGGGGGGCTGTGCTGTTCCTGGGGTGTCCACCGCAGATATAGCTCAGCAAAACCCTCCTCTGGGCTCCGCTGGCAAAGGTCAGCCTGGCGTTCCCCGTGGCAAACGAGTGCTAGTGCCAATGGCTTTGCTCCACGTGGGGAGGAAAATGCTCCAATTTTCCTGTTTCCCCCAAAATGGGGGCTGAGACTCGGAGTAGCGGTGTGATATACCATGGCGGAGGATCAGTGCCCCAGCCCCGGAGGGCTCTGGCACCCTGAGGTTGTGCGGGAGTGGGGCTGGTGGTGGGAGATGGCAAAGGTGGAGATGTGGGAGGTGAGGGGCAAAGGGGCAGTGGGGGGTGCCGTCCAAGGGATGATGCCGCTGAGAGATCAGCACTCCCCCCAGCAGAGTCCCAAACCAGGGAGCCTGGACAAATGTCACCTGTGTGCCTTCTGTCACCTGCCGTGGGCACCGTGCCCGGATTATCACACGGTTTTTAGCCCCGTTGTCTCTCCCGTAGCTGGTACCGTCCCCCCTGGCGGGTCCGCGGGTGGCAGCAGCAGCAGCAGTGTGGCTGAGCGGCTCTGCAACTTCATCTGTGACTTCAGCGACTGCTCCGATGAGAACCAGTGCGGTGGGTGCCTGCCCCCCGCCACGTCCCCCAACCTACCATCCCCCTCCCAGACCCTGCTCCTGCGGCGAGAGCCTGTGATGGAGCTGGGGGCACCGTGGGTGCAGGTCCCTGGGGTGGGTGCTGGTCCCTTGGGTGGGTCCTGGGGTGGGTGCAGGACCCCAATGTGGGTGAAGGTCCCCTAGGTAGGCACAGGTCCCTGGAGCGGGTGCAGGTCCTGAGGTGGGCATAGGTCCCCTGGCTGGGTGCAGGTCCCTGTGCTGGGTGCGGGACCCCAGCATGAGTGCAGGTCCCTGAGGTGGGTGTAGGTCCTGGAGGTGGGTGCAGGTCCCTGGGGGGGACCCAGCCCTGCCCTGACACCCCATCCTTCCACCCTCAGGCTACCTGAGGAGCTCAGCTGTGCTGGGCACCCCCTTCACCTGTGATTTCGAGGAAGGCGACTGTGGCTGGCAGGACGTGAGCACCTCGGCTTACAGATGGGTGCGGGGCCGGGCCAGCCTGGCCACATGGGGCACAGGGCCCCACTCGGACCACACTGTGGGCACTGACCTGGGTAAGCGGGAGCTGCTCGGCTGGCGAGCAGGCTCTGGGCACCCACAGCCCCGCACCTCTGGGCCACAGGTGCCCTGAAGCTGGGGTGCCAGAACACCCATCCTTGTAGGGTGCAGGGGATGGAGCAGACCCATGGTGGGGCAGGAGCGGTGCTGGCCATGGCTCTGGTGCCATCCCATGGGGCTGCAGCCCCCACTCTGCTCTCTGCCCTCCCTAGGATGGTTCATGGTGACTGTGTCCCCCCCGGCAAAGACCAAGGCCACGGCCTGGCTCAGGTCACCGGTGATGCGGGAAGCAGCTGCCACGTGTGAGATCAGGGCCTGGTACCACCTCTCGGGAAGCGGTGAGGGTGCCCACGGTGGGCACGGATGGGCCTCGGGGTACTGGGCACAGGGAAGCAATGACGGGGGGCAGTGGGAGGGACAGGGCCACCGGCACCTCGAGATGCGTCCTTGCCACCCACTCGCTTCTTCCAGGCTCCGCAAACAGGGCTGGTGGGGCCCAGGGGTCCCTGCGCCAGTCCCCAGGGCTGGCGGGGCTCGGTTTGTCCCCGCAGGGACTCCGGGGTGCCCAGTGCCCAGGACCACGTTTTGGGGCTCCCTGCAGGACTGAACCTGACGGAGCAGCCAGTGCTGCGCCTGGCCATGGTGTACAGGGATGAGGCGGTGGGGCTGTGGCAGAGCCCCGAGCGTGGAGGCGAGGGCTGGCACCAGCTGGTCGCCTACCCGGGACGAATCACGGAGCCGTTCCAGGTGAGACAGGCCCGTGCCGGTACCTGGGCACCATCCCCGCAAGCGGGGTCCGGAGGAGCTGGGTGCTGCACCAGGAGCCGCAGATGCCTGGGCAGCTCGTGCCATCCCCGTCCTCTCATCGGCAGCTCATCTTCTCCCTGACACAACCGCCTGCGTGCAAGGCAGAGCTGGCACTTGATGACATCATCTTCAGCAACTGCGGCTTGCAGAGTGAGTCTGCATCCGCTGGGATGACATAAAGCCGGGATCCCCAGGGAAACTGTTTGGGCTTTGCACCCTGGGGGAGCTCTCCCACGGCCCGCTGTGTCTGGGGGGCACCTTGCCTTGGCCAGGGCATGGGGCAGGTAGCAAAAGCCTCGAGCAACACAGGGACGGATGTGGGGGAGTCCAGCATGTGCCGGGGTCCCTCGGGGGCCAGCCACGTGCTGACGGTGTGTCCCATCGCCCCAGAGCCCAAGCAACAGGTCTGTGGGGCGGAGGAGAGCCACTGCAGCCAGGGCTCCTGCCTGGCACGGCACCGCTTCTGCGACGGCACCGACGACTGCGGGGACGGCTCGGATGAAGACACAACGCAGTGCAGTGAGCATCCCTGGACCTGGGGAGGGGGTCCTGCCCACTGGCCCCCCGACTGCACGGACAAGCTGAGGGTCTGCCCTGGCAGGGCAAGGCTAGGCCATGGGGCTGGCAGGGTTCACCCCAGCTGTGCCCCATGGCTGTGCGCCCTAAAATCACCCCGAGGGTTTTGTGGAGGGGTCAGCCCATTACAGGAACCGCCCAGGTCACTTTGCCCCCCCCTCCCTTACTGCAGAGTCCTTCGCCCTCTGCCCCTTTGAGCAAGGTTTCTGCAGCTGGAAGGTGAAGGCTGGGCAGACAGAGTGGAAGAGGAACACGAGCCTGAACCTGGGGACCGCGTATGGCATCCCCACCCGGGACCACAGCAATAACAGCAGGACGGGTACGTGGCCGGGCAGCGGTACCCCAGGGGAGCCCCACCGTCCACCATGGGTCCCCGGGGCGTCACTGGCCCTCCAGTCCTTGGGGTAACACGCGCCTGGGCTTGACTTGAGGCTGTGCCGGGAAAACAGCGTCTTGCACCCACATGTGTAACTCAGCACCACTCAGCCCCTTCCCGGTGCCTCCTGCAGGTTTTTTCCTCCACGTGGACAGCGCCTCGGCCGCGGGAGCCGGCGGCATAGCACAGCTCACCAGTCCCACTTTCCAGGCCACCAGCTCCTGCTCCGTGAGTCGCAGCTGGGATCCCACGTCACAGCCCATATGGACCCGGCTGGGGACCCCCACGTGGGCCTGGGGCTGCAACTGGCCCTTTGCTGGGGGCGGGGGGGCAGCGGGTTTTTGGGGGTGGTTTGGTGGCATCTCCGGTGCCCGTTTGGACCTCTGAGCTTCTCCAGCCCCATGTTTGTGAGCATCCCACGGGGCAGCCGTGCCATGGGGTGTGGTGGGCTGCGTGCTCCTGCCCCTTTGGTGCTCGCTCACCCCTCTCTCTGTCCCCAGCTCGTGCTGTATTGCCACCTCCATGGCTGCGCCACCAGCAGCCTCAGCATCTCCTATGTGACCAGCTCCACCAAGCACCTGATGAGGGAGAGGACGGGGGACCTGGGCAGCTGCTGGGTCCGGGAGAGAGTGGACTTCAATGTGACAACAAGCTTCCAGGTTGGCTGGGGCTGTGCTGGGGCGAACTGGGCTGCCTGTGGGGTGAGGGGCACCGGGCCACCCCCATGGGACCAGGGCTAGGGGTTGAACTGGGAACTGGACACCAGAGCTGAGCCTCCTGGTGCTGGCCTGTGCCACCCTTGTGTCCTGTGCCCACACCTCCAAATCCCCCTACCAGCCCCCCCCAGCCCAGGGACCACCCCACTGAAAAGGGGAGAGGGGAGGTGTCTTCATCCACCCCATGTCACCCCATGCTTTCCCGCTGTCCTGTCTGCTGTCCCTCACGGCCACCCACAAAACCTGACCTCCCCCAGCTGGCCCTGGGGGGCACCCCACTGGCACCCCACTGGCACCCTGACAGCACCCCGGGCAGCTGCAGGCCATGGCTGTGTGTACGGGCAGCACCATCACCCCAAGCCCACCGGGCCCTGCCGGCCGCCCCCTGCGCAGCCCTTCCAGCTGCAGCATCACCTCTGCTCCCAGCGAGCCCCTTCCTGGGGGAAGCGCGTGTTGCCCGATCACAGGAGCTGGGCTCCCCCATCCCACAGTTCCTGGGAGTCCCCCCTGCCCTGCAGCATCACCCGTCCCCTCCACGCTGGGCACGACCCTGTGTTGATGTTGCCGGTGCGGTGCTTCCCTGCAGGTGCTGATTGAGGGGGTGGTCGGCGGCACGGGGACCGTGGCCATCGACGACCTGATCCTGTCTCCAGGCTGCGTGCAGAAGCAGGGTGAGCCAGAGGTCGGCTGGCCCTCACCCCTGCTCCGGCACGGGCAGCCGTCCCCAGGGGTCTTGTGCCCTTGGCACCATCTGTAAAGGACCCACCGCAGGGTCTGCCTGTCCCTCTGCTCATCATGGTGACCATCCTGCACGCAGCATGCAAACACCCGCCCTGGGGCCCGCAGCCTGGGTTGCCCGGTGTCCTTGTCCTGCAGCTGTGACACTCCATCCCCTGCACCAAAACCTCCTGCCTGCCCAGGACCCACAGGCAGCTGCCATCAACCCCCCCGGCCCCTTCGTCTGGTGGCAGCAGGCAGGGCAGGGCAGGACAGGGCAGGGCAGGGCAGGGCAGGGGAATGGGCAGGGCAGGGCTGGGGCAGGAGGAGAACCAGGGAGATGGTAAGGGGCAGGGGATGGCGGTGTGAAGAGGTGAAGCCGATGGTGCTGCCTGCCCCTCTCGCCACCACTCTCCATCCTGGGCTGTTTCACCATCAGCGACGCCTTTGATCGCACTGCCGAGTCGGGCCGGCGCCGGCCCCTGCGCGGCTGAGGAGGTGGCCTGTGACAGCGGGGACTGCATCAGCGCAGAGCTGGCCTGTGACTTTGCCGAGACGTGCGCTGACGGCTCCGACGAGAAGCGCTGTGGTGAGAGCCGTGGGCAGGCGCCCAGCTCCATGCTAGTCAAGTGGCGGAGGGGCCCAGGGCAGGGTGACCCAGAAACCCTTGGCTGGCACAGCCGGGGAACGTAGGTGCCTGCGTCGCCCCCAGGAAGCACGGTGGCCCCGTGGGGCTGAGCCTGGGATTTTGCAGGAGCGACCACCTTTGAGGTGGGGGCCGGGGGCTGGCATGATGTCAGCGTGGGGCGGCTGCGCTGGGGCGTGCAGAGGGACACTGAGCCTGCCGACACCGTTCTCACAGGTGAGGCTGCTTCCACCGCCAAGCAGATGGCCTTTGGTCCCCCGCACCTCAGGGGCCACCAGGGTGCAGGGGCCCCCTGCTCCCACCCAGCTGGGGGGGTGGGGTGGGTGCCACCGCAGGAAGCGTGGGGGCGATGCCCAGGCAGGGCACTGAGCTGGGGTTGCTGCCAGGGATACAGAGCCCCAGGCCCAACCTCTCAGGGTGTTTCCTTGCCCAGGAGCTTTCCTGGCCCTCCAGGCAGGAGAAGGACAAATGGTGGCTGCTGCAAAGGCACTCACGCCTCTGCTGGGCCCCTCCGGCCCCGCCTGCGCCATGGAGATGAGCTACCACATCCACAGTGGCCCCCAAGGTAACCCCCCCTGCGCGGCTCCGGGGTGCCCTGCCTGCTCCCTGCCCATCCCCGGGGTGCCCTGCCCGCTCCCACCCCACCACGGCGCAGGGCAGAGCCCCCCACCCTTGCCTGCCTTTGCTGCCTCTCCCAGCCCCACTCTGCCCCATCACACTGTCCTGGACCAGGGTGTCCCCGTCCCCTGTGGCTGTGGGCTGGGTGGGTGCTGGGGCCCTGCGGGGGGCAGCCAGGGGCTGCAGCCTCCACCCCGCCTCTCGCACCAAGGCTTCCTCGCCGTCGGCATCGCGGATCACACCACTGGCACCACACACCTGGCCTGGCAGACGTGGGGGCTCAGTGCCACGGCCGGGGGACATGTCCGCGTCCCACTGGGGGAGAGGCCCCGGCCCTTCCAGGTGCGCCCGGATGCAAAGGGACCAGCCTGGGGGGCTGCTGGTGGGGTGGTGCTGGTGCTGCCAGGCAGTTCGGGGCTCACTGCCACGCCACCCCCCCAGGTCGAGCTGCTGGGGCTGGTGGATCTGCAGGACTCGGCGAGCGCTGCCATCGACAACGTGACGTTCGTGCAGTGCCACCCTGACGTGGTGCCGCCGGGGGCCACGGGTACAGCCAGGGGCACGTGGGCAGGGAGGGCGGCCACGGGCAGGAGGGGACCCCAACCCCCTGCCCGCAGAGATGGGTGATGGTCCCATGGGGGCCGCGTGGTGACTGTCACCCTGTCCCTAGCCCAGGTACAGGACCATGCTGCGGAAACCCTGGGGCAAGGGCCAAGCATGCATCCTGCCCTGGGACACCTGCGTGGGATGAACCCAGGGAGTGGGGCGGGGGGGCAGAGGGGGACCTGTTTGCTCTTGGGGTGCCTTATCGCCACTCCCTCGCAACGGTCACCTCTCTCTGGCCAGAGCTGTCCTGCAACTTCGAGAGGGGCATGTGCGGCTGGTACCAGGATCAGTCCAGCGACTTCAAATGGGTCCACAGCACGGGGCAGGGCCAGGGCTCCGACCACACCACTGGATCGGGTAAGGGGCTGGCTCCTCTCCTGGGCGCCTGGGCAGCCCAGGTGACCCGCAGTCTTCTGTCCCCAGGGCCAGGACGTGCCCTGGGCACCCCAAGCAGCCCCGTGTCCACTGGGCGAGCTTGGCTGGGGCAGCCCAGGCGCACCCAGATCCAGAACCGGGGTGCAAGTGGTGTGGGTGCAGCCTGGAGTCCCCTCCACTCTGGCTGTCCCCAACACCCAGGCTACTTCTTGGCTGTGGATCCCTCTGCGCAGTGGAGCCGTGGGCAGCGGGCACAGCTCATCACCTACCGCCAGGAGCCTGCCGCCGCCCCACGCTGCCTCTCTTTCTGGTACCGCCTGGCTGGCCCGCAGATTGGTACGCAGCCCCATGGCACCCTGCCGGGGATGCCCCAGCTGGGCCCTGCTCCCCTGGGACAACGGGGTCCCCGAGGGGTGCAGGACAGCTGCCCCATGCTCCCCTCTGCCCAGGCACCCTGACCCTCAAGCTGCTGCTGGAGGGAGCAGAAGAGATGGTGCTGTGGACCCAGCGGGGGACTCAGGGCAGCATCTGGCACCAGGGACGGGCGACGCTGCCCGCCACGGGCCGGCAGCAGTACCGGGTGAGTGCCAGGTACCCCCTGTGCCAGCGGGTGCCAGTGGGGCACAGGACCATCTGACGCTGCTGTCTCGGTGGCAGGTGGCCTTCGAGGCCCTGCGGGATGGGTTCCTGGGGGACATGGCGCTGGATGACCTGGCGCTGACAGTGGGGCCCTGCGGGGCCGAGCTCTCCTGCTCCTTCGAGGCAGATGCCTGTGGGCTGGCAGCCAGCGGGCAGGGCACCTGGCTGCGGCAGAGCAACGGCACTGGCACCATTGCCGGCCCTGTGGCTGACCACACCACCGGCACCACCACAGGTACTGGGGCCACAGCGGCCTGGGGCTCTGGTGGAGCCCTGCTGCCTGCCCTGCATATCCTGCCTGCCCTCCCTGCCTGCCCTGCCCAGGATGTGCAGAGGGCACTACTGCTTGGGGGTCCCCAACCCCAGAGTTTCCAGCCCCAGGGCTCCCCAACCCGGGGGACCTCCCCAACCTGGGGGGATCCCCACCCCCAGTGGTCCCTTGGTGCCCCCCCCAGCAGGGCCGAGTGGGGGTCACAGCGCAGGGACTTGTCTCCCCCAGGCCATTACATGGTGGTGGGCACAGGCAGGGACTCCCTGCCTGCGGGGCATGTGGCTGCCCTCACCTCCCAGCCCTACCAGCCCTCCGCGTCCACCCAGTGCCTGGCCTTCTGGTACCAGCTGAGCACTGGCACCCCAGGTGAGCACTATAACACCCCCTGCAAGGCCCCGGTGGGGAGGCACCTCTGGGCAGGTGGGGGTCCTGTATGGCACAGCCCCGGACCCCCTCTCCATGGCGGGTGCCCTGGGCAGGCTCCCTCGGCGTCTTTGTGGAGCAGAGCGGGGTGCGGAGGAAGGTGATGGGTGTGAGTGCCATGGAGGGGGACGTCTGGCACCGCAGCCATGTCACCGTCCAGCAGGATGAGGACTGGCAGGTAAGATGGGGCAGGGTGCTGCGGACCTCACGGTAGGGAGCGGGACAGGCTGGGGGGGGTGACAAGATGAGCATGGCGGCTGCCAGCCTCAGCGCACCGGCCTGCCCACCCCTCTGGCAGGCGATATTCGAGGTGGTGGGAGCTGGGGGTGACCACGGGTACATCGCGCTGGATGACCTGCACGTGTTGGACGGAGCCTGCCCCCAGCCAGGTGAGAGCTCACGCCACGGGGCACTGTGGACTGGCCGGGAGCGGCGAGGGGGAATTGGGGCACCCCATGGGGGCACACAGCCATGGGGCTGGGGACAGCCTGTCCCATCCATCATGGCTCTGCCATGGCCACCAGGCGCCCTGCTCCTGCCCTGAGCTTGTCCTGGCCCAAAGCTGGGGGCAGTGGGGAGGGCGCTGGGGGTTGCCCCCCTGGCTGCCCCTTCTCCCTCCGGGCAGTGCAGGGCAGCAGGTGCCTGCAGTGCTGGGTGCCTCACAGCCCCCCTTTCCTCCCAGCATCCTGTGACTTCGAGCGGGACACGTGTGGCTGGAGCAGCCCCTCGGACCCCCGCCTGCACAGCTTTGCCTGGGGCTGGAAGAGTGGGGTCCCCCTTGCCAAGTACCCTGGCCCCGAGCAGGATCACACCCTGAGCACAAGGGATGGTAGGAGACACCCACCCCCCCCCCCCCCCGGGCACCCTGGCACAGCTGGAGGGAGGAAGAGAAGCTGGGGATAGGTGGGGTCACCCAAGAATGTCCCCCGGCGTGTCCCCGGAGGCCTGGCTCCACAGCATCCCCGGCCCCTCCTCGCTCGATGGGGGACAGCTCTCCAAGGGCAGTGAGGAGCCAGGTGGGGAGGGTGGAGGGGTCAATCCTCTGGGCATTTTGTGGGGGAGCAGGACATGTGGGGGGTGGGCTGCAGAACTGGGGGACACCCTGCGCTCTGTCCCTGCCTGTCCAGGTCATTACGTGCACTTTGACGTCAGTGTTCTGGGCCTGGGGGGCACCGCTGCCCGGCTGGAGAGCCAGCACCTGCCTGCTGCTGCCGACTCCTGCTTGTGGTTCTGGTACCACATGGACATCCCAGAGCACCTCTGTAAGCCCTGGGGAGGGTGTCACGAGCCCACAGTGTGTGTGGGGGGTCTCAGTGAGAGGCTGCAGACTCCCTCCCCACCCATGGGACCATGGCCACTCTAGTTCAGCTCTGGCTGGGCGGTGGGCATGGCCCATTCCCGCTGGGTGCTGCCATCCCAAGGGAGGCTGACACGGCCGGGGGGGGCCGGTGGCTTTCGGGGGCTGCGGACGGCCATTGATGCTGGGGTGCCTGTTCCCCTCCATGCTGCAGCCGGTGGGGAGCTGCGTGTGATGCTGCACAGCACGTCAGGGCAGCGAACGGTGTGGAGCGTGGCAGGGCACCGGAGCCGGGGCTGGCGGGGCGGTGTGGTACCGGTGCAGAGCCCCAGTGAGTTCCAGGTGAGTGGAGCTGCCCTGGGGGGGGGGGGGGGGGGGGGGTGCCTTCCCCACGCATCACACACCCCACACACCCCATCCCAACCCCTGATCTCATCTTCCCCCACAGATCATCTTTGAGGTCACCACATGGAGGTGGCCGATGGAGGGGACAGTGGCACTGGATGACATCGTGTACGGCTCCGGGGGGGGCTGCCATTCCAGCCTGGAGGTGCCAGTGGAAGGTGCGGGGCTGGGGCTGGCTGCGACATGAGAAAGATCAACGTGGCACCACTCAGGGTGCTGGTGCTGAGGCTGGGGCTGAGCTAGCTCTCCTGGGTGGCGGGTTGAGCCTGGCAGCATCTCCTCTCCCTGCAGAGAAATCCTCCAGCAGCTTTGTTGCAGAGGTGGTGCTCGGTCTTCTCCTGGCCATCATCGTCCTGGCGCTGGTGGCCGCTGGAGGCTGGTACTGCCTGAAGCGGCGAGGGCTGCCAAGCGGGATGCCGGTGGAGAGCAGTGCTCCCCAGGGCTTCGACAACATCACTTTTCGAGATGTAAGGACAGGGTGAAGGGCTCTCCCGCTTGCCCCCAACCACGCCAAAACAGCATTTTCCCAAAAGCTCAGCAAATCCCAGCAGGCTCCCCCTGAGCCCGCACTGTGCCAACACATCAGGGAGGTGCAAAGGGCTCTGCCTCTTATCTGGTTGTCGGTGAATGAGTGACCCCGAGCTGTAGGACTGACCTACAAATGCGGCTGCTGCCATCGGGCAGCAGCTCCAGAAAGAGCTGAGGCTGCGATCCTCCTCCCCAGAGCCCTGCAGGGAACAGGTCATGCAAACATTGCCCAGCCTCTTCAAGCCAACAGCTTAAAACTGTGAGAGGAAGCTTAAGCTCCAGTTTCCTTCGATGGGTTTGGTGCCACCTAGTCCCCACAGAGCCACCAGCCCCAGGACAGACCCCAAAAGAGGACGTGGAGCCCCCGGGGCTGGGAGGCTTTGGTTCCTCTGCTGGGGTGGTGGTGGGCCAGCACGCAGAGTCTCCTCTCTGCAGCGTGGAAGAAGTCCTTGTACTTCAAATTAGACGCACCCTACGCTTACTGTAACCGATTCCCGTTCACCCTTCTTTACAGGACAAGGTCATTATATCGCCAGTGCCAAAAGAGGGGGATGAGGTTTGAAGTAATAAGCCAGCAGCAGTAATTGCCTACTCACACCTGCGAGGTGTACACAGGGCAGAGCATCCCTCCAGCAAGACCTCACACTCCGGCAGCCACCTCTGGCTCTCAGCATCCGACATCAGGCAGTGGGGAGCTGCCACAGGCACTCACCCCACTGTGCCAGCCCCGCAGAGGGACGCGGCGCTGCCTCCACTACCTCCAAGCGCTCGGGAAAAGCACTGTCATCTTTTTTAACATGAACTTTCTGCACCACGATGTAGTGATGTGCCCATGCCTCGACAGCGGCCGTCTTTGTCTGAGGAGGGTCCTGGCCATGGAGGGGGGTGAAGTGTGCAGTCCTGCCCCCCCACCCCGGGGCCGGGCAGATCAGCGGGTGCTGCAGGGGGCACGAGCCCAGTGCTTCTGCTGGTTTTGGAGGGGGGGACTTGGGGAGGGTGGGGAGGCGGCTGGGCAGGTAGGGAAGCCAGGTGGGGGACACTGGGCAGCACACCCTGGGGCAGGGTCCTACAGCCCTGACCCCGCTGTAGGAGTGCCCACCCACCCCCACGCCGCCCACGTGCCGCCTTCAAGGGCTCTTGATAATTTGCATTTAAATGTCATTGGGAAAAGAAAAATGTTCCTGAGGTGCAGGCTGGGCTCTGGGCCAGGGCACCCTGCACCCAAGGCCACCCTAAACCCAGGACCCCTCTCTTCCCCCACCCCGCAGCTTTCAAAGCTTAATTTAACACCAGGCAGCCCCTCAGCAGCCCGTGGCCAAGGCAGCCACCCAGGTACAACACACAGAGCAGGTGAGCCGCCCACTAGGGATCCTGCTCTCCTCAACCCCCGAGCTTGGCCAGAGGGGATCACGGCGTCCTGCTTTCCCGGTTCAGGACAGAAGCCTGTTTATCCTCTCGCCCTGGGGCGGACAACTCCCCCTTCAGCCCTGCGCCACGTTGGTTGTGGCACAGCCACGTCCAGCACTGTGCCCACGGCTCCATGCTGTGCTGCCCTGCAGGAACCAGCCCCCAGCGAAGCTGCGCTCCTCAGAGCTGGGCAAGGGCACCAGCCAGGGAAGGAGGGCTCCAGCCTGACAGAAACGCCCAACTGAGTCTCTCTGCACCTGTCTTGCTCTGCAGAACTCTACAGAGACTCCACTCACCTCCGTACAAGATGAAACCACAGTATTGATTTCATCTCCGGGCTGCAAGCCAAAGCTGCAGTCCTCCCCGGCAGGGAAGGAGCAGAGCAGCCGGGGGGCTGTGACAGACTGGCCCTTACCCCAGACGCTCCAGGTAGTCCCACTACTTTTGCTGCCAGAAAAAAAGAGGGTGCTACAGCTCCAGCCAGGCCCAACCACAAAAATTTACTACCCTGTGCAACTGAAGGGTATCAAACTTTATTATAGATCTCTTTAAAACAGGCTGGAAGGAACAAAAATGTCATTGTGATGCAGTGACTGAGTCATCATGTCAAATGCAGACACTGATCAACCCCCAACTCTCCCAAATTATTTATATATAATATATCCCACCCGTCTCCCAAATTGTTTCAATTAAATGATCACATTTCAGACCACCCCGAGTGTCTTAACATTAGCTGCTTCTAAACACCAAGACGCAAATGTTTTCTGGCAAATCAGATGTGGTATTTTTTGGGGGTTTTTAGTTCCTCAATCTCTGGAAAGGAGGAAGGAAAAACAAAATCAGGAAAATCGCTTCTTTAAGGTTGCCTTTTTACAGCAGGTACAGATTCGGCAGATTTCCCCCCCAAAGCAAGTCTGAATCCCTCTCGTTCAGCTTGGCAATATGAAGAGAGATTCTGGTGGTTAAGGAGAACCAGCCAGACGAGATCAGTCTGAACAAACTGATTTCGAGGCTTTGTTGTCATTTCCCTTTGGGGCCAGTCTCCAGCGGTTTTCCAATGTCCTTCCCACGCAGTTTAAGGCCTGGAGTAAGACAAAGGAGATGATCACCAACAGCACTCCATCATTCACCCGCTAACTTTATTCCCTCAAATTTTTGCTATAAGGAAGAGAACATCCAAAAAAGAGGGCAGGGGAACCAGAGTTGGGGAGAACCCTACTTCAGTTTCTAGAAGCATCAGATAAAGCTTCAATTCTTCCTTGTGCACTGACTATTTTCCTAGAAGAAAGTATCTGCACTGGCCTAGGAGAGTAATGTCAACACTAGCAGCTGCAAGATACTTTCCTAAGTATAATCAGGCCTTCCTGGGTCTCGGTATCTCACTGATTTTGGGGGGCAGCATACAGTGGTGGTCCCCAGGGCATGGCCCCAGGCATGAAGATGAAGAACGAAGGAGAACAACAGCTCCGAGTCCTGGTTTCAGTCAGCAGATCCCAGTTTTATCACAACATGGCTTAACAACATCGCACCCACAACAACCTACAGCCAGCAACTGCTCCCAAGGTGGAAAATGTAAATAACAAACCAAACCAAACCATCCCTCTTAGGCACTGAAAACACTTGGTTTGTTTTTGAAGTCTCCTTTCTTAACTTACCAATGGCTCTTTCGATCTTGCCCATCACCTGGTTATTGGGGATTGCTCTTCCTGATTCGTAGTCAGCAATAACTTGTGGTTTTTCATTGATTTTCTAAAAAGAGAGGATTTGTCTCAGCACCGACCCCCCAGAACTTGCACAGATAAGTAACAGCCTCTAATTATGCCCAAGTGATACTTCCAGGCTCACCCCATCCCCACTATCACCTCCCTCCACTATTTGGGTGTCATAGTAATGGTGTCACCCATCCTGGACAGACTTCTACTTCCCCCAGCCTCCCTGGAGGAACAGTAACACAACGCATCACTGCTCCTTAAGACAGTGGCGAGCTTCTGAACGCTGCGTCAGGCCCAGATGGTACAAAAAAACCTCACGTTGGTGCTGAGTTGATGGGAGGAGATGGGGAGAAAAAAAGCCTCCTACCAGCTCACCAGCCACAGCAACACTCTGTCTCCAAGCAGGTGTTCAAGGGCTGCACAGACAAACCCCTAAAACATTTCCTACATAACTCGCGTTGCCCGGAGATCAGATATCAGAGATGCTGCGTTCACCAAACTTCCGACTCACACCACCATCCCACTGCAGTTGCCCACAAGGGAACAGGCTAAGTGTCCTCGAGGTGTCTACATCTGCCTCGGGAGAGCGGCGCAGAGGCCAGTGGGCCCCGGGGCCGTACTCACCGTGGCCAAGTCCTTCTGCGTCATGCCCTTGCTCTGTCGGCCCTGCTGGATCACTTTGCCCACCTCCAGGGGAACTCTGTCATGGTGCAGCTCTTCTGTTTCTCGGTCAAGCTTGGCCGTGTTCTTTGTAATAAAGTGTTGTTTGTTTTGGCCTGCTGCCCCTATCATTCAAAGCAAGAAAAAAAACAAAACCAAAAAAAACAAAAACAAGGACAGACAAAACAAGGCTCAGAGCTGTGCCAAAAAGTATCAAAGTGCTTTTTCTGAGTGCTCAGCTGCCCAGGATCCCAGGGAGCTTTCAAGGTTTCAACATGCCAACATCAGCACTGATCTCAACCAGATCCTACCTGCTGCAGGTCAGAGAACACGTTATCTTAATCCTGTTAATACCGACATCTACACGAAGCCATGCAGAGCCCTCCCCAGCTTTACATCACATCTGAACTTCACTCCGGGATTTAATATTCAAACTTCACTTCAGACACAGGTTTGTGCTACAGCGCGGGGAGGGTTAATATTTGAACTTGTATCTTGTTTGCTCAGGTATAAGGCAGCATGAATAAATGGCTTTTAATCAATTTTCTGATGCCTTTTACAAGTAAACTCTAACCCTACTTAGCTTTGCGCAAAGCCTGAGGCTCACAAACATGCTTTTTGTTTTGTCTCATTTTGTTTACAGTATTTAAGTCATAGTTTGAATCCTGTCTCTCAGTCCCTGACATTCAGTCTCTTGATAAAGCTGACTAAGGTCATCGAGGATCATCTATTTATTTATTTCCAACCATCATAACCTCATCCCTACGGTGAGAGAACCTGAGAATTTACATCTGGCAAGAAACAGGGAATTTTTGAAGAGCAACGCCACAGGAAGATAAGCAGTCACTGAAATCCTTAAGCATGTTATCAACAAGAGAAATAAGCCGCAAAAATCAGGAGTTTAATTTTTATGATCTTGAAAGCTCTTCCAAGCGCTTTGCAGCCTCAAGAATACTAACGTTCCTGCTGACGTTTTTATTTACAGTTGCTCTGACGCCAGACGCTGGCCAGAGCTCAGCTCTGGGCAACCACAGACTCAGGGCTGGCTACAGGGGAGGGCTCCCCGCCTGCCCGGGCGCTTCCCGGGCCTGTGCGGCCCCAGGCAGGGCGACCTGGGGCTTAGCCGGGTGATGCTGCTTTGCCCCCGCTCCAGCTGACCGCCATCAGGACGGACTGGGGGGGCCCGGGAGGGCAGGCCTCACGCCGGGCCGCGGGGAGCCCCCCGCGCCTCTGCCGGGGAACGGCGCCCGCCGGGCCGGGCTGCCCGGGCCTGCCCACCCCCCCCGGAGCCGGGCCGCAGGATACCCACACTTCTTGGAGGTCTCCACGTCCTCTCCGCGCCGCTGGGCCGCCAGGATCGCCTGCGGAGAGTAAAGGTGCCGCGGTGAGCGCTCCGCTGCCCGCAGTCGCCCCCGCAGCACCGGCCGGGCCCCGGCCGCGCCAGGCCCAGGCCGCTGGGCCGCTCCCCGCCGCGAGCCACCCGCTGACCTGCTTGGACTTGGCCTGGGCCGCGCTAGGGCCCTTCTTGCGCAGCACCGTAACCGTGTCCCAGTCGCTCTCCGCCATGGCACCGGCACCGACCCCGCCCGCCGCCCGGGGCCGCGCCCGCCGCTCAGGGCGCACAGCCCAACGCCCGCCCCCTGGGAGGCGGGACCGAGCGCCGCGCCCGTCGATAGGGCGGCGCACACGCCCTTCAGGAAAGGCGGCCTCTCATTAGCGGGGAGAGGCGTGATCGCATTGGGCGGGGCCTCGGGCTGTTCAATGCCCTTCGACATAATAGCGACCCAGGCGCGACGCACTTGCAGGTCATACGTAGAGAAACCTAGCAATCAGCCAGCTCGCTATTCGATTGGCTAGTGTACACGGCCAGGCTGGAGGTGGGCGGGCAAGCGTCTGTGCACCTCCGAGCGGCTGCTGTCGCTGCCAATAACCCGGTGCCAAGAGGGGATTGGCTTATCCCGCGGCGCTGTCAGAATCGCTGACCAATAGCCGCGCTCGGCTGGGTAGAGCCGGGCATGCGCCGTGGTGCCAGGCAGGGTTGCGGTTGTCGCCGTTCGCTCCCCGTGGCCCCGTCCGCATCGGTGCCCGGAGCCCCGGGAGGCCGCCGGCCGGGCGCTGGGGACCCGCCCGGGGCGGGGGCGGGGGAGGGGGAGGGCGGCGCGGGGCCTTCCCGCCTGCTCCGTGCCTCAGCACAGGGCGGGCCTGGGGGCATTTCCACTCCCCGCGCGCGGCTACCGCGGGTGTTTTCTGGAGGGTCCCGCCGGGGGAGCCCGGGCCCGGGGACCGTGGTTCCCTTCGGGCCTCTCGCAAGGCCGCTGGGCGGGGAATTCACCGGTTTGTGTCCGTTTGGCAGGAAACCGGCGTAGGGCCGTGGTGAGAGGAAAGCTCGGCCTCGGAAGGGCGGCAGCGTCCCCGCTCTTTTGGCTCAACTCAATAAAATCTCTCAACTCTGCGTCTGAATCACCCAAAAGTTCAGCAGTGACGGCAGGAAAACCCGAACCGCTCGCGCTCGTCATTTCTGAAGCGAGGGGCGCGGGAGGGGCCCGGGGGTTACAGATCCCCGGCGGGGTTTGGCAGGGCCCGCTCAGCGCAAGCTGCGGGGGGAGCGGCCGGGCTCCGCGTGTTGCTCAGAAATGGGGCGCCCCGAGAGCGCGGGGGGTTCCCCTCCGGCGCCCGTCCCTGGCTTCCGTCAGCGTGACGCGCTGGGCGCTGGCTGCCCCGGGGGACTTGGGGAGAGCGGTTCTGGGCCGTGGAAGTGGAACGTTAATGAGGTGGGTTACTCTCTATTGCAAAATTTGCTCCTCGAGCCCGGTGTTGCGACAGCAGGTTTGTTCGGAGTGGCCCCAGGTGGTTCCCGTCCCCCGGCTGGCGCTTCAGGTAAGGCGCTGCTGAAGGTTTGCAGCCTCTTCGGGGCCAGCGCGTCCTGCCCCGGCACTGCTGCCAGGGTCAGCGTTACTTCAGGAAACGGAGAAGGGGGTTTTCTTCCCTGGATTTCATCAGCCAGCCAACAACTTGAGCAACACAGAGGGTTTCGTAGTTGCTTTCCCAGACGGCGCTGTGGGGAACAGGGACGTTGCGGTGGAGTGGAGCGGTGCCAGCGCGGACGTGCAGTGATGCCCATCCTAGGGCAGCTGAGTTGCGCCATGCGGCCCCGAGCGCAGGGGTGCACCTTGTCCAGCGCCCCAACCCCCACGGGAGCCCCTGCGATCGCTGGCGCGGCCCTGCTGGGAGCACCTCGCCTCAGCGGGCGCCTGAGCGGCACGTGGCCCCGCACGCAGGGCTCGGGGCCTCCCGGGCCAGGCCCGTGATGCAGCGTGGGGTCACGGTGAGCTGCCCTTGCCGTCCTGCAGCGGTGCTGTCTGCGCAGCCGGGGTTACCGGGAGAGACGCCTCAGCCGCTCCGTCGGGGTAGCACCAAACCGGTCGTGCCTGGTTCTGACCGGGGAGGACTTCCCCGGCACCAGGTGATTCCCCGCGTGGTGAGAACGAGACCAGCCCTGGCGCGGCAGTAAACCCCCCAAGCCCCCGCACTGCCTCGTCACCAGCGCAGGGAGGGCTCCAGCCGCGGGCTGGGGACCCCGGGTGAGAAAACCTGCGTTGTGACCTTTTGTCGAGCAAGTTCCCCTGCAAAAAGCACCTCGTGCTGACCTCACTGCTGCATGGCAAGCGGCTGCGTTTCCCCCCAAGTCATTTTGGGTTTTTCCTTTGATTAAACAGACACCCGCCTGCTGCCGCCCGTCCTTCCCGGTGTCCGCTTTCTCTCCGAGCGGGCGACGCGGGATGGCCATGGCACTCTGCGCGCAGGTAAGGGGCCCGAAATGGCCAAAGGCGTCTTAAATAAATCCTCTGGGGGCCGGGGGCTCCTCGCACGGCCCGGCCCGACCCCGCTCTGGCGGGTGAAGGGGGTTGCAGTGGGAGGGTGGCTGTCCCGCAGCGTGGGACCGCGGGGCGGGGCCCAGGGTGCCCCAGGCCTAGGGCCGGGGATGAGGGGTCGGGGGGTCCGGGCCCGTTCCCAGCGGGGTGGCCTGAGGCAGGGCCGGGGGGCAGCGGGGGGTGCTGCTGGGGGAGAAGGGACAGAGGGCGGGGTGACCCGGGTGGCGCGGGGGGGTGCGGGGTGCCGAGGGGAGGTGACACGGGCGAGCTGAGGGAGAGGGGACAGTGGGGGTGACTGGGGGCACAGCTGGGGGGTGACGAGATGGGGGTGACGGGGGGGGCGGAGTGTGGCCGTGACGCCGGAAGCCCCCGGCCCCGCCCCGGCCCCGCCCCGGCCCCGCCCGTCGCGCGGCAGCACCCTTGCTAGGCGTGGCCTGGTGCGAGCGGGCCCGGCGGGGCGGGGCGTGCTACACGTGTCCGGTGGGCGGGGCCTGGGGAGCTTCCGGTGCGGGGCACGGACGGCGGCGGCCGGTGAGTGCGGTGCTGCCCCCCCCCCTCCCCCCCCCGCGGTACCCGGACGGCGGCGGGGGGCGAGTGGCGGCCGGGCCGGGCAAGGCAGAGCAGGGCAGGGCAGGAGGCGGCGGGGGGGCGGGCCCTGCCCCGTGCGGCGGCGCCCCGGGCCTCGCTCCGCCTTGAGCCCGGCCCGGCCCCTCCTTGCGGCGGGCGCACCGAGGGGGCAGCAGCGTCCCGCCGGCGGGGGATGCGGGCGAGCGGGGCGGCGGGCTCGGCTCCCCACGGAGCGCGGGCAGCCCCGGGCTCTGCCCCAGGTCACGCAGCCCGGGGGTCGTTCCTCCCGGTGGGGGCGGTGGCCGGCCGGTGGGGCGGGCTCTCCGCTCGGGGGGGGCTTCCAGAGCCCTGGGGCAGCCGGCCCAGCTCCGCGGCCTGTCCCGAGGGGGCGGCCGGGGCGGGGGCTGCCCGGGCATCCCGGGCGGTGCGCGGACCGGCGTGTAACAACCGGGAGGAACAGACCGTCTCAACGCGACTGAGACAGAAACTTGGCGTTAAAGACCCGGTTAAACATGGCCGGTGTAGAAGCACCTCGGCCGCGCTGCTCTGAGGGGAGTACCTGGGGTACCCACGCCCCGGGGGGTGCAGTCGCGGGGCGCGAAGCTGGGACACGCGTGTTACACCGTCCTGAGCGCTCACAACAAACGCATTTCGTTCTCTTCCTCCCTTCCGATTTGCTTGTGCCGCTCACGATCGTTTCCCAGCCCCCTGGGGAGCCCCGGCCGGTAAATCGGGGTGCGTGTCTGCTGGGGGACCCCGGGCCCCGCCGAGCTTCGGCCCTCGGGGACACGGCAGGTGCCTGCAGGTTTCTGGTGGGCTGAGGTGACTTACTTAGATCCCTGATCAGCTTTAGAATGGTTTGTTGACCTTGTTTTGGGTCAGAAGCCTTGATTTCTCTGAACAGGCTGCGTTTGGATAAACTTGGATGGGGATTTTAGCGAGGTCTGTCCACCCCGTCTCTTTATTCCGGATTTATTCTAAAATTAACTGTGAAGTTTCTTTCCACATTTTTAACTAGGTGGAGTTAAACCACCAGACTTGTGGTTTACATCAGTGTGTTTACCTGCATTGTTGGGTTTTGGGTGCCGGTGTAAACTGCTGTGAGTAATGCAGTTTATGTAAAAAATTACCACCATCCAGTTATAATCAAACAGGGAAAATATTTTTATTTTTCAGGCTCTGGAGATACAGCCAGAATTTTTTGTTCACATGGCAGCAGCAAACTCCACTCCGCCTGGCTCTTTGGATCTCAACCAGCCTGGATTTGCAAAGGAGATCCTGGGAACTAAACTGGAGGTCAAATACCTCTGCTCCGATTGCAAGAATATATTGAGGAGGCCGTTTCAAGCCCAGTGCGGACATCGCTACTGTTCCTATTGTCTGAAGAAAATTATAAGGTAACTTTCTTTGTCTGAAGACAAAATGCTTGAAAAGGTATTTTCGAGCGAAAAAGGAGAGAAAAGTCTCATTTTCAGGACCTTCTCAGTGAGGAAGCTGGGTTTAATTGTTGAGGTTCAGCATCAAGCCTTCCTTAAGGGAATGTATAATCTCTGACTTGCTTTTATTGTTCCAGGCGTTGCTTCAAAGTTCCCTTTTCCAGGATCTCCCGGATTGTTTTTGCCCTTCAGGTGGCAATTCAGGTGGATTGCCCGTCTCCTTCAGTCTTCATCACAGCTACTGAAGGAACTTGCTCCAAAAAGTCATCGTACAATTGTTGTGCCAAAATGTGAGAAATTTAAGCACGTGCTGGCTTCCGGAAAAGTTTCCTCATGTTCTGTCTCACTCTTGCCTTTAAGTGAGGGAAGTTGAATGGAGCGGTTAATCAGGAGAAGAAAAAAAAATTAGAAACGGACCTCGAAAATACACATGAGCAAAGGCTCAATGTGGTGTATTAAAAATAAGAAAATGCTTTCATTTTATAAAGTTACCAGAAATCACTTTATCGTTAAATCATAAATCAGTCTCTTTTTGTTGTGTTTGATGATTATTTTTCTGTCTGCTAGTGCTGGACCTCAGAAGTGTGCCAGCTGTATTCAGGAAGGAATATATGAAGAAGGAATTTCTATTTTGGAGACAAGCTCAGTAAGTAAAAATGTATTTTAAATAATAAAGCAGCTCACTGATGTCATTAACACCACTTGCAGTTTTTGTTTAAAACACAAGTTCTGAGAATCCCTTATTCCTAGGAAACATTTTCTTCAGTAGTGAGAGTTATGATTAATGTGGTGGGCTCCCCAGCTTCTAAAATCCAGGTGACAATAATATAGTGGTGGCCTACTTAAACGCTGTAGTAACGATCTGTTTGCCATTAGCACACCTTTAGGATGTGATGTGGCAACTGGCCTGGGAGGAGCCTTAATAAAGTCTGAATGAAGAATTAAGAGACTGGACTAAAACTGCAAGCCCTCAGTAATTTTTGTGGTTTGCTTGCTTTTTCCATTTTAGGCTTTCCCAGACAACGCAGCTCGTCGGGAGGTGGAAAGTCTGCCTGCTGTCTGTATTAACGCTGGCTGCACTTGGAAGGGGACTATTAAAGAGTACGAGGTAAAGATCGGAGCATGGCTTTCGACATCTGCGTCCTTTTTCTTTCCTGTGTTTGGGGAAGGCTCAGGTGGTTTTGCTTGTCTGCTGACACTGGCAGTGTTGGTGGGAGCTTCCACCTCCCTGGACTTTGCTGTAAGCTGGGGAGATTTCTTGGCTGAGCTAGGTTCGTGTGCCGGGCTGAGGGCACAGGCTGGACTGAAACGATTTCAGATTTGCTGTGATTGCAGGCACCAAGCCCATCCCAGCCGTGGTGGGAACCACCCGCTCTGTCTCCAGCTCCTTTCTACTATAAAAGACAAGCGAACTGTCAAGAAACTGTGCTCTGCCAGGAAATTGTTGTGAAGTTCTCTGTGTTATGTGATCCTAAAACCTACTTCAGACCCATCAGCTTGGGGAAAGCGGCTTGGCCACCATCCTGTTTCCAGCCATTTGCCCCCATGGCTACCAGGGCAGTGGGACCGGGTCACTGGCTGGCCACCCGTCGCTCTGAGCTGTTCTGGGCCACCAGCCTGCTGGACAGGATGGTTTTTCCAGCCCTGCTCTTCGTGAGGAGCTCTTTAATCCAGACCTTCTTCTGTGGCCCTGGGCATTTGGTCTTTAGCTAACGTGCCTCAGGAGAAGGGTGTTCTTGCTGAGGATGGTGGTGGGCCATGTGCGTCCCTGTGCTTTCCGACAAGTCAACTCTGCTGTGGCAGTTTGCATTGTTAAAATGCGTTGGCAGTTGGTAGTGAATATATATTCACCTGTGAAGCTTTGGTGCTCCTGAAGGACGGTTTTGTCATCCCTCTTGGAATGGAAGAACCACCACATGGGGGGGCCTGTGATAGGAGGAATAAATTGTATTTCCCTCTAACGCTCGCCCTAGGTAAAGATTGTAGCCCATGGTTCATGGCGCTTTGGTTGTGACTGAGATGTGTGTCAGGAAAAGGTTTAACCTGGGTCTGTCTAGGCTAATACTCGGATTCTCTTCGCAGTGCCACTGCGAGGTGGCAGGAAGAAACAACAGTTGTGGATCGTGCTCGAGTTTTCTGCCCAGCTTGCTGAGCCTGTTAACAGAGAGATGCTTCTGTGCCTCTGCGTCCTTCTCCTGCTGTCTCAAACCTTCTGCTTTATTTTGCTAAAAGTTCAGCCCAAAAGATGAGGGGATGTGGGGTGCTAAACGGTTTTCCTGCTGTGAAACCCTCATTTGTAGGTCTGTAAGTGGCTCGCGGTATGGACATTATGACTGAACACGTCAAGTTAAGAGCTTAACACTGATGCAGCACCGCGAGTTTGGGAGTTGCATTTCGGGGTACAGTGTGGTTCCAGGCTCAAGCTGTGCTGTTGGTGCCTGCAGATTGTTTGACCCACGCTGTAATTTCTGCTGGTGACCAGAAGTCTGATGCCCACTGCAGTGCTCAAAATGGTGATTGTGGTAAGCGAGCTCATCTCCATTGGACTAAACCAATTTCTATTTGTCGGCAGTGTGCTGTGACTGATGAGCTCTTCTGAACTTTTTCTCCTTGTTTAAAAAAAAAATCTCAAAGAGTCCCTGCAGGGCTGAGCAAAAGGTCAGACCTGCCAAAGGTCCTCCCTGTGTGGTCTTACAAGTGTTTGAACACTTGAGTTCAGCCAGAACTTGCACTAACAGTTCAAAAGGGCAACGAGTTCTCCTGGGATAAGTCGTCGTCTTGCAGGGCTGTGTGTGTGCATGATGCTCCAGGATCTTACGCACAACTGCGTGAGAGTGTCTGAACTGATAAGGCCGTGCCTCTTTTTTACTCTCCACCTAATCTTCAAAAGGTCCTGTGAGGTGCTTTGCTAAAACAGAGTGTGTTTTGTAGAGGTGCAGCTCCGGAGTGCTCGGGCTGCAGGTCTGCAGCTTTGGTCTTGACTGTCCCGGGTTTAGTTAGTCTTGGGGCAGGCTGGTGTGATGAAAGGGGAGTGAGGACTAAGAGCAGTGCTGGGTGGTTCGTCTCAGGACTGAGCTTGTCTCTCCTGCCCACCTCGGGTGCAGTCAGTCTAATGGGGGGAAGGTTATTCTGTGCCCTCTCGGGAAAAGCTGATCCTTTCCTGGGAACTGCTGGGAGGAAGCAAGGTCTGGCTTGTGTTATCTCTCCTCCCAGCTGCCTGCCAAAGAGCGGTGGCATTTAATCAGGCCTGGCTGTCCCTATAGGGTCGGAGCTTAGGAGAAGGTACGTGTGGCTGAGGAGGGCTGATGAAAGGAGGCGTCAAACGACCGCGTTAGCTCAGAGTCTTTCCTGGTACCGTGGACTAATGTTAAACCCTGCCTGACAAACGTTAATCCCTGCCGCCTTCGTTCAGTGCCGCAAAGCAGAGTTTGCCTTGTGCAGTACAGTTGCATCTGTAGCCAGCAATGTGTGTAACGTCCTGCGGCAGCTCAGCGCTCCCACTATGGAAAGTCCCTCGCTGCGCTATTTCCGACAGGACATGGAAAGTCCCTAAGAGCGAATTCATTGTTTGCGAATTTAAAAATCGCGTGTTCGTACTGAGGGAGATTTACTCGGCTGCTATCCACTTACAAATCAAGAGATACTGTCGCTTCTGGTTTGCTACTCTAATCAGGGCATGAACAAGGAAAAAAATGTTCTGCAGCTGAAAAGCTTCTAGCTCTTCAGCTTCAAAAAAATTAATAAAACCGATTTCAGTTTTGCTTTCTGTTCAGGCAGGCTAAAGTTCAGGTCTCAAAGGGACATACAAAACTGAGAGTGCAGTCTGCTTGGACGTGACTTGTGCTTCTGCTTAAAGCTGTGTGGAGCTTATAAAATATCTTAAGTGCTTAGCACATGTCTGGGTTTATAAACGCATTTTTTTAGACTTTGTAAATATTGTAAATATTTAGTGGCATTTGGATAAAGCAGTTTGTGGTGAGGCTGGAGGGTTTTTCCTTTTAATCAGTAACCTGTTTTCATGTATGCGTTTCCTGATGAGTCTGCCTGAATGTACATACAGAAAAGCAGGCTGTGGGCAGGAGCCTTTAGATTCAGGTGGAAAGCCTGAGGAGGGTTGCAGAAACGAAAAGTAGTCCATTAGAGTAAAAGGAAAGACCAAGAAAACACGTCCTGTGCTATCCAGGTAGAGGGAGTTTGCGGTTTCTCAGCATTGGAGTGTTTCTTTTCTTGCCTGGCAGTACCTCCAACTGCCTCTGTCTCTCTTCTGTTTTATCAACATATCTTCGGTTCTCCTATACCTTTGATTTATGCTTCTCATACCACCAGCTCCCTTTCTTTGGCCCCCCCCCAGGACTGGGATGGGAGGAGGGGGCTGCAGAGGGGTGTTCACGGGTCAGCCCTGGCATTTCCATTTGTTACCCCAGACAGAGGTTTTAACTATTTCGCTGTTCATCTCAGGAGATACAGAATTATTTGAGATGTAAGGAAATAGAATTGTCTAAATTTTGGAAGGAGAACTAAGTTTTAAGCTTAATCCTGACAGCAATATTTAAACTAAGCTTTGGTCGGGGGCGGGGGGGGGGCCTAAGGAAACAGATGAGCTCAGCTGGTGAGGATGGGTGACTGTCCTCTGTGGTGATAACCTAGCCTAATCCAGACCGCGGGGGATGTGTTTTCCTTGTAGTTCATTTACACTTTGGTTTTGAAGAGCTCACTTTCGTTGAAGCCTGGAAGGTGCAAAAACTCAGGACTTCAGGTGATGCTACTCCAAAGGCTGTAGTGTCACAGAGTAGGTCAGCATCCCCTTCTGGGCTACGTGGCTGCCTGGGACCAGGAGGACAAGGTGACTGGGCAGTCCCTTCTTGCCCAATGTTCCTGTTTGATGCTGGAGAAGCCCCACTATCCCTCGCGCAGAGAAAACTGTCCTCCTTCAAAAGTGCTGCTGGGCTCTGAGCCGGGGGGTCCTCCTGCTTCATGATGCTTCACCATTTCATTATCCCACTTTCTGTCTGTGTCCCAGGAATGCCCCGATAGTTTTTGGTGGCAATTTTCGGCTTAGGCTGAAAACTTCAGCTTCAGCTTTTTGCACGTTGGTTAGAACAGAGCTGCTGGTCTTTGAAGGTACTTCACCTGGCTCCTGTTGCCTCCAAAGTGTACTTTGGAGTGTTTCATAGCGGTGTCGTCTGCGTGAGATACAGCATTTTGAGTGCTCTGGCAAGCACACTTGATGATGCTGTAGCAGGGTGACCAGCCTTAAAATCAGGTACAGCATTTATTGTCTCTTTCTGAAGGATTTGGCTCCAAGTTATGGTGTGGTGTTGAAGAGCAGTTTGCAGCCAGCTCCTGCCTGATCAGCAGTTTGTCCCAGGACCAGAGCGCTTTCTTGTGGGAGGATCCCCGACTTTGCAGGTGACCAAAAGGACCTCCTGCTTTGGAAAAAGGGATTGGACACATCTTTACTTTCCAGAGTGAAGAGAGGTCCCCAAACAAAACCCGGCCTCCCTTACAGTCCCTGAAGTCGGGTTTATGTAGCTGCTGCCCAGACACGAGGCAGTTTCCCGTCCAAGCCTGTGGTGGGAGGTAAGCCCTGGGGAGTGTGTGTGGGAGGGGGTTGGAAAGCCCCGGCTGTAGAGGGTCTGCTCTTAGCTTCTCAAAACAGCTCAGCCTTCCTGTGATGGCCCACCTAATTAACAGTCTTGGCATCTGCCCCTTGGAAAATGAAAAGCTGTAAGTCACGAGCTTTGAAGCTGAGGTGAGTGCTGTGTGTCCCTTGTGAGCCGTGATGGAACTTCAGCATGAATGCAGCTTTGGGGGTGGTGGGGCAGTGCTTCGCACCCAGGGAGATGTTCCTTGGGCTCCAGGTATCCAGCAGGAGCCAAAGCCATGGTCACACACCCTCGGGTAACAGGTAAAGAGGCACTTCCAACTCTCTGACAACCTAGAGAGATGGGGTTTGAAAGCAAGCCACTCACCACAGGCTCGACTTCTCCAGTGTGCGAAGGATACCTGTCCCTGTTGTGTTTTTTTCCTCATCTCCCCTTTTCTGGGTGCCAGTGGTGTTCAGCCCTTCTGTTCACAGCCTGCACCTCCACGCTGCCTGCGAGGCAAAGGAGTCGACCTTGCCCCTGCCCACACCTGCAGAGCCTGGCCAGTATCCACGCTGCCCTTTCTCACGTGAAGGTCAGGCAGCCCGCCGCGAGGCTTCAGCCTGAGGCCGTCCCTTTTGATCTGAGTAAGGCGAAGCTCTGTGTGCTGGTGGAAGTGCTGCTGGAAGGGAAGGGGATGTCTCCAGGGGTGTTGTCCTGGGATGCGGTGGGCATGGGCAGTGCGTTCAGTGTGCTTGGAGCACAGCCGCCAGCACTGCAGCATCTCCTGCAGCCAACGACAGCGGCCGGCTGTCAGAAATAACTACTGGAGGTGAATTCAGATCAATGATACCAACACGGCGGCGCCTGGCACCATTAGTGTGATGGTATGATTGGCGTTCACTCCCTAGTGACAGGTTGTTCTCAAGCAGTGACCTCATTAGATTTGAAGAGCTCATCTTGGGCATTTTTGACACAACCGTGACTGTAACTGTTAATTGTAGCCTAGAAGACTTGTGGAGTTATCTCTGATCAGATGTTCCCGATTGCTTTGAACCCTCCCTTACATGTCAGCCGGCTGTTTACGGACACTCGGTGTAGTCCAACGCTATAATTTTTAATTTCCTTGGCAAGCAGATTTAGTCCTTTTGTTTTGCAGCGCAGCTAGCATTGAGGCGAAGGCCAGTGGTGTACGGGCTTCAGCTGACTTCCCGGCCAGGTCAGGTTCAGACTCGGGCTTATCTAAAATGTTCTGGGGGTCCAGCCCTGCTCCGTTTCAGACTAGAGTCTGCCTAGGAGAGTTGTTCCTCTGGGGTGATGGAGAGATTTGGAAACAGCATCCTGGAGTATCCCACAGGTCGTGTAGTTCAAAGCAAACGGAAAGGCAGAGTGTTTTAAGAAATGTTAGAAAAACTGCTGCTGCTTTCAAATGTTTTCTTGTACCTTCAGCCTTCTTCAAAACCTGCTCATGCTTCCACATTCTTAACGCTGCCTCGATGTCCCTCTACCAATAAACTCCAAATCAAATGTCTGTCTAATTGGCCCTAAAAGCCAATGAACAAAACCATAGAAACCTGAAAGCAAAAGTTGTTCTGCTGGCTCTGAAAGGAGACGTGAGTGAGGCTCCTGGGAACCCCGACGTCTCTTCTGCCAGCTTTTGTCCTCAGCTCAGCTGACACCGTGGCGTTGGACAGCCAGGGTAAAGGCGGTGCAGGCTTCCCGTGCCATCGCTGCCATACGCGTGCCCACTAAAGCCACAAGCAGTTACTGATGGGAACTTAATCTTTGTTTTTGACATTTTCTTTGAGGTTTAATTATTTGTGATGCCAAGTGGACTTGCTTGGATCTCTGTCACCAGCGTGTCCCAGCAAAGGGAGCAGTTTGTGTCTGGCACCAGCTGATGTGACAGTCTCAGGAGGCTCCTGTTCCCACCTGGCACTGTGAATTACAGCCTGGGTTCTTGTTTTCCAGCCCTGTGTTACTGGGCTCCGTGCAATAGCGCAAAGACCATGTGTGGGGTCGCCTAGCCCACCTGGGTGGGGAAAGCTCTGAGCAGGCCTGGCTTAAAACCAGCGTTAGGGCTCCCCCCCAACAAGGAGGAGACACAGCATAGAAGGGCATGTTGACTTCAGAGGAGCAGGACATCTCAAAGTCCCTGTGTTTTGTGGCACATTCCCCTCTTGGAGGCTCCGGAGCCCCCACGGACCTGGCAGAGGTGTGTGAAGCAACTCGTGCTTCTTGGCGCAAGGGATTCAGGTTCCCTCGAAACCTAGACAGGCATCTCTTTTACACTGGAGACCCGTTTTCAGTGTTTTCTCTACAATTCTGTGGGCCTACCCTTTTTGTTGTAGCCAGGCTAAGATGCCAAAGTCACCGTGTGCTGGACACAGCAATGTCGGGGCTGGAGACTGCCAAAGCCCCGACAGCACCCTGGTGTGCCCTGCACCACTTTGCTGGCTTTCCTCTGCCATCCTGTTAATTTTCCTTCCTCTTCCCTGCTCCGTCCCTGCTGCCAAGCCGTTCGCTTTGTCTGTGCTCGTGGTTGCTGCGCTCAAGGGGACCGATGGCTTTCAAAGATCGACCTGCAGGAGACAGTTTGCAGAAGAGCTGCGGCGTGCAGCTCGCACCGAGGCTGTTCAGCATCCCGTCCCTCTGCCAGCCCTGCCCTTTGCGATGACCTCCCTCCCTGCCGGGCCCGGGCAGAGGCGTCTCACAGCAGCTGATTCAGAGGTTGCTCTGCTCAGCCGCCTGCCTTGCCTCTTAGCTGGAGGGGGAGCGTCGTGTCACGTTGGTGGATTTCCCAACGCGGTTGCAAGACCTCTATAAAAACGGACTTGTGGTGATGCGGCGGGTTATGAGCGTGGCAGCTGGGGAGCAGGTGTAATTCCCACTCTGCCACCATCATACAGGGATAACAATTTGCAGCAGTAGTCTCTTCCATAGTTCAAGTTGAGTTTAGCAAAGCCTTGAGAGGTGAAACAGCAATCGGATTAAACTGCAGTTTTCCCCTTTGTCTTACTTGTGCAGGCGCAGCAGAGCAGCTCATCCTGGCATTCCTTAGGAGACCATCACTGTGTCCTCCAGGGATCAGCTGCTGTTGCTAAAATCCGCTTTTTCCCTGCATGTGCCTGTGCTTTTCTACACAGCTGCATTGAAATGCGCTGCCCTCGCTGCCGCAGAGCTGCCGTGAAGGCAGCTGCCCGTTCTGCTGGCTCGTGCTAGGGGTGACCCCAGGAGTGTCCCGAGAGAAACCACGACTGCAAATGCTGCAAATTGGTTTTCTACTTTCCTGATATTGAAGAGGTTTTACATAGAGCGTTACAGCGTGGCACAGGCAGCTCCGTTCGCGGGCAGGCGTACGAGCAAGGGGAGGAGGGTTCAACCCCTCCGCTGCAGCTGGCACTGGTAGCATGGGCAGGGGCTGGAGGACGGAGTGGCCGCAGCGGTAACCCACAAGTGCCTGCGTCCTGAGCGAGTGCTCGTAGGCTGCCTGGTCCTGCCGAAGGCGGCAGTGGTGTCTGGTGAGCTCCCAGAGAATGGCCAGGTCTGCTCGCTGCGTGCGATGTACAGGCTGCTGCTGGGTTGTCTCGCTGTTTGTGTTTAGGGAGCAAAATCGATGTGCAGATCAATCGGTGGCTTTGGTTTTGATTGAGTGGGAAGAGGGAGGTGATGCTGTGCAGGCTGTTAACGCTGCCCAGTCTGGTTTTCCTACCCCTGCTGCTGTTGGATGCTGCAGGCCAGTTTACAGCTGGTGGGTGAGAACTCAAGGCTGAGGTAACCAGAGAGCAGCCCTGAAGGTCTGAGCCAGGCCGTTGTCTTCCAGGTCCGCTTTAATTCTTCTCTCTGCCCCCCAGCTGACTCGATTTCCACAGCAGGTTCACTTTGGGAGGGTGATTCTGCTCTCACCTAGCCCCGTCATGGCTTTCCAAAGCTGCCCGAAATGTTCACGGCTAGTGCCGGAACGTTGGAGATGCTGGTCCCTGCTGCAGGAGCTCACAGATGTGGGGTTGGGAAAGGTGTAAACAGGAGGGTTGGCCCCGTTCCTGGGGGAGTGGAGTGCAGCAGATCAGGCTCGAATGCCAACCCCTGCTCTTCAGCTCCTGGGTGGGGTGGATTTCTTCTGTCAGTGATACCATCTGTCTCTGTTTAGACACCCACCCGCGTAGAGGGGGAAGGAACAGGGGATTCCAGAAGAGCCCGAAACTGTTTATACAAAAATGTTTTAGAGGTTTGGATCTGTGCTGGTTGGAGCTAATGCTTCTGGGTGTCTTAAACAATTTACATATGGACCAGTTGCACTTTCAGCTGAGCTGTGTGAGGCTGGTTTCCCTTCTTGTGCTGCAAGCTGGGCACGCTTCGCAGGGCTGCCTGCGTGTCAGGAGTCATACTGTGGTGCAGCGTGGAGTTGGGATGAAAGATAAATGCTGGGAGGTGGGGAGTGCAGAGGGGGTGGTGCTTTCACGCCTAGCACATTCGCACAGGAGGACATAAGTTTTAAATACTCCATTTTTAAATAGTTGTCTCTGCAGTGAAGTTTCCTTCCTTCAGCCAGACTGTCTGTTCTTATGCCAGCGCTTTGTGGGTCATGGAGAAGATGCTATCTGGTGTTTCTAGAACATGAGAGCAGTAGGTGGGTAGAAGAAAGGGTTCGGCCCCTCTGAGCAAGTGGGATGAAGGTAGGGACTCTGCCTCCTCCACCTCCTCCGCACGCAGCGGCGTCCATGCAGGCAGCGGCATCCGTGCAGGCAGCGCTGCCCAGCCGAACTGCAGAGGCTGGCCGGTCAGTTTTCCAGGGACAGTGCAGTGAGGCTCTGAGTCTGATTACTCATTTAAAGTATAAAAAGGAGAGAGTAACGAAGAAGCCAAAGCTGAGCCACTAATGGGTTTCACTTTCCAGTTTCTGATGTGGTGACAGTATTTAAGTTCGTGCATGTTTCCCCCCGCTGCAGTTAGTAACTTGTGTTAATAAAGAATAAATGTGACCCGAGTTTTCAAAGCTTTTGGTTTCAGATGACTACTTTATAAATGCTTCTGGTTGGTTTTTTTTCCCCCTGTTACTACAATGTCAGGATCTTACAATGCGCTTATCTTTTAATCTGAATTTTGACCTGCATACTCATGACATTTACAATGCCTTCTTTCAACTGGTTGGTGTGTAAAGAGAAGGTTTAAGCAGTATGGAAATGACCCAGAAAGCAGAGGCATATTCTAGCATTCCCAATTTAGCCTCTATCGCTGGCCCGACTATCCGCTCAGGGCAGAGTATCGCGTTGCCCTGATTGTTTGCTCAGCTTTTCTGGCTGCCACGCAAACTGCGTGTGCTCTTGCTGCAGAGCTGGGTGCTTGTGTGCAGGGACTATTAAATGAAATGGTTTTAAAGTATTTTTCTCTCTGGTTGAAAAATGGTTTTCTGATTCGAAAGTGAAGATACAATCAGACGGCTCAGCCCAACGTGTGATGAGAAGGCTATGGGTTCATACTTCAGCTGACTGATAACCATTACAGCAGAAAAATTATTCATATTATCTTGCTGAGATAGTGACTGACAACACTCAACCTGCCCGAACGTGTGTTTTCTTGACAGCCATAAATGGAGCTTCCTGTCAATTATCTTGTCCATCAAAGCAATAATTTGATTATTATTATTTTTAAAAAATTATTATAGCAGCTTTTAAATTGAGGCTGAGGCTACATAGGCACCCAAAATTCTGGTAGCCTGGAGATCGCACAAATGAGTCAGCACACAGAATTATCAGCATGACCAAGGTTTGAGTACAAGTTGGTAGAATACAGCGCTCTTCTGTCATAAAGCATAAAACTACCCCTGTTGATATGTAGTCATCACAAAACCTCGTTGGAGCTTTTATTTAGAAGACCAAATATTCTCCTGTTGATTCTTTTACAGGCTCATGACGAAGTCTGCCCTGAATTTCCACTGACTTGCGAGGGCTGCGGGAAGAAGATTCCGAGGGAGAAGGTGAACCGTGTGCTGCCGTGGCGTTTGGGGTCCTGATGGGCTGGCACCGGCGCTCTTGGAGCGAGGAGGAAAACCGGGGCTGTTAGAAAGTGGAGTGGGGAAAACAATTCAGTGGCAGCCGTTAGGACAGATGTGACCTTTCTGTAAGGCTCAGAACGCTGGTGGGGTGCGAGTGCACGTGACTCATCCACACTCGCAGTCTTGTGTTAGTGCTGCCGACGCCACCGCTCCGCGAGCGGTGTGTTTGGGTGTAGAGCCTCCACGGGAAAAGCATGCTCGTGGGTTTGAAGGGTCCGTGTGTACTATGTAAAGCAGCTCTGTCAACCACTGCTGCGATTATGGAAAGGGAGCCCATCTGCAGTTAAATGAATTTATTTCTAATTAATCATCTAATGGAATCCATGTCCATAGGGCCTGCATGCTGCTGGCTCCTGGAGCGAGGCTCAGAAGTCTGAAAATCAAAATTTTGGGAAACATCTTCAAAAAAGCATGTTCATCTGAAACCGTCCTGCCTGCTACGGGCAAATATTTTCAGTAGCGCTGTTGCCAAAGGCCCTTGTAGCAGGATGGGAGGGGGGAGAAGCAACAAAAAGATGATCAAAGAGTTCTGCTCGGTGGGCAGTGGAAGGAAGGACTTTGTGCTGGGGCCTTGGGATGCAGATGTGCTTGTCTGCAGGCTGGAGCCGCAGCCTGGCAGAGACTAGGCTTGTAGGATTCCCCTAGGTGATCTCTCCTTTGTTTAAATATTAACTCCCTCTTTTATCTCACTCCAAACTTTTGTTGATTAGCTGCAGCCATTGTAACTGAGTAATGTGACTCATGAAGCAAGCCAGATGGATCTAGAAGCTTTTAAAAAAAGTGGTTTAAAACCAGTTTTAATCGACATCTGTTGTAGCAGATGTAGGTGTTAAATGTGGAATATGGTGTTTGTTCAGGACAGACCACTGATATCTGATGATGAGACGGATATCAAAAACAAGATGATAATGTGCCATGGCTTGTTAGCATTAATCATGCACTGTGTGGGAACCCAACGAGTCATCTTGGCGACTGGGGCATTAGTGGCACTTCTCTGTAGAAATATCCAGCTTTGGCCTCGGTTCTTCGTGGTGGCGGAGGTGCAGTGTCCTTGGCACCCCAGTGAGGAGGTGCTGGACCCAGCAGAGCATCTTCCCTTGCACAGGTGGACCTGCAGGAACCGCTGTAAATACTCAGGTGTGGCCACCAGGAAGCTTTCTATTCTCAGATTTTTATTTTTTTTAATAATGCTTAGCTGGACGTAAAAATACCAAGCTGTGGCACATCACAACCAGGGTTACATGAAGTGCAGAGAATTAAATGGCTGTTTCATAGGGTTGTTCCTTATGCCTCCCCTTCCTCTGTCCTCCGTGAGGCTTGTTGCTCAGCATCCATAACATGTACCTGTGCTGGTGGCTTTTCTTTTTTTGCATATGCAGGTGAGAAGTGAGACCTCCTAGTTGTCAAAAGAGAAATAAAACTTCCTTCCAGATGTCAGAGCTACGTTTATGTTACAGTGCATGTCCTGCCTAGTGGTAGGCAGCGTCCAGGTTTAACCATGCACTTTGGCAGGTAGTGATTAGCGATGGCCTGGGCATTCTTGAGATCATCTGCAGTTTCCTAGACGTCAGTGGGATGGGAAGGGAGCTGCTGGGGACACGTAAGATCTAACATTGCCTCCCTTCCTTTCTAGTTTCGGGACCACGTGAAGACCTGTGGCAGATCTAAAGTGCCTTGCAGATTTGAGGTTGTCGGATGTGCTGAGGTGGTAAGGTCTTGTCTGTTGATGTTTATCTTGGGACTTGTTTTCAGTCCCAGTGTTAGACTTAACTTGCAAACTGCTGTTGCCCAAACTGTTACAGATGTTTGCGTTCAGATATTTAAACAAAGTGGTGGTTCAAACCCTTTGCAAATGGAGCTTAACATCACCTGCTGCCCAGAGTTTTGGGTATCCAGAGAATGAATTTAATGTGGCAGGAAACCTCCTGCTCGAGAAACCCCCCAAGTGCTTTGAGACTCTAGTCGTTATGCTGCTTTCGGCTGTATGGTGTCTTGCTCTCCTGCTAGAGCCAGGCCGTATTTCTCCATGTGACTTAGTTTTACCAGCTCCTACTGGTGATGTTCATAGAAATCCCTCCTCGGGGGCATTACATGAGGCTTTGGCCTTCGGTGCTGTTAAGTACATCTGACAGAACCCTTTTGGGAAGTAACGGAGGAAGATGGAGTGGAACAGTGTGTGCAGCTGGGGAAACGTTAAGCATCTGTCACTGTATGCGATTACAGCATTTCTAAAACAAAACAAAAAAACCCACCCCCACCCCAAAACAGGTTTTTTAACTATCTATCTTTGTTTTTTTCCCCTTTATAATTTAAAGCTGATGTTGTGGCCTCAAGAGGAGGAATTTGTTCTGTAGATGGTGACAGTGTAGATTGAGCTTGCTGAACGGGTGATGTATTTCTCTTCATGTAGGTGGAAAATGAAAAGCTACCAGAACACGAAAGCAAGTGTTTGGCGGAGCATCTCTACATGCTGCTGAGTTTTGTGCTCAGCCTCAAGGCTGGGCCTGGGGACCTCAAGCCCCTTCCTGCCCTTTCCTCGTCACAAAACAGCTCCCCGCTACTGGCTGCAAACTCTCTGTGCTCAGAGTCAGAGCTCTCCAGGTCCCTGGAGCTCCTGGGAAGATGTGAGGCTCTTGAGAGGAAAACGGTGACCTTTGAGAACATTGTCTGCGTGCTCAATCGGGAGGTGGAAAGAGTGTCTCTAACGGCCGAAGCCTACAGTCGGCAACATCAACTAGACCAGGAGAAAATCGAAACGCTGAGTAACAAGGTGTGTAACCACTGGCTTGGGCTTTCCAACACCCTGAGCAGAGACTGTTTTCAGTTTCCTTTCCAAATGTTACTAGCTACCAAAGCTTCACCACCTAGCCCTGAAACTCCACAAATCTGAAGGCAGAACTAAACTATCATTTGTGCCTGTGCCCAACCCTCAAAAGTTTACTGGAAAAGACGGAAATTAAACTGACATGCATAAAGCGTTCAGATCTCTGTTAGCAATCAAGTTATGCAGACACCAAGATTTTGTTCCTAGGTGAAGTTTTCTAACGAGACACGGAGCGCCCAATGTGTCCCTGGATCTCTCTGAATCCGAGAATCCTTGACCACCTTCCAGACCTTTCAAAGGAGAGTAATCCTTGATGCTGCGTCACAGTGTCGTGCCAAGCACGGTCTGGAGGTGTGAAGAAGCCGCCTGCACCAGTATGCTCCAGCACAGTCCCTGCTGGGCGCTGCCTGTCTTGGCAGCTGGGAGTTGTGCAGTTTGCAGCGTACCTCGGCGAGGGAGCTGCCAAATTGGCGTGATGTTAGCTAGCAGTGATTAACCCTCTGGAGACCTTGTTGGCTGGGTGTAGGTTCTTCACTTTCTCAATCTAGTTTTGTCACAATGCTGAGTTGTTTGAAGGGGTTTTTTTGCCCCATCCTCACTTCTTACGCTGCTCGTTGGGAGGATTTTTCTGTTCATTGTGGGAAAGTTTCCAGCTCGAGCACTGAGTCGTATCGATGTATCTTCTCCAGAATGAGAGGGTTCGAAAGGAAGCTTCAGTGAACTGGCTTACAATGCTAAATTTCTCCTTCCCTTGACCCCTGTCAATTCTGGAGAACGTCTCTCGCTTAAAGAGTTGTCCTGATGATGCTGGTGTCTGCCGGCTTTCTTGGGGCTCACAGCGGTACGTGTTTGTAACCAGGCTGCACCGTGTGTCCCACTGAGCAGGTCCGGCAGCTGGAAAGGAGCATTGGGCTCAAAGATCTGGCCATGGCTGAGATGGAGGAAAAGATCCGCAACATGGAAGCTTCCACCTACGATGGTGTTTTCATCTGGAAGATAACAGAATTTGCCAGGAAGCGTCAGGAGGCGATAACAGGCCGCTCTCCTGCGATCTTCTCTCCAGGTTATTGCCCACAAATTTGCAAAATTGCAAAAGCCTTTTGTGTCTCAGCTGGGTGTGGGGTTTGCAGCGGCATCCTTAGCGGGGAGGTGCTGGCCATGCAGATGTACTTCTGTTCTGTCCCCCTTCCCCAGGGAGCCTGAACCACTTGTTTTTAGCATCGGGTTAAATGAAACTGCTGCTGAGATGTTTGTTTGATTGTAGGACACCTTTTTAATTTCTCGTAATGGGAAATGCAGCCCTCTTAGCTCCGGAATAGCACTGCATAACCCGTCAGTTAGAATTAAAATACTCAGAGACCATAAAACCAGCAATAAAATGGTTAAGGAAGGGAGGAAGTATATATTAAAACTCCAGAAATATATTTTGGTGCCTAAAGCATGATGGTGCAAGAGGTGGTGTCTAAATAAAGCCCAAACCATATCTAGGGAAGTGCTCGAATATCTGTTAGAGGAAGGGGCTCTCCTTACAGAACTGCCCCAGCCCAGCACTGTTCTTCCTGTTCTTAAAAAAAAAGAAAATCTTGGGCAGTGAGCGGGAGGTTACGATCTGGCTTGTTCGCTTATGAAAGCACTTCCCAGGCTCGCAGCTGTGAGATGAAACCATCTCTTCACACAGTTTTGTTGCTCGGTGGGGAGCTCACCTTGCAACAAAACAGTTGAGGAGAGGAGTTTGTGTTTGCCCGAGCAGGAATCGCTTAGATCTAAGCGCGCTGGAGAGCTTTTTCAGAATGCCCAGAGCTGCATGCAAGCCTGGAGCACGTACCTTACGCCTGCTTCCTGGAGCTGCGAAAAACCAGGCTGTGGCCAGGCCACAAGATAAAAGCAATTGAATTTTTAAAACTATTTTAAAATGTTTTCTGGATGAAGGCTGTTCAGAGTCCTTTTTCTCTTGAAAAACTGAAAGCAAAAAGGATTCCCCTTCTTGAGGGGAACTAAACTGCCACTGAAAGTGTGCACATGCAATTAGCATTTCCTTTTAAAAGTCAGCAGCAGCTGTGGAAAACCCCTGCTTTCCGACCCTTCGGGAAGGGCAGCGCTTCCTTCCTTTTCCCAGGGTGAACAAATCTGCTTCAGATCTATTCTGTTTGACTTAGAGGACCTTAATTCTTGCACCCTGTACGTCTCCTGTACAGTGCTCGAGAGCTGCTTGACCTGAACGTCCCCAGGGGCTGTGGTTTGGAGAGAGATGCTGGACGGAGCTGACTCTCGTCCTCTGGCCATGGGCACCCCGGCTCGCCGTGCCCCGGCTCGGCGGCTCCTCCAGCCCCTCCAGGAGCTGGGGGTCCTCACAGGGGTGGGATTTGTTTTTCTAGGTTGGAGAAATAAGTCAGCTGGGGGAGGGATATAAGTATCAGAGTCAGCCCACGGGAGCGAAAGGGGTGAAACCTCTCTGAATGCAAGAAGCTTTGTCTGCCCAGGCATCTGTTGGGCCGTGCTCCCAATGCACAGTTCCTCCCGGAACTGCAGCTCGTGGTTGCTCATCCCTCCTCCTCCTCCGTGCTGCGTGCTGGCCGGTCTTCGTCCCGCGCCTGGCCGTGGTGGCAGGGCAGCAAAGGCAGGGCTCAGGGCTTTTGTAAGCTTTCATCAAAGGACAAACTCCTTCGTGGGCCGCCAGACTGTGTTCTGTGTTGCTGGCTGGTCTCTGCAATCCGCTGATGAAAATCTTGTGTGTGGCTGGAGGGACTGGAAGGTGAGGGTTGCCTCTGCCTGGTGCTGGGACTGCTCCTGGAAAGGCAGGAGTTTTGTTTTTACCTTGTAAGTGCAAAGTACAAAGTCTTGTTTCCTACAGTAGTCGATTGTGTCATTTAGATGAGAGCTCCTCATTCCTGGTGCTGCTTTAGCTGAGAAAATTAGTCTGAGAAACAAATGTTTCTTGTGGAGATGGGTTTTTTTATCTTAGAAAGTGAAGCAAATAGGTTAGTGCTGTTCAGCCTGGGAAGGAGACAGCTGGGGGGAGAGAGGTCTGGGTTGCGAATGGGATGAAAAAGGGAAATGAGTATAATTGTTTTGCATTTAAACGTAAAGTCAGAGAAATACCAAATGAAATCAGTGTTAAAGAGAAGGAAGTAGTTCCCGCTTGCTTACATTGTGAGGACACGATTGCCACAGAATTATTTGCAAAGGGCAAAATCGTGAGTTCAAAAAGGCAAATCCGCACGAGAAAGGTTTGTCAGAGGCGCGAATGGGGACAGTCCAAAGCGAAGCTCCCGCTGGAAGGCCACCCGCCGCTGCCCGGTGGCTCGCTGGGCTCTTGCTTCGCTTCTGAGGCGCTTTGCCTTTGCTCGGGCCAGTGGGATGCAGGATGCCCAGTTCACCGCTTTGGGCCAGCGGTGCGGTGCACAAGGTGCTGAGCGCTCTGGCTGCCCGGTTCCTTTTCCTGGGTACTGCCACTGCTCTGGGGCCATCCGTCCTCCAGTTCCCTGCCTGGTTTTACATTCACGGGGTTACGGGAGTGCAGAGAAGCCCCGGGTGGGCAGTTGAGGACGTGCTGCTTGGACTATCAGAGGGTGGCACCTGCCCTGAAGGCCTTTGGGTGCAGCAGGCGGAGAGGAAGGATTAGGGGAGGCGAGTTGGGGAGTGCTGGGAGGGGAGCGGGTGACAGAGCTCTGATCTCTTGCTCCCTGCCCCATGGAAGTGCACAGTATCTCTGCTAGTGGTCGTCATAAAAAACGCACCGAGTCCCGCAGTAAAATACCGTCTCTGACCCCCTGCCCATGCCCTGAAGCTGCTGAGCCTCGGCAGGCCTGAGGCAGGCAGCTCTGTGCCGCTGTGAGAGGGAGCTTTGCCGCAGGTCATCTTCCGAGAGGGCACTCCCAGAAGTGCTGGAGGAGGAGAGAGCCTGAGATCCCAGAGCCCATCCCCAGCAGTGCCCAGCTCATGCAGGGCGGCCAGGATCCTGACGGGAGGCCAGAGCTTGCTTGCTTGAGCCTCGGCCCCGTCAGAGGCGGCCGGCTTCCAAAGAGGGTGCAGCGAGTGCTGAGGGTGCTCTGCCCCCAGCCAGGGGTTTTTGGTTTTGCTCCTGCTCATCAGCATTACTGCTGTGAACCACAGCTCCTTTAGCAATCATGCAGCAGGAAGCACCCAGCTCCATGGTGCAGGGTATTTTAAGACCCAGACCTGGCTTCTTCCAGGATCCAAATTTTAGAGTCCTCAGAGTTCACAGGAACCTGCTGGTGCCAGGCTTTGCTGGTTTTGAGGCTCACTCTGTCTGTTTTGCAACTCTTCGATAGCTTTCTACACGAGCAAGTACGGCTACAAGATGTGTCTGCGCATCTACCTGAACGGGGACGGCACCGGGCGTGGGACCCACCTGTCCCTGTTCTTTGTGGTGATGAAAGGACCCAACGACGCGCTTCTGCGGTGGCCCTTCAACCAGAAGGTGGGTTTGGGACAAAGCCGCTACACCCAGCAATGTGCCTCTCTAGTTTTGCACCCACTTGAGCTTCTAGACAGCGTTGTCTGGCCTACTTAGCGAGCAGAAGGAGGAAGAACTTTGATATGTCGGCCGCCCTGGGGATTCCCCGCTCATGCTGAAAGCAGCGAGTGTGCTACAGGGCAGGGGCATAACATGGCAGAGGCTGCGTCGGGAGAGCAGCAGCATGTTTGGAGAGCGAACAGAGGCTCTGCGTGAATTCAGGGCGAGGGAAGGTTGTCGTAGTCTCGGTGCTCGGGGTGCAGCTGATGCTCACGTGGTGTCAGAAGCTCAGATTGCAGTTCTTAGATGTTGCAGGTTTGCAGAACACTTCAAGGCTGAGCAGGTGAAGGAATGATGCAGAGACAGGGGCCGCCGCCTTTGCAGGGGGACAGCAACTCTGCGACTTAATGAACCTGCATGGGGTATTGGTGTTGGGAGCGAACACCAGGCTGGCCAGTTGCAGGTTTTCAGTCGGTCTGGCAGCCCCGTGCTGCCACAGAAGTTTCCAGTGACAGGGCAGGATGTGGGAAGGTTTCTGCAGAATGTCACTGAGATGACACTCTCCGCTGACCCTACTTACAGGCGTTTCTCAGGTTTGTAGGCGCATGATGCAGCTACAGTTGCGACAACACTTGCACGTTTCACAGACTTGAGTGAGCAGGTCACCAGGCTGGGTTTCTGTGTGCTTTTTATTCAGCCGCTCCCGTATATTTTCACGTTTCCCCACAGGTAACCCTGATGCTCCTGGATCAGAACAACCGGGAGCACATCATCGATGCCTTCCGACCTGATGTGACATCCTCCTCCTTCCAGCGACCCATCACAGAGATGAACATTGCCAGCGGCTGCCCGCTGTTCTGCCCTGTCTCCGTGATGGAAGCCAAGAACTCCTACGTGCGTGATGACGCCATCTTTATTAAAGCCATCGTCGATCTCACGGGCCTCTAACCCTCCTCACCTCCGGGAGCAGTGAACACAGAGCCGGCCCCGAGTGGGGCATCCCCCTCTTGTGCTGCACCTCAGGCAGGTCTCGGAGCAAGGAGGGGGAGAAAAGCAGAAGGGGAAGAGCCCTTCCCAAAAAGAGACCTTCGCTCTGAGCAGAAACGAGGTGTCTGATGGGAACCCTCTTCCCTGGTGTCAGAGAGACCTTCCCTGAGAAGAGGTTTGGGTGGACGTTCACAGTCTGCGGGGTACAGGAAGATCTGCAGGGACTTGGGTGTCTGAACTGCCGCTGTCTGGGTCCCAGTGGAAACCAGTGCAGCTCTTGCTCTACCAGTTTAGTGCACATCAGTGCTCTGTAGTAAAACAAGGGTTTGGCCCGCCCGAGCACCACCTTGCGTGGATGTTTGGCTCGGCCGTTTAGGATTTTCTCCAGAGATCTCTGAGTTCCTAGAAGTTTTGTGGCTGCCAGGGTGCCATTGCTCTGTGCTGCTGATTGGTCTGTGCCTCAGTGGATGGGAAGGATGTGTGGCAGACGGCGCAAGCCGGGCGAGAGAGCTGTGAACTGTTTTGCCGATGTTCTGATGCCGTCGGTGTCTTCAGAGAGGGATGCTGAGCTGAGCTGCGCAGTGGTGCCCTGCATCTGGCCCTAGCTGTGTGTTTGATGGGTGGTTTGTGCTCAGCAGTGTGCTGGGAACGTGGGACGTGCCTGCTGCCTGGGAGGGAGCAGGGGCAGCGCCGGGGCTTCCCGCAGTGAGCGAAGTGAATCTCCCCTGGAGACTGCCCGTCCTGTCCCGAGGGAGGAGGGTGACGGCTCAGCGCAGGGCTTCAGCCTCCTGAACCCTGGGAGCCCCGGGCGGGCCATTCTCTGCCTGCCTGCAGTGGTGGGCAGCATGGTGGCGGTGCTGGAATCTCTCTTTGCTCAGACACGGATACTCCTGACCTGGCGTTCGGCCCCGTTGCGGGGCAGCAGCAGCAGCACCGCACCAGCCTTCCCCAGGCGCTCTCCAGCTGCCGAGCACATACGGCTGCAGCTCTGTTGACGTCTGCGCCTGCACTGCTGCTGTCCATCTGCTCTCACCCCCACGCTGCCGCACTGGCGGACGCGACGTGTCTCTTGTCCGCCTGTGTGTGGGGCGGCTGATGGCCAGCCCCTGCCCCCGCCCGGGGCCTGCCTTGCGGCAGCCTTCCCCTGCACCTCCCTCGGCCCTGGGAGTGCTGTGCCTGCCGGTTCCCAGTCATCGCACGCTGGAGCGCTCGCTCTGCTCGGCCCATCGTTGAGCCTGCAGCCACCTGGGTAGGACCCGGGGTGGCTGGAGAAGTCCCGAGGGAAGCTTATGCTGTCCTCTTGCTGTCCCTGGGCTCCTGGCTCTGCTCCCTTCCAGGCAGCAAGTGTTCAGTGCCTGCGAGAAGGTCTGTGTTTGTGGAGAAGAAACTGCTGCGGCATCCCTGCGTCATGGCTGGCCGGTCCCTCTGCTGTGTTGTGCCCATGAGTAGCTCTGGACGGGCAGTTTGCCAGGCTGGACTCGCAAAGCTTTGCTGCCTTCTCTACTTGTGCTATCTGCGCCTGTGTCAGCGTCCGAAGGTGCCCCAGGAGATGTTTTGTTGGTCACAGGAGCCAGCTGCTGACCCCACCTTGCAATAATAGTCCGGGCCCCTTCCAGCTCCCACGCTGCCCCAGCACAGCCACCGTGGCGGGGCGCGGGCCGCCCTCAGTGAGAGGAGCTGTGCTGGCGCTGCCTGTCCCCCCACTCACTGCCCTAACCCGCTGCTGCCTGGGTGGTTTGGGGTGTCCCTGCTGCTGCCCGGGGTGCTCAGGGGGTTCCTGGTGCCCAAGGTCCTTCTGCAGGGGGGAGGAGGAGGAGGGGGGTTGGTGAGCTGGGCCCTGACCCAACCTGAACCTCCTGTACCCAAGGGTGCTGCACTGGCTGAGGGACTCTCCCTGCTTGTGGATGGGTGCTGGGACAACCTTTGGGCCACCCTTTGAAGTCTCCATGTGGAGCTTATCGTATCGGTTGTGGGCAAAGACTGGGGCAGGGACAGGCTCTGCTTTTTGCACAGAAGCAGGGAGACGGGGGCCTGCGCCAGTATGGCTGGGGGTCACCTGCGGGGCGGGCCGGGAAACCTCCTGGCCTGGCTGTGTGGCTGCAGTGCAGGCAGGCCCTGCCCGTTCCTTCCCCAGGCAGAGGGGCAGTGGGTCTGTGTCGGCCTGGAGCTGCCCCTCGCAGAGCGGGGCTGGAAACTGCCTGCACCCTGCCTGCTGCTGCTGCCCGGGGCCCTCGGCTCTTCTGGGGGGGCGGTGGGGCAGGACCCTTCCCTTGTGCAAGCCCCCTTCCAGCCTGGCCCGAGGGACGGTGCCAGTCCTGTGTTGCCTCTCTCACCCTGTTGCCTTAGAGGAAAAAAAAAAAAACCCGCCTGGCAAAGCCCCAGCCCTGCTCCCTCCCGGAGCAGCTTGGCCTGGGGGAGGCTCCCAGCCCCGCAGAGGTGGGAGGGGGGAAGAATCATCTCTGCTCTCTTAGCAGTTGGGAATTGAGTGAATTGTGTGGGCAGGGGCGAGCTTGGTCTGAGTTGATGTGAATGTCTTTGAGCTTGGGGTGCCTGCAGTGGGGCCGGGTGGCTCTGGCCAAGTAGTGCTGGGGTGGCACCCTGGCTGAGTTGGGGAGTCTGGGCTGCTTTGCGGGGGGGGGGGTTGGCAGCAGTGGTCCTCATGCCCCAGCAGATGCCCGGAAGGTTGGTGGGAGAGTCTGTGCTGTGAGCAGAGATCAGGCTGGTCCCTTCCAGCCTGCGGAGGGGCCACCGGGGCTGTGCTGCTGTTGGCGAGGGGTACAGCATGGCAGGTGAGCCCCTGCAACAGAAACTTGTACTTGCCACGGCGGTTCCCTTCCCTTGCTGCGTGGCTGAGGAGAAGCAGATCTGGTGCTGACAATGCTGTCTGGTCCGTTTTTCGGTTTTTTTAGCAGCTCTGGAGCTCGCAGTGTTAATTGTGGCGCATGTCCCTTGCAGCAGTCCCTGTGCTGCAGGCCCGGGTACGGAACCTTCTGGGCACGGCACTGCCAGCCTGGCTGGCACACAGACACTTGGCACAAGCCACTGGTGGACTTTTTTTTTTTTGGGGGGGGGGGTGGGTGGGTGGTTTTTTTGGTTTTGTTTTGGGTTTTTTTTTTTTTTTCCCTTTTGACCACAGCTATTGGAGAACACCCACCTTAGCCTGGCACTGTGAAGTAAGTTGTGTTGGTTTTTTTTTTTTCCTTGAGGATGTAGTATGGTCAAAGCCACTAATAAAAGCAGTTGGAAGAGCATCGGTGTTGTATAATCCATGGGGTGGAAGAGGGGCAGGATCACCTGGGGCCGGGGCTTATTTCTGTGCTGGGAGCTTCCTCCAGCTGCTGACTCCCTGCAGTAACACAAGGAGGGATCTCCCAGCACTGCGGCTGCCGAACAAGGGGTGGTGGAGCAGGCAGGGCAGGAGCAGCCCCAGCCTTGCTGCTGGAGCTTCAGCCACGCAGGACCCACAGGGCTGCTGGGAACAGGCGCAGCGGTGCTGTGCCAGCCTCACCCGCAGCAGCAGAGGGGAGCTGAAGAGCAACTGGAACACGGTACGTGCATGTTCCTGGGTGCTGGATAATAAAGCAGCTGCTGAGCTCCTCTAGGACAGGCTCGTTTTTGCTGTTTTTAGGAGCCAAGTGCCTGTGCTGCCCCTGCCATCCCTGCAAGGCCCTGTCCTGTCCCCCAGAGCTGAGGGGCCAAACCCGTGCTGGGGAGCAGCAGCACAACGTGGATGTCTGCAGAAGAGACAAATGAGACCTGGCCCCTCCAGGGAGCAGCCAGACCTATTTCATACAGATGCAGCTGCTGCACCAAGGGAAATGGCAAAGAGGCTGTAAGGGGAACGCAGGAGTTGCAGCCCACGCTGCGGCTGCAGCCCAGGAATTGCTACCAGCAGCACTATGCTTGCTCCCCACTCACCCCATCAGTGTCTGTCAGCGCTTGGAAAAAATGAGAAACCAGAGCAGGACAGGAGAAGCCAGGATGCTCCAGCCCCTGGCCAGTCCCGGAGCCTGCGGTGCTCTGACTTGGCAAAGAACTTTCCTGACACTGCTCCCCCTTCCCCAGAGCTGCCCCATCCTCCTTTGCGAGGGCAAAGATCAGGCACTTCTCTGCCTCTCCTCTCGTTTTACAGCTGGCTGCCTGCCCTCCCCAGCCCAGGGCAGGTAACTACAAGCTGGTCAGCAACTTTGGCAGCGGTACTGCAGGCTGATGCTCCTGGCCTCAGCTCTGCTTCAGTAGAACAGCACTCGGAAAAACAACCTCGCATTGCAGAGATGCTTTAGCAGAATATTTATTCAATGCCATAGTGAAGAGCAAAACTCGGTACAAACATAAACCCTCAGTGCCTTGCTCACTACTACACCGAGCCAAGGGAGAACGGACTTCACAGTCTTGGGGGAGGAGGGAGGAAGGTAGAGGCTGTTCCTTTGCCGTGTGACTGGACAGAGCTGGATGTGGACCCTGTGTGCGCACACACAAAGAGCTCCCTTGTTTCTGGAAGTCCTATGATGACAGAAAACCTGAGTACAGGGATTTTGGATAAAGCCATGGGCTCCTGCTGGGCAGAGCAGAAGGAGGGTACAAACCCTTCCGTCAGGGGCGGTTAAAGCCATCAGTGCACGTCAAGACGGTATCTGCTGCCTCCATTAAGTCTATTTGCAACCCAGGGCTGTGAGTGGCACAGACAACTGCCCCAGTGCTCCCAGGGGAGTCCCGAAACACCTCCCCAGCCCCTGGCTGGGACCTGGCTCCTTTCCAGATGCAGCCCAGCTCCCAGAAGCAGCTGCAGCTCTTGGGGTCACCGCCGGCCCCAGCCATCTAGGCCAAGTCAAGATTAGGAGCTTAATTTTAGACTCTTACATTTGGGTACCTGCTGGAGGGAGAAAAGCTTCAGGGACAGATGCAGAGTAAACACCACTGGGTTCCCAACAGCCTTGAGTGAGCCAGCTCCACCCTCGGGGGGTCACGGGAGGAGCTGAGCACCAAACCCACGGCACGTCAGCCCAGGTGGAAGGAAGCTTATTCAACTGTCACTTCAGGCAGAGGACGGCTGCGTTCCCCCGTCACCTGTGGGTGAATACCTGCAGCCACCCTTGGGTGCCTACAGCTCTTCATGGAGAACATACCACGAGAACCTAAAGTGCCACAACTTGAGTAGCATAGGAGGGAGGTGACCATGAGCCCCACCAGCCGCCCTCACGGCTGCCCCTGTGGGAAGGGGCAGCAGATCCCCCAGAATAAATACGTTACCAATGCCATAGCTTATTTAAGTGCTACTTAGCAGAGGAAGACAGAGGCAAAGCCAGCACCATGTCACCACCTGCCCTCCCCACTCTCAAGTTTGGAAACCTGTGATGCCCACACATGGTTGCTAACAGAAGGCACGGGCAGGCGTCCCCGGGGGCCGCACGAGACGCCAGCCCCAGCCCTGCCTCTCCCCCACTGCCCTCTCGCTGCCCTCTGGGGCCAAGACGCTGTGTGGGACGAGGCACTCAGCATTACCCAGCAGCCAGACAAGTTGCCCGTGGAGGTTTGGGACAAACAAACATTGATAAAACTACTATACTAAAAGAGTCCTGCAGTAAGGCAGCACAGCACTGTACGCGGCGTCTGCCAAGTGCTCTGCAGCCAGTAGCTCTCAGCAAGGCCGGGCACATCACAGGCTCACACAGTACAAATGCTGGAGACATGCCTCAGTCTGTTCTCAGAGACCAAAGCTCAGAGAGAGCTGTGACCAAGTAGCAGCGTTGGTGAGAAGCTGTGGGGAGCCCACCCCGCAGTGACCAGCTCGGGCTGCTGCCCGCCAGGCCCAGGAACAGGCCCTCGGCTCTTACATTCTGTCTTTGAAGCAGATGCTCTGAGAAAGAAGCAATTCCTGCTACCAGGGTCCCTCCTGACTCAGCAGACGGGATTGGTGGGCCCAGAGCTCGTCTCCATTGTGCAGGGCTCAAAGCTCTGCAAGCTCCAGAGGAGGTGGCCGCAGTGAGGAAGCTGCAGGAGCAGGTGTACCTGGGTTCAGCTTTTCTGGTTCATGAGCCAGGAGAAGAGCAGTTTCCTGGGCCTGGGCTTCCTGGCCTGCTGGATGCGCACGGTGCGAGGGGAGCGCCACACCTTGATGGTGGTGTCATCGCTGGCTGTCAGGAGCAGCTCCTGCTCTACCGGGCTGAACGCCACCGAGTTGACTACGTTGTCGTGCTGCAGCTTGGCCAGGCAGATGTTATAGTGCCGGTCCCAGATGTAGCCATGGCGATCCTCTGCCCCGCTGCGGCGGACAGGACACCAGAAAGCATATCACCCCCGCAGCCCCAATGACCTGCTGCTCCCAAGCCCTTCCTTCCACGCAGATGGAGGCAGAGGGTGCCCCAGCCTGGCCAGAGGCCCTAGCCTCCATCTGCAGCTCCCTCTGGGATCCAGAGGCTGTTTGAGGAGCCCCCCACTCCAACTCCCCCCATAGCACCCACTGCTCACAGCCCCCAAAGGCATTTGCCACCTGCTGCCAAACATGCCACAACCCAAAGTTTCCCCTTTCCTCACTGATTTCACAACAGGACCAGGGTGGACAGCACCCTCTGATTCACTCCCTCTGCTCTTCATAAACCTCCCGTTTCCCGCAGCGCTTACAACACACAGGCATTTCCAGCTCGCAGACCTGGCCCACTTGCACAAGCCATGCTGCAGTGCTGGCCCCCAGGTTCTCCCGAACATGGTGTCAGCACGCTGCCCACCCCTGTCACCACGCACCTTGCTACGAAGTCCTTGCTGACGTCCAGGAAGATGAAGAAGCACTCCTCGTTGGGCGTGTAGGCCCGATGTGCGCGGAGGGCTCTTTTCACCTCCTTCATTGTCTTCAGGTCAAACACGTGCAGATCGATCTCCTCAGCAATGGGGGGCGGCTGCATCGGGTCGGAGATGATGCAGTCCCGAGGCCAGGCACGGCTGTTCACGTACAGGTACCTTGGGGAGGGGAGCAGAGGGGTTACCTGCACCTCACCACACGTGACGAAGCTCACAGAGCCCCAGCTGTAAATGCACAGCGCAGTCAGGCAGGGCAGGGCCCGAGCAGTTGCTCTGGTCCTTAGCAAACCTGCAGCTCCGCTCACTACAATCCAGGCTGAAACACAGGAACACGTTGCTGAACCACATCCTGCCCTGTTTGGAAAGGCAAAGGCCACCACGAGTGGGACGGTGGGCCCTAGGGGTGAGGGTCAAGCCTCTTTAATCCCATTAAAACCAACTTGAAGGATGGTGGTGGATTGATCTGCCTCGGGAACAAGACACATCTATGTGGGCATCTCCGTCGCTCTCACGAGGCTCCTTGCCTGACCCTACCCTGAACCAGGCTCAGGGGCGCAGCGGGAGGACAGCACTCCTGGGGAGACGCTGAGGCCGTATGCACACCATCAGCACTAGGATGTAAATGGGGTGTGAAAGAACAGAGGGGCCTCGGCAGTCACCCTGCTCCATCCACTCCAGTCTTGTCTTCTGCTCACCCCACAGAGGCCCTAAGCAGCTGTTGCCCACCCCCTGCACCCCCTGAAGCTGGGACTGCCACCCCAGCACACTCACCTGTGGTCAGGGGAGAGGCCCATGCCAATGATGTGCCCATGGATGTCGATGACATGATCCAGTGAGTCAAAGAACTCATCTGAGCGCCTCTCCTCCCCAAGCACCGGCCCGGCAGTTGTCATCTGATGGGGCAGGATCCTTTTAATCCCTTGGGGATAGAAAGCAGAATCAGGCGGTTCTGCAGGCTGCTGCCAGCAGACAACAGGGCTGGCGGAAGTCCCCAGGCTTCAGGAAGGGGCTTCCCTTTGCGCTGCTAAGAAAGGAGAATTGCCTCACCTGCAGCAGAGGACCAGGACAGGGCTGCTGTCCCTGCCAGGTTCCTTCAAGCTTTCTCAAGTGGCGCTTTTGGCCAGGACACTGCCCAGGAGGGACATGCTGGCACATTCAGCCCCAGACAGGGAGATGCCCAGTGCCGGCTGGTGCAGGCACACCTCGCTCCAAGCCCCCCTCCCTCCAAGCCCAGCCTGCAGTGCACTCTGAAGCACAAAGAAGCTGCGCTGGCCCGGGAGACGCTCTGGTTGCAGAAAGGTTTTTCTCCAAAAATGAATCTTTGGGCCAGGCCCATTTCCTGCAACATCCAGCCTGGAGAAGGCCCAGACAATGCGCTGGCTGTGGCAGGGTTTTCCCCCGCCACTGTCAAGTGTAGGTGGGGGTCAGGCCCAGAAAGCTCCACAAATAGGGGTTTAAACCCAAACTGGGCTTAAGTGCTTTACAGCTTTTGAACTTCCTAAGGGAGACACATGCTACGGGTCAAGCCCTCTCCCCTTCCTGCTCTAGACAGAGGTCCCAAACACAAACCATCCACAACAACTTCCTAGGAGCCTCAGCAGCTCTTGGGCACACGTGGGCTTAATCCTCAGCAGTCCAAGAGGAGCTGGAAGATGGCCCATCCCATCGCCCCTCTGAGGAATCACTGTCCAACACTCCTGATTTTAGCCCTTTCCCGCAGACCCACGTGGTGGGGGTGACACCACGCCGTGCCTCAAGTCTGAGGCCCTTCACAACATCGCTGCACCTGAACCCGGGCGCTCAGGGCCTTTGCTCTTCCACCCAACTGGCATTGCTCGCCACATCTTTTGCCTCATTTCTGCAGCACTAAGCTCTCAGCTACGTAGCCCCCACATGCACAAGCCAGCGGAACAGGCGGCTTCGCCTGTGACTCAAGCCTGCCATCAGCACGAAGAAGTCAGGAGCTCGAAGGACACTCCTGCAGCAGTGCTTGCGTGTCGCAGATCAGGTAAGATAGCGCCAATGCCCAGCAGCCGGGAGCGTGGCTCCCACCAGCAGCCTGCGAGGGACAAGCACAACAAGCTCTTTCAAGTACCAGTTCTTTGGGGGCAGACAGCAAATGCACAAAGGCCAGTTCGACGCACAAACCGATGGGCAACCGTAACACTTTGCAGTGACTCACGGCTGGGAGAGGAGCCGAGCCAGAGTTCGTCCCTCCACACAGCCAGTCTGTGCCGCAGGCGCTGGCTGCCAGCCAGGGAGCCACTGGAGTTCAAAGGCACCAAAACCCACCAAAGCCTTGGGAGGCTACACTGGAAGTCAGGAGAGTCCAAAGGCAGACACTGCCTCTGCGCCACACTTTGCCTTCGCTTGCTGCAGGTTCCAGCCTGCGAGGCAGCGTTTGCTCAGCCCGGCGGATCAGGATGCGGCGCTGCGTACGGGGCTGTCAGGGCAGACTGCCCGCCTGCCGGCCAAGGCCCACCATGACTGTCTGCAGACACGGACAGGAGCACGGAGCAGAGCTACACTCAGCCCACGTCGCATTCCTGACTTAGGTGGGCAATATCCAAGTGACTCTTCTCCGAGTTGCTTAAAGATTTGGGAGTTGCCTTTCCCCATCTTACTGGGTTGTACTGGTGCAGGACCAAGTACCAGGAAGGTTAGAAGAGCCTGCAGCAGGAAAGCGAGGCTGTCATTGTGCAAGCAGCAAAAGGAACTGAAACTGTCTGGCTTTACAGAAGTCTTCTTGCCTGGAAGCAGCTCTCCTTCCCTCCCCACACGTCTATGGATCTGCCTGGTCCTTTCCACTGACCTTCTCGGACAGCTTTAGGGCGTTTTGGAAAAAAGGCTGCCACACTACCTGCTTCTGCTCATCACTGCACCAATTTCCCATAAATTCAGACTCTGCTAGTCCCAGTGCCTCAACAAGACAGCCCCGGATGAACACGGGAAGTCCTAACCCAGAAAAAGGTCACTGGCAGCACCATTGCCTGGCTTGTGCTGCAACTACAGCCCCTTGTATGCCACCGAGCAAGGCAGCTAGGCGCCAGCAAGCAGCCTGGCATCGGCCTGCATGGAAACACCTGCTGGGACAGCCAGTAACCCACCATGAAGCCTCTCCAGGACCAAAACAGAGGTGCCCAAGCGTCTCACTGAGGCTGAAGGGCCAACGTGATGTCAGGTGACCACACACCGGACAGCAGGGCAGGCAGGGCGGCACAGGGGCAGGCAGGGCGGCACAGGGGCAGGCAGGGCGGCACAGGGGCAGGCAGGGCGGCACAGGGGCAGGCAGGGCGGCACAGGGGCAGGCAGGGCTCCGTCTCCCAGAGCTGAGGGGCACTGCATAAGCAACATGTAACATGTGCTCCAAGCTGCCCGAACTAGTCTTGCCCCCGTGCCCTCTCCACCCCACAAGAGAATAGGACTGAAGCCCCTCCACACACCACCATCAGCGCAATCGCTGCCCTTCACATCCACCCCCTGGTGTGCAACTCATGGCTGATGTCATTAAGTCAGGAATTCCTTCTCGATCTTCTGCTCAGCCCTCGCCACAACTTTCTTGTTTGGCCACGTGTCAAGCCTAGGAGCAACAAATCAACCCTCAGGCAAGCGTCTGCAGGGTGGAACCCCCTTCAGCGACTGGGGGCATCTCAAAAGCCTCCCATATGGAGAATCCAGCAGCCTAAGCAAAGCTGCAACTCATCACCAACAGGCAGCAAACAGAACAGGTCGTTTCCAGATTCAGAGCGGAGCTGCAGCCCAGACCCCTGGAGAGGCTGGTGTGCCCAGGCTCAGACCACAGCCTTACCTATCTGGTGCGGGGAGTAGGTGAGGCATCCTGTGGTGAAGATCAAGTATTTTGTCTTGCTGTTGCTGTCCGTGGAGAGCAGGTTCAGCTCGGGCGGTTTAGTTCTGTTGCGTACAAACAGCTCAGCCACCTTTGTCTCCAACTCTGTCTCGGTCATGGCAGGCCTCACACGGCCCTCCATGATGTCATCAAAGAACTGCTGCAGCCCATCCTCTGCTGTCACACCCCCTTCATCCGGCAATTCCTGTACTGCTGGCTCCGGAGTCTGCTTGGGCTTGGCCTCCTCTTCCTCGCTGTCGCTGCCAAGATCAAAGACTGGGCAGGTGGAGGAAGCAGCTAGCTGCTCCTCGTAGTCCAGGAGCAGGTCTGGGGAATCGTACCGGCTGCAGTCAGCCACCATCACGGTCCGGATAGTGCTCGCATTCAGGTTCTGGATTTTGAACAGTCTCTTCACTACATTCACATTCTCGGACTCTATGCCCTGCAAGCAGAAGGGAGAGGTAAGCAGGAACCACCTCACAGGAGGGTCACGCCTAGGGCTCAAACCAAGAGCTGCCTGCCCAGACCTTGAGCCCACACACCAACCCCTTTCGCACTGCTATATGGAGCACGGACTGTGAGAAGTGGCCCAAGAGGCTGGCCAGCCTCGCTGCGCTCCTTCCCAGCTTGGAGGTGGGCACACCAAGACTAAAAGCTCCTGCAGGCAGACAGCAGCGGAACTGGGAAACTCCTGCCCAAGGTCATTAGCCGGTGCTGCTTGGCGCTTTACTAGAATTTCAGGAACAGGCCTCTGATAAACAAGGTGCAGTGTGAAGTGCCATCCTTCTGGCCTACAAGCGGCCAAGGACCTCGTGCCCTGAAGCCTGCCTGTCCCCTCAGCAGGACCAGCCTGGTTATCTGCACCCAGGCACCAGGTCTCTTCCTGCCCAGCTGCTCTGGCAGTCTGCGGCCGCACTTCAACACCCCCTGCCAAAGAGGGCAGGGTCCTTCCTCGCCTCTGGAGATGGAAGAGCTAACGCTGTAGTGTCAGCACAGAGGGAAGGGTCTCTGCTACCAGAGGATTTCACCCAGGGCCAGCATCAATCACGTTAAAAAACACAAAACAGCAGGATGTGCAGCTGTTACACTGAGACAGAGGCACAACATAGAAGAGGAACATGTCTGAGCATCAGAAGTGCCAGAGAATGAACAAGCAGCAAAGGAGCAGTCTAGGGCCAGCACACTCTGATCTCCAGGTCTCATCACAGCATCAGAGACAGTGCCTGGCCCACAGAACAGTCAGCAAGGACAGGCAGGGCTGAGCTCAGCCTCTCAGCTGCCTCCGGCTCCCAGAACAACACACGGAGCTGCCAAGTGGGGGAACAGCTGTTGCTCAGACACGTGCCGGACTACAGCCATCCCAGGCCCAGCTTCATACTGTCAAGGAGCTCAGCAACGCTGCTGGGGTTTGACCACTCTCCTGTCAAGCAATGCACACTCTAGGGCACTGCAGTCGAATCCTCATCCCAATTAATGGGGGAAAAGTTAATGGAATCTGGGAGTAGAGTTAGAATATCACAACAGGTACCATAACCTCACACAAGGGTTGCCTCAAGCTCAAGATCCTGAGGGCAAGTCAGGGGAGACAAACAGGGAGGACAGGAGGACTGGGGCATTCTTCCCCACTCACGCCGCCTCCTCCGCTTTTCCTCCACCAGGAGTCAACAGGAAGCTGCAGTGCATGTGGAGCCAGAACAAAGGCACCTCACCTGGAAAGCGTTGTTCAGCCACAGCACAGAACAGGAGGTTATACGCCCAATCCGATGCAGATTCCCAGATATCAAGTTGGTTTCATTCAGCCAGCAGCCAAACACATCATAGGGTTTATTCCTCACCCTGGAAAGCAGCGTGAAGTTTTCTGGAAGGGAGCAGAAACACAAGCATGAGGTGACAGCCCCCAGCAAGGGCTTGGGGAAACCCGGGCAGAAGACATGGGAAGCAGATTCAAGTCTCCACAGGAGGGGCGCTGATGCAGCACCTCCACCGCAAGCTCGGCAGACACTGCCCAACCACCGATCAGTTCCAGACACTACTATGGAGAACGGTTATTCCTCTCTTCTACAGAGATGTGCGCACAAGGGAAACCAAAATAAAAGGGTAGCCAGACCAGAGAGCAATCTAACCACGCAGCCTTTCTCCAAGCGTGGCCCAAAGCAGACACCCCAGGGGCAAGAACAGGTCAAACACGTACAGAACCTCTTCACTCCTGCCCCTGGGCCTCAGGGCCTTTCTGAGCAAGACAGCTGTGCATTTGGCAGCACTCCTTGATTTTTGGCACAGTGGGACTGGAGCACAGAGACAGCAAGAGATAAGGCAGTTGGGTTCGGCGAGTTCCACAGAACTGCAGCAGAACAGGTGAAGCAGGCCCGGACGAACGTGCCTCAAAGCCACGCGAGACCTCAGGGTGGGACCAGCACCACTCGAGTCGGAAACGGTGGGTTCAAGACAATGGGTAACACAGGTGACTCTTGCCTTGCCCAGACTGTCACTTAGCGCAGAAGTTGAGCGCGAACAAACATACCCCATGCTGCCTTTAGGTGATGACGTGGTGACCAGAGCAGAGTTAAGGCTATCTGGGAAAGTCTACCCGATGAAACTGCGATTGGGACCCTGTGCACAGATGGTGGGAGGCAGGACAAGCAGAGGTCAAGGCCACCGCACACCCAGAGGGGAAGGGAACCCCAACAGCCACCGCTTCACACCTCCCAGGAAGCCCCAGTGAAGGCGAGGGCGGCATTTACCCATGCTGATCACGGCAATCTCTCCTGACGAGGAGTTGTGAGGCCCCACAAAGACACCGGACACCAAAAGGAGGGAGTCATCCGAGTTGAACTGGGAGAACTGCGTGTAGCTCCAGTTGTATGGCCTCATGTTGGAGCTGTGCTGCAGGGAGATGTCCAACTCATTGCTCCAGATCTACGGACAGATGGACAAACAGTCAGGAAGCTGTTGAGAAGCCTGAGAGTGGTTCCACTTTATCTGTTCCACTAACACTCACCAGGACAAGAAAAAATAAAAATCAAGGACTCTAACTGCCTCCCAGTCCTGATTTCCCTGTCAATTCTCCTGACAGAAAATGGCCAACAGCTTTGGAGAGTTGCTAAATGCAGGACTGCTGCTGCATCAGCCAGTGGAGATGGTGTTCAGGCAGTGAATGGTAGCGTCACTGCTGGATTTTTCAGCATGTTCAGAGAGATTTCTCCCAAGACAACCACTCATGCAAGACAACTTCTGCAGCAGATCATTATCTCCACGGTCTCTGTTAGACCCACAGCACAATGGGACTGATTTGCACCTAGACAGCAACCAGAGCCAGGCAGGCACCTCGGCCACCTTCACATGGAGCTGGAACCCATAGCCCTCGAGGCTACATTTGCAAGAATCATTAGTTCTATGGCTTTGAGAACAGCTCAGCATCTGCAGGAACCGGCCTAAGTCCAGGGACGCCTGGTCAAACCTCTCCTCTCCACAGACTTCCTAAAGGCTGCTCTCACAGCGAAGCCCCACTAAATCACAGCTGGGAGGGTTGTGTGGGGCAGGCTGCCACTTTACCTTGACAGTACAGTCTTTGGAGCATGATGCAAACAAACAGCCAGAGTGGGAGAAGCTGAGGTGCAAAACCTGGTCATTGTGCTCCTTCAGGGCCTGCACTTCCACGCAAGGGATGGTGTCATAGAGCCTCTGGAACTCGTCATACCAGGAGACGGCAGCTGCAACACAGGAGCGGGGACACGGCACAGGAACGTAAGCAGAGGGAAGCGACAGACCCGAGTGAAACAGGGCAGCCACAGAATCAGTCTTTAATAAAGCGCAGTCTCGACTGCTGCCAGCAATGCCAGGAGCAACGCTGGGGTCGAGGTCCCTACGGCTTCGGCCGTGCTAGCAGGGCTTAATGCTTTTCTCAGTAGCTTCCCCACTCCCACAGACAGAAAATCTTTTGTTCCCGTAAACACACAACTCTGTACCATGTCACTACTTCCAAACCAGTACAGCCACTGCAAGAACATCCAGGATGTAGCTGTTAGCTATCTAACGAAAACCTTGCTCAGGACAAAACAGCCATCAGAACTGCAGACGTGCTCCAGCACAACACAAACAAATAGATCATGTGATGAGAGGGAAGCTGCCTCTCAGGGTACTCGGCTCTGCTCTGATTATCTTTATCTTGACTACCACAGAATTAAGAAGGTTCCAGAAAGGGTATGAGACCAGGAAAAATGATCTCCATGAGATAAGAGACTAGAGAAAGGAGGAGAGAAGAACAGGAACTGGACACAGCGTGCCAGGACAGAGGAGCCCTGCACTAGAAGAGCCCAGAGCACACTCGCAGAAGTCACAATGACAGCCGACAGAGACAAAAAGAGGATTTTTAATGAAGTGCCGGGTAAGGCAGCCTACGGACTTCTTGCAGCAGCAAATCCTGAGGAAGCAAAGAGGATTAGACATGTATATGGATAAGGGCCAATTTCCCTAGTTACACTGAACAGGACTGAAGGTTTTTGTGGAACTTGCTGCAGCCCAGGAGGCATCTGCTCCTACAGGCAGAGAGCAGCTTGCTGCCAGGACATCCCACTGCTCCTCACCAGGCAGGGGGCTTCATCTCCCTCTGTAGCTCTTGGTCTTGGCCTGTCTGGCTGGGAAGCAGTCTGGACAGATTCCATCAAGCCAAGCAACCCCAACATTTCCTCATACAAGAGCCACTGGATCCCATTCCCCAGACCAGAGAGCTGCCTGAGGAATGTCCCCAAACTCCTGCTTCAGCCCCTTCCTGGGCTTGTCAGCCATCTCTGCCCCTGCTGCCTCATGGAGCTGCCTCCATGAGCTCCAGAAGCGCAGCCTGGGAGGTGCCCATATATATTACTGAGTTACACTGACTGCTCAATCCCAATTAGTGCTAAAGAACAGGGCTGGCAGCTTACTAACTGCAGGAGGCTGGAAGCGAACGAGCCTGGTCAAAGAGCCTCAGATAAAGATAATGTCCTAAACCCCACAGAGCTCCAGGGTCTGCACGAGCGAAATCACGCAGGCTGAGTCATCTCCTTCACAGCTCATCTCCTCAGAGCCCTTCTGCACTGGTGTTCCCCACTGCAGGGTGACAGGCTCCCGCTGCTTGACCCTCAGCATTTCTTCCCATCCTCCCGCAGGAGCTGCGACTCAAGAGCGAGAAGCCAATTCCCCCTGCCATGGCCACCGCCGGGAGCTCCACGCGCATCCTCAGGACAGAGGACGGAGCGCAGCCCTCCCGGACCTCTGTGGCACGCTGGGAACGGGCCTTTTGGCCTCCAAGAGAGACCCATCTCAGCAGCAAGGGCTCCTGCCAGCAGGTCCCCAAGGCCTGTCTCAGGTGGTGCGACAGCGTTGGGTTACCCTTCCAGACCGCACCAAACCACTTCCAGCACCCGATACTCAGCTGAGAACAGACCTGTGACTGTACGAACGGATGTATGACTGCCGACAGCTCTACCCAGGGAAGGCCCTTTCAAGCTCAGCTGACACCGACTGTTAACGGGTCATTTTTCCACCGCAAACCGAGGCCACGACCAAGGCTGACCTAGCCTCACCAAAGTGGGTCAGCTACTGCCTTAGCACCTGCCCACTGTGAAATTCAATTGCTGCACACCCACCTCCCTGCCCAGACAGCGGGCACACGCGTTCTCCCTCCACAGCCAGGCTGCAGCTGCTGCCCACGTCTTATGGAAATAGTCTGATCAGCTAATGTGAGCTTGCAGCTCTTCCCAGTCCGGATGAGAAAGGGACAGAGCCTGGAGCAGCAGCTTGCTGTGAGGTCTGATCAGGAAAAGCCAGCAGTGATTATCATGGAAGCCAACTGGGCTGCGATGTAGCAGCGCACAGTGACTCACTGCGTCTCCTCGGGATCTCCCTCAGCGGTGGCAGCGCCCAGACAAGCTGTGCAGCAGCTACCAGAGAGAGCTCAGAAACCACCTTTCTGCGAAAGAAAAGGGAAGTTGAAGTATTTTCAACCACGGGACGGCCCTTTCTGAAGGGTTTGGGCAGCGGCAGAGCCCTTCGCCTGCACATCGCCACCAAGCCTGCCCGCTGCCAACGCGACAGGTCAGCGGCTCCCTCACCCCCAGCCCGGCGGCAGGGGATGTTCCCCGCGCCGGGAGGCTTCGGGTGCCGCTCCCCCGAGGAGCGGCCTCCCGGGGCCGAGCAGCCCCCTGGCCCGGCACCGCTGCCCCGCCGCGTTCGGGAAGGCCGCCGGCCCCGCGGGCAGCCGCGCCAGCCCCTTCCCCCCGCGGCAGCGCACCTGGGTGCCGGGGCACCTCCCGGGAGACGCGGTAGTAGCGATAGAAGAGCTCCTTCCAGAGGAACTCGTCGCGGGCTACGGCGTGCCACTGCTGGCACACCAGCCCCACCGAGAGCACGTCTACGTGGTCCAGGTAGAGGAAGATCTCGTAGAGGACGCTGTCGGGGAGGAGGGGGCCGCCGCCCACGTCCATCGTGTCATTCTGCCGCCGCGCCTGAAAGCAAATGGGGGTGAGGCCCGGCCCGGCCGCCCCGGCACCCCGCGGCCCCGCACCGCGGCCCTGCCGCCCCCGCCCCCTCACGGCACCTCGGCGGCTCCGCTGCCCCCGCCTCCCGCGCGGCGCTTCCGACCTCCCCGCCCCGCACTTCCGCTCCGGCCCCACGGGCCGCTCTGGCCGCCGCTCTCGGTGGTTGTTTCTTTTTCCTCGCCCCCTTCCCAATCACCGCGCACGCTTTCTGCCGCAGACCAGAGAGCTCGAGTCCAGAGCTCCTCACAGCGCGCTAGGCGCAGCTAGCCGAGCGCGGGCACGCTCGCTCACGATCGCCCCTACAGCGGCAGTTCCGCCCCGCCTCGCCTGATCAGACTCCGCCCTGCCCGAGCAGACCACGCCCCTCAGCGGACCTCCGCCCCTCCGGCACACGCCACGCCCCTCACCAGACCCCGCCCCTCCGCAACAGGCCACGCCCTCTCACCAGACCCCGCCCCTCCGCAATAGGCCACGCCCTCTCACCAGACCCCGCCCCTCCGCAATAGGCCACGCCCTCTCACCAGACCCCGCCCCCTCCGCGATAGGCCACGCCCTCTCTGCAAGACAGGCCACGCCTACCCCCGCGGGGCTGGACCCCCGGGACCCCCCGGTCCGTGACGGGTCCCCCGCACCCCCGGCCCGCTGCACCCCCGGCGGCCCGGCCCCGCCCGGCTCATGGGGACCCCCAGCCCCCGGCCTGCCCCGGCCTCCCCGGGCCTTGACCCCGGCCCTCGCGGCCTACCCCGGCCTGCAGGTCCCGGAGGCTCCGCCTGGCCCGGCTCCAGGCCGCGCTGCCCTCCCGACCCCGCCGCCCTCCCGCCCCCGTCGCTTCCCGGCAGAGCGGGCCCCGCCGGACCGGCACCATGGTGGCCCTGGGCGCCCTGCTGCTCTTCGGCCTGCTGCTCACGGCCCCGCAGGGGCTGGGGCGGCGGCCGCCCCCTCCCCAGAGCCCGCTGGAGAAGGTGGCGGTTCAGAGGGAGCTCAGCCTCCCCCAGGTGAGGGGCCAGGGCCGGGCGGGTCCGTGGGCTCCTGTCCGTCCCCCCAGTTCAGGGCTGCAGGCGGGCAGCGGGGGCTCCATGGGACAGGTGCGGGGCCCGGAGCCTCACCAGAGACCCCCCCATCCTGGCCGGCTGCCGTCCAGCCGGACCCCGGCTCCCACAGCCACCTCCATGCTCAGCCCCAGGGCCAGCACAGCCATTCTCGGTTTCGGGTTTGGCGCTGGCTTCCCCCTGCGGCGCTGGGCACGGCCCCCGGCCATGGCTCCAGTTGAGCTCGGGGCTCTGCTGGGGGGTCCAGACCGGGGCTGCAGGGTCTGGGTGTGGGAGCAGAGCGCTCACTGACCACACGCCCGGGGCTGCACTGGGGTCCTCGTGGCCCCCTGGCACTATGAGGCGTGGGTGGGTGCCCCAGACACCCCCTCTCGACAGCCCCCCTACTCCAGCCTGTCCCCATGCCAGGCTCCTATCCGTCCTGCTCTGTCCCACCTGCCAGCTCCCCAGCAAGGGCAGTTTTGCCCCATGGGCACACCAAAGGGACAGGCTGTGGGCAGAGGTGCCAAGCAAGGGGACACAGCACGGAAGAAGGCTGCTCGGGGCGGTGGGTGTACAGGGTAGCAGGGTGGTGGCACCCCAGGGCAGTGGCCTTGACCGACGGTGCCACCCCCTGTGCCATGCAGCTCGCAGGGAGGTGGTTCCTGGTCGGCATGGCCTCCCGCTGCAGGTACCTGGCAGAGCACAGCCACAGGCTGGAGGCCACAGTGGTGACACTGACCGTCCTGGATGGGCAGAGCCTGGCCATCAGCACCTTCAGGAAGCTGTGAGTGATGCGGGCCACTGGGGCCACAGGCAGGTTGGAGCAGGGCCAGTACTCTGGGATGGGGACGCTGCAGGCAGGTCGGAGCAGGACAAGAGCCCTGGGATGGGGATGGGGGACGCTGGACAGGATGGGGACGCTGCAGGCAGGTCGGAGCAGGACAAGAGTCCTGGGATGGGGGCGGGGGACGCTGGACAGGATGGGGACGCTGCAGGCAGGTCGGAGCAGGACAAGAGTCCTGGGATGGGGACGGGGGACGCTGGACAGGATGGGGACGCTGCAGGCAGGTCGGAACAGGACAAGAGTCCTGGGATGGGGGCGGGGGACGCTGGACAGGACGGGGATGCTGCAGGCAGGTCGGAGCAGGACCAGATCCTCTGGGATGTTTTGTGGTTGAAGCCCTGGCCACGGCAGGCTGGTACCCTGCCACCTGTACAGCCACCAGGCGGGGGGGTGGGCTTAGGCTGCCCGGGCAGGGCGGGGGGCAGCCACGCTGGGGAAACCGAGGCACCAATCAGGCACTTGGTCACTCCATGGCCGCCCAGCCAGGGCCCGGCTCTCAGGGCCAGCCCAGCAGCAGCGTGGCTGAGGAGGGAGGGTCTTCGGTGCATCTGTGGGCGCTTCCCCTGGCCCAGGGGGCTCTGAGGGGCTGAGCCAGGCTCAGAGCTGTCGGGAGGGGGCTCAGCAGGTTTTGGGGCTCTACATCTCTTGCTGTGTCTCCACAGGGTTCTGGGACATCCCTTCACAGCACCTACCCTGGGGAGAAAATTCCAAAGGAAACAGGTCCATGTGTGCCCTGGCAAGCAGGGTGGGCAGGGACCTGGGCTGGACCCTCCCCAGCCTGTGCTGACAACCTCCTGCTCTCCCCATACAGGGACGGGATGTGCTGGGAAATCAGGCAGCGCTACCTCCCTGCCCAGGCCCATGGACGCTTCCTCCTGAAGGGTGAGAGAAGCTGGGCTGGGGTGGCAGGGGAGGCTGTGGGGACTGTGTAGCTGGACCCCCTACTCCTACCCTCGGCAGGGCTTTGCTATGGGTGTCCTCCCTCCCAGTATCTCACCTCTGGGGTCTCAAAGTGCCCCAGTGCTGGATGCCATCATGGGCAGCATTGCCGGCTGATGCCCACTGGTGGGGAACGGCACCCTGTGGGGCTGCGTCTGCTCTGGCCCTGATTTTCACCCCTTCGCACCCTCGTGGTGAAACGAGGCCCCTGGATGGTACCGGGGCTAACCAGGGGTAACCGGGACTAACCAGGGCTGTCCTCTGTCTTTCCCAGGCCGTGGCTATGGCAGCAAAGTGGACGTGGTGGTGGGCGAGACGGACCACAACAGCTATGCCATCCTCTATTACCAGAAGGGCCGGAGCATCTCTGTCAAGCTCTATGGTGGGTCGGCGCCCAGGGGCTCGTGCAGATGAAGGACAGGGGCGGCAGAGGGACGGGAAACCCGTGCTGGGCTCAGCAGATGCCCGCCGGAGCCCCGGAGGATCCAGAGGCAGAGATGGGGTCTCCCTGAGGGTCCCGGTCCCCAGATGGAGAGTTTTGTCCCCAAAGGCTGCGGGGAGGAAGCTAGTAACCCGCTTCTCTGAGCTGAAAGACCCCTTCGCCCTGAGCTTTGCGGAGGGGGGGGGGCACGGGAGGGCTTTAGGGCAGAGCTTGAGGCTGCTGACAGCATCTCCCTCCCCACACAGGACGGAGCAGCCGGGTCAGCGATGCCGTCGCAGAAAAGTTTGAGCAGCACGTCAGGGCTGTGGGCCTGAGCGAAGATGTGACCTACTACTTCCCCACATACGGTGGGTGTCACTCGGTCCCCCGGGAGCTGGGGACACCCGTGGCGAGGGCCGTGCCCAGGAGGGGCCTGGCAGTGGGGGCTGGGATCCGGCCCTTCTAGTGTGGGGAGGGGGGCCACATCCACACATGTTTGAGCAGCTTGTGGCCTGGTGTCACCCATGGTAGGGCCATGTGTGGAGTCTGTCCCCGTGCTGCGGCCACCCCAGGGACAAGGATGCTGGGTGCAAGGCCTGGGCTGTGCCCCACAACATCCCTGGGGTGTGGGGCCCGGGGATCCTGGGTGCCCAGGCAGGGTGACCGCCCCAGGCTCTCTCTCTTGCAGGGTTTTGTGACTCCGCAGACGAGTTTCACATCCTCGACGGTGAGTTGCGGATCCTGTGCGATGCTCTGGCTGTGCCCTTATGGCAGGCTTGGCCCCACCTGGGCACCACATGGGTTCTCCCTGCCTGGCTGCGGGCTGGGCACCCTGGGCTGGACCCACACTGCACCACGGCCGTGTGGTCCTGCCCCAGGAGCGCAGGTGGGCTGGTCTGGCACAGGGGGTCCATGCCTGACCATCCCCCGGGCCAAGGTCCCTCCGTGCCCCTCTGGGGAGGCAGAAGGTGGCAGACCATCACCCAGGACGAGCACCAGATGGACCCTGGTGAAGCAAAGCCCTGTTCGCCCCCTACGTGGGTCAGGCTGGGCTTAGTGGCATCTGTATTGGTGTTTCCTGGGGTGAGGGCCGGTCTGGGATGGGGTATCCTGGGACAGGGATACCCCGGGTGAGGACTGGGGTCCCCAGGGACAGTTCCATTGCTTGTCGTGGGTGCTTGGGGAGGCAGAGGTGGGTCTTCAGCCCTGGTGCTGGGCTCAGACATCTCCCCAGCCCCTCGGCATTTCTCTTTCCCTTCCAGAAACGAAGCCATAGGTGCAGACAGAGTTGCCAGGAGGTCCTCAGAGCTCAGCCTTCACCTCATCCAGCTGTCCATGGCCACACAAGACTGAGCTAGGGTTTGGTCTGACCCCACTGCTGCTTCACAGCCCTGGGGCTCTCCAGCTCCTCCAGCTGTGCTGGCAGCTGTCCTGTCCCCCCCACAGCTTTGTCACCCCTCTGCTCGGCGCTCCAGTGCCTTGCAGCAGCCAGTGACACCCCAATAAACGCCTCAGAGAAGAGTTGCAGCCCTGCCATCGTCTCCCTGAGCCTCACCCGACTGTGGGATAACGAGGCAGGAATCGTGGCGGTTCCTGATTTACCCTTGGGTGCCATAGTGCACGTGGGTCTGGCTGGTTGTGAGGGAAAGCCCCAGCACAGGTGGGGAAAAGCACTGTGCCTGGTGTGGTGAGGCTGCATGGGCTTGGGGGGTGCTGGGGACCGGCACTGGGGACGGTGACAAGCCAGGAGATCCCTCAGGGACCCCAGAGGACTAATCGGCCCTATGGTCGTCCTGCTTCCCATCCCCAGGGCCTCTGGGGCAGTGAAACGCCCCATTCCTCTGCCCTGGCCCTGCAGACCGCGTTCCTGAGGGCTGCTGCCAGGGCCGGGCCCTGCCTGCCAGGGCTTCCCAAATGCACAACCAGCAGCGGAGAGCCAGGCGGGGCACGTCCCTCGCACGCTCTGAGCAGGCTGCGGGGGGTGTGGGGGCTGCGGGGGCTCGGACCAGGGGTGCAGCCAGGGGAGGGGGGTTGCAGCCCCTTGCAGGACCTCCCTCCCCTGCGTGCCGAGGCTGTCCTGCCACGCGCCCCGGCCTGGGTGTTTGGGGCGCGGTGCCAATTCCCTGGTGTGGGCTGGACGGTGGCAAGGGACAGGGAGCAGCCTGTGGCAGCTGGCTGGTACGGTGCTTCGGCCACCCCGCAGCCCCTGGGGCGGGGAGCAGCCCTCTGCCCCCAGTGCCGGCGTTTTGCAATCCTTGTGGAAACTGGTAACACATGTTGTTTATCAGGGACTTATGTAAGGGACCGCCACGTGACTCACCCGAGGCCAGCCCTGTCCCTGCTGCCCACGTGCAGGGCAGTTGTGTCCGGCCATGCTCAAAGACCCCCCCAGCCCACCCAGTTCAGCCTGGCAGAGTCGGGGTGTTATGGATTTGGCTCGCTTTCTGCACCGCACAAGTGGCTGTGCTGTGCTGGAGCTGCAGCAGGGCGAGGGGAGAGCCCTGGGGTCCCCAAGGACCACCCTGCACCCCGGTTCAGCCCAGCCTGCGTTTATCTGGCGTGAACCCGTTTCGGGGGTGCAAACGCCCGGGTTGTGCCAAGGGTCTGTGTCCAGGCACCACGGGGATCCACAGCCTAAATGCCTCCGTCCTGCCCGCGCCCCCCCAGCTCCGGCAGCAGGCTCAGCCTGCCCCACACTGCCGCCGGTGCCCCCACGTGCTGCCACGTGCCCCCGCGCTCCTGAGCTTGCACCCAGCTTCACCTCCCAGCTCCTTGCGCTGGCCCCCAGCTTTGACACCCCTAGGAGAGCTGGGAGAGTGGGTAGCCCCTGGGCACCCCCTCCTGCTGCCTGGGCAGGGCGGGGAGCCAGGGACACCCGGGCAGCGGGGGGGTTGTGTCCCTGCCCCAGCGCAGAGCCACAGGGACAGGTGTGGGCACTCGGTGCCTCTCATCCCGATGGAGAGAGCGCCTCCCAGCACCCTGCACGCCGGGGATGGGCTCAGACAGGGGCTGAGCCCCCAGCCCAGCATGTATGGGTGCCCCAGCCAGGCTCTCATGATGTTTGGTCCTGCCCAGCTCAGCTTTTGTTTTGTTTTAATAAATCCGCGGAGCTGGGGCCGGCCCGGCGCGTGGTGTGCAGGGGCAGGCCGGGCTCGCAGCTGGGTGCGGGGAAGGGAATGTGCTGGGGCGGGCAGGCAGGGTGGGCTGCCAGAGGAAAAAACCAGCTGTTGCGAAAAACACACTCCTTACGTAAAGTGCCTTGGCAGGGCCATGCCGTGGGGAGAGCCGCCCGAGTTGATGCTCTGCCCGGCGTGGCCAGCCCTGCCCAAACTGTGCCAGACCCATGGGTGCTGCTGATGACACCCAGTGTTCATCGCCAGCCCTCACCCTGCAGGTGCTCACAGTGTCCCCAGATTAAAGGGGGGCAGTTCAGGGCCCGCTGGTCAACCCCAAACCAAGGGGGAGGACATCTTCCAGCCCCTCTTGGCAAAGGGTGCAGGGGCAGCACGGCGGGGACAAAGCGCTGGGCGTCTGTCTGGCTGCCCGCTGGTCCTCGGGAGCCGGGCATCTGCCTCCCCCCCAACACCTCCAGCCCCCCAGCTCACCATCGGGGTGCACCAGAGCTGCACCTTGGTGGGACGTACCCCGAGGGGTGGCGGGGCCAGCCGAGATGCATCCTCGGGTGATGCAGGGACTTGGGTCAGGGCAAGGCGTGGGGTCCCGCAGGAGCACCCAAAGGTGTCCATGAGTCCTGTGGGTTGGATTGGGACCTGGCAGGCACTTGACATTCCCTCCACCTCGCTTGGGCCCCTCTCTGCATCTGAGTGAGGCCATCCTGCGAGGACAGGGCAGCCAACAAGCCCTGGCCCGTGGTCCTGGCCCCCTGCCTGTGCCTGTGGACAGCCCCGGCTGCCTGCACCGGCCCCGGGCTCTGCAGCGCTGGGGGCAGGGACAGCCGCCGTGCTGGCTGCGAGCTGTATTTTTGCTGTGGAGCAGTTTGGCACCCCGAAGCAAACATGTCATATCAACAGGAGGGAAACATTCACAGGTTCCCCCGCCTGCCCTTTGGCTTCGGCGCTTGCCCCTGCTCTTGCTTGCATAACGGCACGGGGGGGAGGCAGGGCTGGCCCCCCTTGGGGCCACCGCGCAGCCTGCCCATAAATAGGGGCCTGCCTGACTCTCCGGCACTGCAGCACTCTGCCTGCTGCTCCTCTCGCTCGGCTCGGCTCGACTCGGTGGGAGACATGCACGCCACACTGCTCAGCGTCCTGGGGCTGGCCCTGCTCGGGGCCCTGCACGCACAGGATGGCGTTCCTGTGCAAACCGACTTCCAGCAGGACAAGGTGACCCAGCTCGGCCGGCATCACCTGTGTGTGGGGGGGGCGGGTTGTTTTGGGGGATCCTGGCCCTGAAAATGTGCAGAGATGGTGTTGCAGGTGGATTTGGGGCCCGGCCAGCTCCAGCACTGGGAGGGGCAGGGTGGCTGGTGCACCCACAGCCCCCGGTCCCTGGGGATCCCCCAGGGCCTGGGTTTGGTTGCTCCCAAGGGGAGGCAGGACCCAGGCTCCAGCCTGTGGGGCAGGACTGAGAAAGTGTTGGGGCCGGGCCATCCGCTGTGCCATGGGGTGGGTGTGGATGCACAGGGATTTTATAGGAGGGACTGAGAAAAGCAATCTTAATTTGACAGACAGCATGGACGTGGGCTGTGGACACCCCCTCCCCAACAGAGACCCCATCCACCCCCAACCCCAGGCCCCAAAAAAAACCAAGGGCTGCTCTCCTGGGGGGTCCCATGCACCCCTCTGCCCCCCAGTGTCTGGGTGCTGGCATGCTCAGGGTGCTCGCACTCCCCTTCCTCCCCCATGATGGGCAGGACCCAGAGCAGGACAGCCCCAGCCTGGCTGCACAGTGGGGGGCCTGGCCCCACAGCCTGGGGTCCCACTGAGCCGGGGCAGGGGTCACACTGCCTGCTCCCCACAAAGGGGTCCTGGGGGACACAGGCATCCCAGGGCGGTGATGGGGATGAAGTGACATCCTGCAAGGAAGGAGATCTGGCATGTCCTGCAAGGGTGGTCTCCGCACAGCCCATCTCCAAGGGTGACAGTGCCTCTCTGGGTCCACCAAGCTGGTAGAGCCCCAGGTACTGGGCTAGGATGGGCCGTGCTGGCTCTGGGGTCCTGACCCCTCCTCGCCCCCCCAGATGGATGAAAATGGCATCTGAGAGCCAGGCAGTCCTGTCACCCCCTCCCTGGCCTTGGGGCGAGGAGGAAGGAAAGACACCAAGTGCCAGGCAGTGAAGGGCATGTCATAAACCAGGGCTGTCCTGGCCGCTTGGTTTTGTGGATGCCGAGAGCTGTCGCAGCTCCCTGGCGGATGAGAACCACGGGATGCCGTCCTGCCATGAGGCACAGGCTGGCAGGAGAGGGGGAGGTGGCCTGGGCTGGGGCTGGTGGGCGGCTGAGGGGCAGGATGGTGTCTGCGCCTGGCTGGCAACTGAGCAGAGGTTGCTTGCAGCTCGTGGGGAGATGGTACAGCATCGGCCTGGCCTCCAACTCCAACTGGTTCAAGGAGAAGAAGCACCTGATGAAGATGTGCACCACAGTCATCTCTGCCACCGCAGATGGGAACCTGGAGGTCACCTCCACCTACCCCAAGTACGGGCAGGGGGAGGGGGTGGGCGAGCAGGGGGTGCTCCCCAGTGCTGCCATGCCTGGGGCTATGCGTGGGCTGGAGAACCCCCCCAGCCCCTCTGATGTGCTGGCACTGCGCTCCCCAGGGGTGACCAGTGTGAGAAGAGGAACAGCCTTTACATCAAGACGGAGCAGCCAGGGCGGTTCAGCTACAATAGCCCACGTGAGTGCCCAGCTCCCAGCCCGTCCTGCAGGACAGCCCCCGATTTGCCCCCAGCTCCCAGCCCTGCTGTCGCCTGTCCCTGCTCCTGCCCTCGCCACAGCACCTCAGGGCTGGCTCGGTGCCCGGGACTGAGCCGTGCCCTCCCTGTCCCCCACAGGCTGGGGCAGCAAACATGACATCCGCGTGGTGGAGACCAACTACGATGAGTATGCCTTGGTGGCCACCCAGATCTCCAAGAGCACCGGCTCCTCCACCATGGTGCTGCTCTACAGTACGTCCACCCCGGGACCCCCGGGGATGTCCTTGGTGGGGGATCTCTCCCATGGGAGAAGGGCAGCACCATCTCCCAAGCTGGGGTGACCCATGGGACGGCTGGGTTGGGACCTTCTCCGTGGGGACACTGGCCCTTGCTGGGCTGCCCATGCCCTGGGTCAGCATGACCCCTTGCTGGGGAGTCCAGGGGGGCTGCCTCTCACCCTACTCTCGGCTGCAGGCCGGACAAAGGAGCTCAGTCCCGAGCGCCTGGAAAGGTTCACCCAGTTCTCCAGGGAGCAGGGCCTGACGGACGAAGAGATCCTCATCCTGCCCCGGACGGGTGAGAGCAGCTGGCGGGAGAGGCTGTAGGGGCAGCGGGGTGGCAGGGCACAGGGGTGAGGTACCCTGGGGGGCTGAGGGGGAACAGACCCTCCTGCCTTCTCCCTGCCTCCCTGTGGGGGCAGCCATGGGGTGCAGATCCCCATGCAGGGTCCCTCAGGGGGGTCAGCAGTCCCCCAGCCACTGGATGAGCTGATCTCTGCTTTTCTTCCTCCCACAGACAAATGCATGCCAGATGCTGCCTAGGTGAGTCCTGCCTGCACTGCGGATCAGACCAGTCCTGCGGGGGGATATGGGGGGTGCTCAGAACCGCTCTACCCCACAGACTGCCCATTCCCTTCCACTGGCTGCTCCTCTACCTGGGGTCCCCCTTACCCCTGGCCAGGATCCCCCACCCCGTCCCCGTGGGGTGGATCTTTTGTAGCCCTAGGCCCTGGGTGGTGGGTGCCCACCTGCTCGGCACGGGGCTGGCAGGGCCAGTGTCCCCCCCATCTGCCCCCCATCTCCACTAACTCAGCTGTGCTCGCCCCTCCATCTCTTCCAGGCAGACCCACCAGCTGCTGCCAGCCGGAGCCCCGAGAATGCCGTGAGCCGGCGGCCACCCCGTCCTGTCCTATCCCCAGTGCACCCCAGCACCGCAGCAGCCTTCGCTCCCTGGCTTCACACCCCACACCTGTATCCCCGTCTCCATTAAAGCCCATACAAAACCAGCCCCCTGCCCTTGTCTGCTGGGTCGTTGCAGGGGGAGCCCCAACGGGGCAATGGGGAGGGGGAGGCACGGCTGGTGGCAGTGGGCTGGAGCTGCTGCCAGAGCTCAGGGTTGATTCCAGCTCCTGGCCGTGGGGCCAACGGGGTGGGACCCTGTGTGCAAGCCCACGCCGTGGTGCTGCCTGGCCACCAAACCTGCCCTGTGCAGGGAGAAGGGGTTCCTGGGGCTGGGACCCACTGGGGGGATCTGCTCCCGTCTGCCCCCTCACGCACCCTGGGCTACCCCAGCCTCCCTGCCCCAGTTTGGGGGCAGCATGGGGATGGGGCGATGGGCAATCGTGGGGGGGGGGGGTGTCTCCAAAAATGTGGGGGCAGGACGGACATGAACCAGAGTGATGGCTGTGAGCAGTGGATGTGGCTCAGCCCCGGCCACCCACCTGCCATGAGCCCGGACCGTCTCCAGGAGTGAGGTCTGTGCCCACCACCAGCAGCCAACCCCTTCTTGGGGGCACCGGGCTGCGGCTCACTCCCGGCCTAAAACCCCATCCCAGCCATCCTCCTCCTTGAGGCAGGATCTGTGCCAGCACTGCCAGACCCTGGGGCTGGTGGGCAGCAGCCAGGAGTGGGGCACTGGGGGCACCCTCATCCCCTCCCCAGATACAGCACCGGGCACGGGGCACTGCCCAGTCCCCAACGTGCTCCAGGCTGGGTCTCACACAAGGCTCCATTCATCCCGGACTAGGCAATTAGAGGGGGAAGGGGCCAATGCTGTCACCTAACACGGGTACAGGTTATCCCTGCTCTTGTGTAACCTGTTGCATAAAGTGGGGGCGGGCAGGGGGTGCCGCCAGCGGCAGGGGCTATAAAGGTGGGTGTGGGAAGGTGCAGGTCCGTGAAGCCTCTCCTGCCCGTGTCCAGCCTCCGGACCCAGGATGACGGTGGTGCTGCCCTGCCTGGTGCTGGCCCTGCTCTGCCTGCTGCGGGCAGGGGCTGAGGTCCCTGTGCAGCCAGACTTCACCGCTGAGAAGGTACTGGCACAGGGTGCCCCCCAGCTGGTCCTGCTTGGCTGGAGGGGCTGCCTGGGGTGGGGTGCCCACGCTGCACCCCCAGGCACCAGGGCAGCTGCCAGGAGGATGTGGGTGCCTGTGCAAAATTGGGTTAGCCCTGGCCACCTCCTGCCCACTGTGGGCAGACTCAGCAGTGGCCCAGCTGCCACCATGTCCCCCAGCGTGTGGCGCTTCCCCAGACGCTGCGCCCACCCTCCTGGCACGGGGCAGGGCAGAGTGTCCTGCATGCAGTGGGTGGCAGATTCCTGTGGTAGGCTGAAGGTCCCCACGGCTTTCCCAAACCCCACTGGTGATGTTCTGCTACAGTTTGCAGGGATGTGGCATGTTGCAGCCACAGCTTCCAACTGCTCCATGTTTCTGAAGATGAAGGACGGGATGAAGTCGTCCATTGCCACCATCAGCTTCACGCCAGCGGGGGAGCTGTCTATGAAGCTTGTCTGGCCGCTGTGAGTGCCCACCCAGCTCGCCATGTCCCTCTTGGGCCCTGGGACTCCCCTCCCCACCAAGGCGGCTGGGTGAGGAGTATCCTCCCACAGACCCGCTGCCCCGTGGCGCCCAGTCCTGCCTGTGCCCTGGTGTGTCCCTGGGCAGGCTGGGCTCCCCCTGGTGCCCACCACCCTGCTGCCTTCCCGCATGGCATGCAGCCACATTTGGCGTTTCCATTTTCCCTTTCCAGGCCAGATGGATGCCAAAAGTTTGACCTGCTCTTCCAGCAAAGTGGGCAGGCAGGGCACTACGTGGGTACGTGTGGGCAGGGGGGATCAGAGCCATGAGCGCCTTGAAATGGAGGGTGGGCTTCACCAGTCCCCTGTGCCTGGGGGTTTGGCCCCTATGCCTCCATCGCTTGGTGAGATGTCATGCTGCAGGTGGGCACACGGCTCTGCCAGATCGCACCAGGGTTCCCTTCTCATACCCCCCTTGGGCAAATTTGGGGCTCAGGCCCTGAGCCCTGAGCCCCGTCGGGGGCCGCAGAGGTGCCTGGGCTATGCCATGTTGCCCAACCAGGCACCATCTGGGTCCTTTAGCAGCACAAGAGAAGAAGGACCTGCGTGTGATGGAGACAGACTACAGCCACTATGCCATTGTGCATGAGCTCCAGCAGAAGGGGCAGGAGACCAACACCGGGCTGCAGCTCCTCAGTGAGTGTCGGAGTGGGAACGGGCACCCATGGCTTCCCAGGGAGGGACACGGGCACTGTCGAGGGGCAGGGGCTGGGCTCCCCACTGCTGCCCAGGGCCACCAATGTCAGCACCCAATGTGCTGGCACTGAGGGAATTAATTTTGGGTTGAATGAAACCTTGCACCAAAAATATCCCCGGTTGATTGTGGTTTGACCCGAAGCCCCCTGCAGCGTGCTAGTCCAGCTGCAGACCCCCAGCCCTGCCAGCCGCCCTGTACCACCCCAGGCAGGTAGGTTGCTCATCCCAAGGGGCCTGTGACCCTTTGCCACCAGCCGAGGGCAGCCGTAGAGTGCTTGGTGTCCACCCTGCACCTCCATGGCTTCACCTTTGCCCTTCCCTGGGGTCCCGTCTCTGCCCCATGGGAGCCAGACCCCTGGCGTGGGGCTCGCTGCTGGGTCCCCCCCACTCACCAGCCCCTGCTTTGGGTGTCTGGCTGCAGTGAGGGAGCAGGACACGAGCCCCCAGCTCCTGCAGAAGTTCAAAGAGCTCATCCCCACTGTGGGCCTGACCAAGGACATGCTGGTCATCCTGCCCAAGTCAGGTGAGTGCCAGGAGGGTGGGGGGGTGGCACGCACAGCCCCTCCACGTGGGGACGCTGCGCAGGGGCTCAGGGCGCTGCCCAGGGCATGCTCACCCCTCTCTTGGCTTTTCAACAGATCAGTGTACCGAGGCCATCAGGTGAGCGTGGCGGCGGAAGCCAGGTCTCCCAGCAGGGCCTGGGCTGCGCATGGACTCACAGCCCCCTGGGGAGCCCCCCACCTGCCCCGGGTCTCTGCCTCACACTGCTTTCCCCTGCTCTAATGGCCCATCCATCTGTCCTGCCTCCCTGCAGCTGAAGGGGCCAGCACCACAGCTGTGCGTCCTCCAGACCTGGTGGAAACCCAGCTCTGCTCCCCCCTCCCTGCTGCTCCTTCCCATCCTCCCTGGCTGGGCCCTGCAGACCCACTGCCCTGTGCCACAATCACACCTCACCCTCCTAAATAAATAGGTGCAGAAGCCGCCCCAGAGCTCGGTGCTTTTGTTGGCGGGAGCAGGGGTGCTGCTGGGGTCCCCAGGCACCCTTAGCCTGGTGGTCCTGGATCCCACCCGTGCTCTCAGCACCCCAGGAGTGTTGGGGGGCTCCTCTGCGGTGCCCGGCATAGGGAGGATGGGGAGCCGAGGATGGGGAAGGTGCAGTGGGGCAGCTGCCAGGGATGTGGGCAGGGGAGAATCAAGCTGCCATGAACAGAGCTCGCACAGCGCGGCTGGGTGGGCAGCAGGTCTGGGCAGGCAGGATTAGGCAGTCGGGCTGCCCAGCCCTGCCTGCACAGGCTCTGGGTCCCAGCATCAGCTCACCCCTAGGACACCCCGTTCCCTGCTCAGTGCCTGCCCGGGGCCACCCAGGCAGGAGTGGGGCTGCGCTGGGGCTGCCCAGGGTCAATGCACGGCAGCACTGGGACCCCCACGCCTGTCTCCCGGCCCCCTTGGTGTCCCCATCTGCCCACTGACCGAGGCAGGACCGTGCTCCAAGGGCAGCCAGCGCCCTTCCTCCTTCCCCCTGCACCTCCTGTGGAGTGGAGGCAGCCCCTGGTCCCTTGGTCCCCAGCTGGGTGCGGGGCTGTGAGGAAGCAGCACGGACCTTTCAGGACTGTGACCCAGGAGCCCGTCACAGCCAGGGCACAGGGGACAGCACACCCTGGGAAGGAGGGGACACCCCCGCAGTGACAAGAACCCCCTTCTTCTGCCTACCCCACTCGGGGTGCACCCCACTTTGTGGAGCCTGTGCCCCAGAGTGGGTGGGAGACCCTGCGTGGGCACCATGAGGTCGGGTCATGCCAGCAGCGTGCGGGTGCCTGGATTTGGGCACGATCCCCGAGGCAGCGTCGGGACAGACGCCAGCCTGGCCCAAGGGACAGGTTACCCAGCCCCTTTGGGGTGACGGTGCTGCCGTGGCCCATGCCGGGAAGGACGTCCCCACTCCTCCTGGCAGCCCTCCAGCAGTCAGTCAGGAAACAAAAGCTCTTTCTGTTCTTTCACAACAACTAAAGAAACTGGGAAAATCCTAAATTTCAGCACTGATGCAACAGCTCCTGCAACTCCGCTTCTCAACCCCTTCCCCGGGCACTTTCCTTCTTCCGTGAGACCGGACATTGTTTACCCCTGGGGTGATTTCAGCCCTACAAAACCACCACCTTCCCAAAACCAACGCCGGCAGCGTTATCCGTGCAGCTCGGCACGCAGCAGTGCCGGGGTGGGCAGAGGGGGGCAGAGCACAGCCCTATAAAGCCGGCAGCCCTGGCACCGCTCTCCATCCTGCTTGCGAAGCCAGAGGAGGCTGCAGCGAGATGACGCCCGTGGTGCTGAGCCTGGGGCTGGCCCTGCTCTGCCTGCTGCGTGTGGAGGCTGAGGACCTCGGGGCTGCAGGGCTGGACAAGAGCAAGGTGATCTGCAGCATTCTGGGGAAGGGAAGGTGGGAGTGTGGCCTCCGGTCACCAGGGCGGGGGCTGGAGAGGTGTTTTGGTACTGGGGACAGCTGGGGACCCCACAGCCACTGCCTGCTCCGCTGTCACACCCGGGTGAGGGCAGTCACCCAGCTCCCGCATAGGTGCCTCAGCAGGGTGCCCGGAGGGGACGTGAGTTTCCCATGGCGTGGTCCCCGAGGGGGGGACAGCCCCTGCCTGCTCCTCCGAACTCACAGCCCGCCCTCATTGCCAGATTGCAGGGAAATGGCACATCATTGCTCTTGCCTCCAACTCTGAGAGCTACCTCCGAAAGAAGGATCAGCTGAAGATGGCAATGGCCACCATCGCGGTCCTGGGGGAGGGCGATCTGAAGGTCTCTTTTGCCATTCTCACGTAAGTGCCAAGCGCATCTCTCCACAGGCTTCACTGACGGACCTCCTCCTTGGACCTCCTCTGGTGGGTCTCCACGTGGGTGCCTCCACCCAGCACCCACCAAAGACCTGGGCAGGGCATGAGGCAGGGCCACCAGCCCTGTGGTTTGAAACAGGGACTTGGGAGAGCTGCATCATTGGGGACTCCTTCTTCAGGGCAGGCCAGGCAGGCTCAGGGCAGCATCAGCCAGGAGCGGTCCCACCATGGCGGCTGAGGCACCGCGCTGCTCCCAACAGGGATGCAGCAGGATGATAAGGGACCCTATGATTAAAGCTTTCCCAGCAGGACCAGCCTCATCCCACCAGCTCAGAGCATGTCACCCATGGGGTGATCCTCGGGTGCCAGCACTGTGCCCTGCCAACCCAGGCACCCGTTGCGCCAAGGGTGGCATCTGTCCTGGTCACCCATCTCATTCCTAAACAGCAAGTCCCACGTTTGGGGTAGTGACCCTGGAGCCAGCATCCCCAGGGGCTGGGAAGGGGGAGTCACTTCACCCCAACTGCAGCATCCTTCACTGTTTTGCAGCCCGGAGGGATGTAAGAAATTGGAGTCAATCTACAAGCCATCAGGTGTCCCGGGTGAATACTACAGCTCTGGTGAGTGGGGGGGAGCCCGGCCCCCAGGATGGGGCAGAGGCACTTCCCGTTCTCCCTGTCTGAAGCAGCTGGTTGTCTCTGAGGATGTGGCCCTCGGGGGTGCCTGTCTGCCTCTCCTGAGGTCCTGGGGTGGGACAGTCCTCTGCAGCCGGTCACCAGCTGCAGCCCAAGGCTGGTCCATGCCAGCCCAAGGCTGGTGACCCTCCAGCATGGTGGACCCCCTGCTCCTTCCCTGTGGGAAGCTGCTCTGGGATAATACAGGTGTGTTCAGATCAAGCTTAAACCCTGGGGAAAAGCAGGTTCATTCTGCAATGGGGCTGTGGATGGGTGTTTCCAAGGGATGAAGCAAGAGTGGTTTTCCACTGTCCCCAGCCCCTGACACTGACCAAGCTACTCTGCTGTCTGCAGTGACCATCTCCAGCCCCTTCTGTGCTCATGTTCTTGTCCCTCTGCTCTGCTGTGATCTGTGGGCTCCCCCAGGCTTTCAGAGGAGCCTTAGCAAGAGAAAAAAACAGGAGGGGGAGACACAGAAGACAGACATGCTGGGCAGACCTGGCCCTGGCATCCTGATTCACCACTCTTACAGTCCTTTTGCAGAGTGAGAGTTCTCAGGAGGAGGTAATTAATTTTTCTCTTTCCTCCACATCCTTTTGCAGACAGAGGCAATAAAACGGCGCAGGTGGTGGATACCGACGGCAGGACGTACGCAGTTATCTTTGCCTCCAGAGTGAAGGATGGGAAGACCTTCCACATGCTGAAGCTCTACAGTGCGTAGCCAGTGGCGGTCTGACTGGGGTGGACAGCTCGGAGGTGTTGGGGTGCTTTGCAGTGTCCTGAGAGGCCAGGAGTCAGGGGGCCTGCAGGCGAGACCCCCTCCTCACCACTGCCCTCCTGCTGGGACCTCTTGCCGGGTGCAGGAGTGGGGCCAGGGAAGGGACAGCGATTTGGGGCTGGCAGAGGAGGCTGGGGCTCAGGCTTCTGCACTGTGGCAGGAGTCCGTGGCCTTGGGTAAGTCTCTTGGTGAAACAGGGCGAAGAGTGGGGGTCCTGCTGCAAGGGGGCAGAAACAGTGGGGATGGGAACCAAGAGAGGACATGCTGTGCTTGTGCCAGGACCTCTGCTTCATCTTGTCCCCTGGGAGGGGTGTCTCCTGTGCCTGGCCACCACCGCCCTCCAGGACCTCCACCACTGCCTCCAGCCTTCTCCCAGGGACCATTATCCATCCCATCCTCACCTGGACATGTTTGCCAGCTGCCCAGGAGAGGCAGGGACAGGCCACAGCCTGGAGCTAACTCGTGTCTTTGCCTTTAGGCAGAACCCGGGAGGCGAGCCCCAAAATCACTGCGCTGTTCAAGAAGCTTGCAAGGGAGAAGAGCTTCACCGATGAGATGATCAAGATGCTGCCCAGCCAGGGTGAGCACTGCACAACCCCATGTCGGGATGGCACAGTCGATACGTGGAGCCGGCAGGGACCAGCTCAGCCCATCACTGCCACCACTTTGTGGTCTGAGCTGGCACGTCATGGCTTTTACCCTTGCTCAAGTTCATTCCTGGGTTGTCTATTTTGGGTGCTAAATGGGACTAGTCAGACCACAGCCCTGAACTCAGCCTTTCTCTTTATTTTCACAGAGGAATGCAGCCTCGATGAAGCATAGGTGAGTTGCTGCAGTGCAATGTGGTGTTTGCAATGTCCTCAGCTGGAAACTGCCCCCCCCCCCCCGCCTTGGTCAAGGGCCACCATCAACTCCCTGAGTTACTATGGGGGCCAAGTTGTTTGAAGCTGTGCTGGAGCTCACACCCAGGTAGGACTGTTCCCTTTGGAGCTGCTCTGCAGCAGGGACGCCCTGGGTGCAGCTGCCTGGCGGTGAGCAAGGGCACTTCCACCAAAACCACTGGTTCAGTGGAGAAACGGCTGCAGAGCTCATCCAGCAGCAAGGGCCAGGACACTGGCTCTTGCCAAGGGGGCCTTGGGGTTGTGGACCAGCAAAACTGGCCAGAGATTGGATTGGTGTCTCACCATGCAAAACATGGTTGTTGTTGGTTCACCCTGGCATGTGATTTCCTACCACTCTGGCACACAGTCAGTTGTAGGGGTTACCTAGAAATCCATTGCTGGAGGTGTCTCACCGTACAGTGCAGGGGAGAACTGGAAGTGAAAGCACTGATCCTGGTGGAGAGCCCTGCTGGGCCCTCTCCGTTGGCCTCCTCTCCTCAAATACTCAGCCCACCTCTACTGGATGTTTTCTAGAAGGCGCGGGCTGGCTGGTGGATGCTCCTGCCGAGCAATGCAAGACCCACTCTCTGAAGCCCCAGGCTGCTGCTCTGCCATCCCTCTTCCCAACTCAGTGGTCAAGGCTCTAACACGTCTCCTACTCGTCCAGCGTGCAGTCCCTCCTTTTTGCTGAATAAACAGAAACTCACCCTTGGAGCTTCATGTAGCTGCCTGAGGCGAACCCGGGGTGCTCAGGCACGTGGTCCCTCTGTTGTTCTCCCAGGGTCTGTGGGTGGTGAACAGCCAGGGGTGATCCTGGGCTGAACTCACACAAGTAAGGGTATTTTCAGAGCCCACCAGGATTGTCCCTCCTGGGTGCCTCCCATGGGGCAGGACCACAGCCAGGCAGAGATGACAGAAGGGGTGCAGTGAGGCTGGAAATCCCGTGGGCATGAGGGGATGGATGGAGAAGGGCCATGGGACTCGGCCACAGAGATTGAGGTTGGAGTTTGGAGGACTGCGACCACTGCTGCCATCCAACTCTCCTTCCCTCCGCTCACCCTCTGCGATTGCAGCCCCCCGCTGCCTGGAGCCCTGCTCGTCCACCAGCTCAGGCAGGGGCAAGGCTCAGCTTTGGGGCATCTCCGCCCCGTGGTGCTGCAGGGCTGGTGGAAGGTTGGTGTCTGAATCCTCCAGACCCAAACACGGAGAGCTGGTGCAGGGCTGTGTGTGGTCTCTGCCCCTGGGCACCGCGCAGAGAAAGCGACTCCAGAGTCAGATTATCTGGTGCTGGTGGTGTACATCTGCCTCCAGAGACTGTCTTGCTTTGAATTTATATTTCTGAAATCCCACTCCATCCTTCCCTTCCTGCCCTGTTCAGCTCCCCAAATCCATCTGGGAGAAACCACAACCCTCCCAGGGTAAACTGTGTCCCCAGAAAAGCCCCAGCACCTTGTGCATGCTCATCTCCAAGGGCTCAGTCAGTGCTTGCAGGCACTGAGGTCTGGCAGGGAATGAAGCAGCTTGTGCCTCTCCTGGAAAAGGAAGTTCCTCCAAAATCCTCTCGGCTGGCCTTTCCATCCTGCCCATCCCCGGCCGGCCTGGCTGGTCACCCACGTGTTCATCTCAGCCCAGGATCTGCTCTGCTGCTACGTGACGGTAGCAGGGACCCCAGGAAGGTGTCCCAGCAGCCAAGTGCCTCGGGACATTCCCAGGTGCTGGGAAAATGCATTTGGGAAACTGCCCCTCCTGATCTTGAGGATCATGAGAGCTGGCCACTGGTCAGCAGCAGAGCAGGGACCTCACTGGGACTTCCCAACCCAGTGTCACCTCCACCCTCTTTGGAAGGAGCCCAGTGTTTCCAGCAGGAATTCTCCCTGGCTGTTTGGACTGGAGCAGTTCAGCATTTCCTGCACTCCCCAGAGCACCTGGCCCACACGCAGCTTTGCCTCTAGGCTTGTTTTCGGTACATGTATTGATTCAAACGAAAACATCCTGCTGCCAGCAACACCCTTCACCAAGGGCTCTGTGTGACAGGGAGTCCTGGTGTCTCCACATCGTGTTCCAGCCAAATATTTCCTTCCTGCCATGTGCAGGCATCACCCTGCCAGACGGTGGTGAGATCATTTCTCTTTGCCACCAGCATTTTCCACACCTTTTGCTCGTCTCTTTTCTCCCCATGCCCCGGCACAGGATGTACACAGGCTGCAACTTCAGACCTCTTCTGGGAGTGAGTCTCCTCCACACAGAGCAGGCGGGGGGTCCCCACCACAGCCCCCTGTGATCCCTCAGCCCTCCCATCAAGCCTGTCCCTGCTGCTCATCCAACACTCGTTGCACCGCACAGCCCCTCTCCCAGCACCCCTCAACAACAGGCAGGGACAGGGGCAAGGAGAAGCGCACAGGGACAGGGTGAAAACAGGGTTGTACCTGCTCCCCTTTTTCCCCCCGGCAAACCTGGCCAGATGTCATTGTATATTTAATGACGTGGGACTTTTCTTCCCTGAATGTTTCCAAGAGCTTCCTGGCATGAGGCACCTTCTTGGCCCTGGTGGCATCTGCAGCGAGGAGCTTCCTGGCCCATCTCTGCACTCCCTGTTGCTGTCACGGTGGTTCCACCTGCAGCTGTGGAAGCCGGTGAGACGGGCTGATGGGAGCCGGGTTGTGCAGTGGGGATCAGCCCCAGCAGCTGGGTCCCAACTGGCCACTGGAGAGAGCAGAAGGCTGTTGGGGCAAGGGAGGTGGACCAGCCTTTGATGTGTGAGGAGCAATTTGGAGACTCACAGCCAATGGCTGTGGTGCTTGCTGGTGATGTGACACTATCTTCTCTATTAATCTTCTTTGTGCTGTTCCAGATCTTAAATCTTTAACAAGTCTCCTTGCTGTCCCAGCTGTGCCTCTCATCCTTCTCTCTACCTCCCCTGCTTAGGCCATATCCCTGCTGGGGCTGGGTGACTGGACCTGGACCTCCACCCAGCTGAGAAGCTGTGGGTACAGCTTAAATTTACATGGTGCCTTGTCCTGTTCCCTGATCTCATCCGCATGCAGCAGGTACCAAAGGCAGCAGCATTCAGGAGAAGATGTTTTACAAGACATCTGTTGGCACAGTGGGCTCCCTGGGTGATCTTCCTCCCTTTTTCTCTCTCTCAGCCACTCACTTATTGAAGTGAGGATCTTCCTCCCTGGCCTATGGCAGTTTGTCCCCCACAAGCTTTGATGAAGACCCTTCCCAGCTGACCAGGGGATGTCCAACACCCATATTTTGTTGACTCCTCCAGAATCAGTATTTCTGAGGGGTGATGTTCCTGCATAAAAGTTGGATTCAGTCTCCCCTGTGACATAATTTGTCCATACATTAACCAGGTCTGCCATTTATGACAGCTTTTGTGAGTATCTGCCCACACTGCATAGTAGATCTACTTGTCTGTCGTCTCTTTACCTCCAACAGCCTCTTTAAAAGCCAGCATATTTACTTCTTCTAGTCTTCTGGTGAAAACCAGAGGCAGCAAAGAAGAGTCTAAGCAGCAGATGACATGCTGCAGTGAAAACTGAGTTTCATACCTGATTTACTTTGACTGGAAATGTCATCTCCTCTGTCTTACTACTCACTTGCACTTGTGCATTGGTAGGACAGATTTTGTCAAGCGTTTGCAAAAGAGCCTGCAGATCCACCAAAGCTCCTCTTCTGCCAAGGCAGACATGGAATATCTTCACTTTCCTATCAGCTTATTTTCTTTAAATACTCACTCTGAATTTGACTGGCTACAGGTCAGACATTTCCTACTGTTAAACTCCTGCTCCCTTTTGAAGACAGGAGTATATGTAAGTGCAGATGTTACTCCTCAGAGTAGAGGAGCAAGGGGACAAATTCTGGTGTCTTCGTTGTTTGTCTTATATTGCCATTTAACTTGCCAAGGGTCGTTTTATTGTCCTTATGTGGATGTGGCTTCAGCAAGTTTAAGAACATTTATCTTATTTCTGATCAGCTTCTTTAAATTGATCTAATCGTGTTGACTTTCATTTAGACTTTCCCTCTGTAACGTTGTTTAGAGTTTGTATTTACTAACATCAGCTTAAGCGCTCAGAGTGAAGCTAAGCTGGTCTTTCCAGACAATCTCAGTGCCATATGTGATATTTAATCCTCTTGACTTTCCTTTTTTCCCCCTTTTAAATGTGACTGTATTGGATCGTCTCTGGTTCTAAGCGTAGCACTGGCTGTCACAAGGATGGCGTTTTGATTTCAGCCCATGAGCCAGATCCCACTGGCTGCTCAGGACCTGTGGCCGTCCCACAAACCCGAACTCATGGGTGCCCATCCAGCCTGCCTGGAACAACTCTGTGCTAGAGCCTCGTGGATGTCCCTTTGCGTGTGACAGGTGCTGGCACCACCATCACCAGCTGGTGGTAGGGTCACCTCAGCAGGAGTCACGCCAACATCATGCAGTCACCAGGTCTATTCTGTCCATCTTGGGTGATGCAGAGCAAGACCGTGGTGTGGTCCACTGCCACTGGACATGGGACCTGGCGGGTGCCAGCCCAGCTGAGTCTTTCCCCACCCTCCAGTCTCAGGGGCAGCCCCTTACCAGGATCTGGGTGATGGGCATCGGCTCTCAACAGCACGGGCAAAACCATTCGAACTCCCACAGGTCAGCAAGTCACCTCTAAATTGCCAATTACTGCTTGTAGACACCTCTGTGCTGGGTCTGAGCCTCGCAGAGGAATAAACACTGGGTTTGCTCCGTTTTGGGAAGGGGCAAATATAGCTCCTGTCTCCAGGTGCTGCAGTGGCACAACAAGCCCCCTGGAGCCTTTTCAGGAGTTAAGACTGCAGAAGTTCAGAAACTTTTAACGACACAACTGAGACCCATTAAAAGTGAAGGAAAAAATTCCATGCTGCTGGGGCAGCAAGGTGTACTTCTGGCCACGACGTCATGAGGCACTGGCACACAGAACACAACTGGCTTCGGACATTCCTGCCTCCCCCAGGTGCAGAAAGCTGATGAAAGCATGTGCCTATTTTCAACCTGGATTATCTCAGGATGAGGCGTTATACCCTGGCTCCATGACTGGCTGACCCAACACGGCTGATGGGAACTGGCTGGTGGCCTGAAGGTGGGCAGCAATCTGGCTGGGGACTTCCCAAGCTGCCAGGGTCAGCATCTCCTGAAATGCATGAAGACCATCAGTCCCAGCAATGCCCAATATGAGTGATGATGCGCAAGCTTTGGGCACACGTTGTTATGAGAGGCCTCGAGCAGCCCCCAGAATGGGGTAGCACAAACGTGCTGACATCCAGCCAAGGTGAATGCAAAGTCCTGCCGCTGGTCTGGTCTGACTCCATGCAACTGGGCAGACTGGGCCTTCAGGACCTTGCATGTCCGGTGGGCAACAAGTTGAACATCAGTCAGCAGACTGCCTTTGTAGCAAAGGCAGCCAGCTGCATCCTAGTCTGGGTTAGCAAAGGGCAGCCATCAGCTCAAGGGAGCACTTACGAGACCGTGTTGGGAGAGCTAGGTCTGGTTTAGGGCTCCCTGGTACAAGAAAGGACACAAAACTGGTCAGAGCCTGGAGCACGGCGTGTATGAGGAGAAACCGAGGGGGTGGGCTGGTCCAGCCTTCAGAAGAGATGGTGGAGGAGACATCTGGCTGCTGTCTCCAGCTGCCTCAGGGGAAGATCTGGAGAAGACGTGGCCAGACTCTGCCTGGAGCACTCAGTGGTAGGATGAAGGGCAACAGCCACAAGTTGAAACACAGCAAATTCCAGTAGGACAAAAGTAGAAAGTTCTTCATCATGAAGGTGGTCCTGCACTAGAACAGGTATCCAGAAATGTGGTTGAGTACCTCCCCATGCTTGGAGGTACCCAAACTGAGGTGGACAAGTCCCCCGGCAGCCTGATCTAATTTTAAAGCTGCCCCTGCCCTGAGCAGGGGCAGGACCAGTGACCCCTGAGGTACCTTCTAACCAAAATTCTCCTGGGCTCCCCAGACATGGAGATATGCAAACGGGACTGATAACGAGGAACCCAGCTGAGCACCAAATGTTCATAGAAGTTTTTTATTCATTACTGACTGCCCATAAATTAATTATAATTGTGGCCAATACCAGCGAAGATGCCCACTCCTAACACGTGTGCTCTCGGTGTGCACTCAGCCCTTACTCCTCTGCCCTGTGACCATCCCCAGCACTGCCGACTGCTGCCAGACACCAGTGGGCAGAGCAGGAAAAGGCCGAGGCTGCTATGGTGAAATAGAAGGAGGGAGACTTTAGGCTCCAAATCACACTTGTGTGCACTGAAAGCAGGAAGAGGGGTTGAGCTGGAAGGGCAGGGAGAAGTGCTGCATCAGGGAGAGGTGCTTCTGCATCTGGCCAGCATCCCCATCACTCTCTCCTCCCCAAAGATGTGGATGCTCTCTGGCCCCACACTGACCTTTGCAGACTGGTGCATCTGGGGGAAAACTTCCAGATTCCCAAACCTCTCAGAGGTGGAAGATCTCCAAGCAGCAATTCAGAGAAGCAGCACACCTTACACCTGCCAGAGCCCCTTAAGTCACTCTTAAATCTAGGTGAGCTTGTCTAGAAGAAGCCAAGGTTTTCCAGCAAAGCAGGAGATACATTCTTGGTTGTAAAAGTGGGGAAAACAAGCTAGAGCAGGAAAGCACAGGCTGAAGAGCCAAACTCTGACATATTCCTGGACTCAGGCTCTTGCTTAAGGGTGTCTCTGAGCCGCTTTGGCTGCAGAGCCCACCATGTTACTCCAGCTCCACTGCGGGACCACCCCTCTGAGTGTCTCTAGCCACTAAGAAGTTCAAAGACAACTTCAGACCTGCCCTCCAGTTCTGGCCCCTGGAGGTTTGGGGCCCTCTTCATGCAGATGCTGCTGGAGCACCCCTCAGGGGGATGTCCGCAGTCAGGCACTGAGCAAAGGACTCAGCACACCGTATTCCCTTGCAGTGTGCTTCCCTGCTCCCACAGCATCCCAAAGCACCATGCCCAAGGGACTGTGCGGAGCAATTATGGACTGTGCTGTATCAGGGGATCTTTTCCCAGGTGCATCCCAGGAGTATATTGAAATCACTCTGGCATCCCAAACCACTGGTGCTGGCAGATACACCTGGTGTGAAGAGAGAAAGCATCTTCTCAAGGTAAACCGTGCAGGCGCTGGGTCACCAGTGTCCCCAACATCTGTGCAGGGTGAGTGCTTGAAAGCAGGACAGCTGGAGGGCAGCTCAGCTGGAGGGTCAAGAAGGGAAGGAGCCAGCCCCATGCCAGGGTCCTGCGAGGCCAGCTCTGCCCTGCTCTGTGCCCCTCTCCCACAACCAGCAGACATGTGTGTCCTCACAGTCCCTCTCATGGCCCAGCAGCCAGATGAGTACCCGGGTGCCTGGTACACATCTCAAAGTTCACAGCACTGCAGCTCACCTGCCCACAGCATAGCAGGAGCCCTGCCCCTACTGCAAACACAGCTCTGCCCAGCTGCGGACGCATCCCTCACTCACCTGTGCCACAGCCTGTTTCTCATCAGTGTTCCCGGTCTGCCCAGGACACGGCTCTACGAACACAGCAAGGCCATGGTATTGGCCACATACTGAGCAGCACCCATCAGCCGCTCCCAAGCCTACCTCAAGCTCACTTGTCTCATTAGATCTGATTGCAAATCAAATGCAATTTAATCAGCAGAAAGGCAAACAGACACTTCCAATGACTGTCTGATCATCCAGCTAATGACTATCAGATCAGCAGTTTTAATTGCAAACCCCTACAGTTATTGGAAAATGAAATGAAGATGCCACTCACATCCCAGTTGCACACCACCTTTGACATCTCCTCCTTCCCTGGCTGATGGGCTGGAAGGCACTGCTGGGGACACACATGATCTGCCGTGCTTCATCCCTCCTGTCCCCTCCACCTCCCAGTGAGGCAACTGGTGACGGAGATGCCAAGCTGGTTTTCTGATGGCCCAGGCTGTGGCGGTACCCTGGAGAGACTGGATGCTGGGTATGCTCCCGGTCCTGGGGAGGCCATGGGGTGCAGGGAGGGAGCTGGGGGTGGGTGCCCTCCCCAGGGGTCTGATGCCAGGTTTGTCTGTGTGCCATCCTCAAGGTGAACTGGGCATGTGGTTTTCCACCTCTGCTTCATTAAACAAATGCAAAGGCTCTGTGGACACCTGCTTATATTTAGAGCAGGTTTATTTTAGGTAAAGGGAAAAGTTTTCAGTGGTGACAAAGAGATTTAGGAACCAAACTCTCTCCTGTGTTTGCCCCATGATGTGAGCACTTTGGGCCCCAAACCTCCTGAGAAGGCGCGACATGAGACCTTGGCTCCTTGTCCAAACCTTGGTGCATTAGATCTAAGGATGATTCCTGGGTCAAAGTTGTTTTTGAAATTGGGGTTAAGCTGCTAGCTCTTGCAGGCTTGCCTGTGCAGCTTACCCACAGCAGCGTACTCAAGTCTAGAGCTCTGCTCCCTGGTGCTGCAGTCATCTCCCTGTTTGGCTTTGCTTCTCCGGGCACCGTGTCCTCTCTGATGGACTCTCCCGTCTCCAGGCATCCTGGCAGCCTGGGTCAGTTCCCTCCTCCTCACGTGGGCTCCCCGCTCCCTGCGCACCACCCAGCAAGGTCTCACTAACATACCACAGCATCGTTATTTTCCCACATAGACTGGAAACCTTTCCGCTGTCCTCATGGCCAGTTTGGCACCCTGTGCCACACTTACGACTCATGACAGCCCTGGGCTGACCAGACCACTGGGTTTCCAGCTGAGGACCCTGTAGGCAGGCAGACTGCTCCATAGTCCCAGAGCGCCTGTGCCCACCTCGTTTTCTTTCTTTTTCTTTCCCCTAAAGCCTTGCAAATGCCTGGTGCTGGATTCCTCTTCTCCCACCAGACCTAGCCCCCATCACAAAGACGCTTTGCACCCTCACTGCGGGAGAAGCAGCATTCGTTCCTCCCAAATTCAGGTGTAGCCACGCTCCCCTCCCACAGCCTGCTGACACACAGCAAACCTCTGAAGAGTCTCCTCCCTCCTTGATGCCGCTGTTCCCATGCCCTCATGTTGTCACCAGCCAGCCTGCCTTTGCCATAAATTGTCTGTGTCCTCCTGGAAAACTGGGAGTGGGCGATGTCTGACCTCCAGGGCACTGAGCGGAGATGCACCACAGGGCTGTCTGTCCTTCAGCTACGCAGTTGAAGGTCGTACATTAATCTCCTCATGCTACAAGCAATTTTCACAGACCCCCCGCACTCCTTCGTCTTTCAGTGCAGACTTTGCTTACCGCTTTCAGGCTCTTTTCTTTCCTTGCAGACTTTCCACTCTTTCCAAATATCCTCCTCGGTGTATATACATTGCTCGTTTGCTAGGGGAGAAGCCGTGCTCCGCCAGCCTCTCCTTTGTGCTCGGGAGGGAGTTTTTAGCTGGGTTTTGCACCTTGGCTTTCATAAAATCCTAGCTCTTTTCTACATTTGCATGCTTGACTTCCCAAATCTGCCCAGCTGCAGTAACCAGCTCTCCTCACTTGTCCTGATTTGTGCTTGTTCACAGCCACCAATCTGCTCCTATTGATCTTCCCATTTACGCAAAATGGCATTGACTCATGCCTTCTCTAGCTGAAGTTATTTTCTCAAATAGCTCTTCTAAAAACAGCCTGTTTTTCAGGAACAGGTACAAAAAAGCCCTGTTAGCTCACTTTATGCTGTGACCTGGTGAAGAGATACGTGAGATGTCATATCTGGAATGACCATTACAGACAAAGCTGTGATTTATAACCCCCTTCACCTCCAAAGATTTAAGAATTTTTCTCCTGGGGCTTTGTCCTCACCCCAGTCTGGCTAGGGGATCTGTAACAGACTCCCAGCACCATCCTGGCAGATCTTCCTTTCCCTCCTTCCCAAGGCGATTTAGATCCAGGAAGATATTTTGATGGTGCCTTTCAATGTCTTGTGCTGTGCTACTTGCCCTCCTCGCTTCCCTTTCTTGCCATCTCCTCCTGTGACTTCCATTGCCTCTGCTCTGGTCACACCAGATATTTCTCTGACCTCTGGGGACATCTGCTGTCATGGGTGGCTCCATGTAGTAACTTGAGTTCCTCCATACCAGCTTTGCATGAGGCCACAGTCGTTTGTGTTGTTTCTTATGGGCCACCCGCTGTTCCTGAGCCAGAGGAGTCACCAGCCTTGTGCTGCCTGTACTGCTTCCCCAGCTGCTCTTATCCCTGCAGCTTCCCTTCCCTCTGTGGTTATGCCCTTGTTTACCAGCTCCTACTCTTCCACCACATCCCAAAACAGCCTTCCTTCGACCTCCATTCCGTTTGTGGTTCAAAGCCTGGCATCAGATCCCTGAAGGATTCTCCCCTCCTACTGGCACCCCTCCTTGCTTCAGGAGGAGAGTGTCTGTGGAGCATCACAGATTCACAGATTTGTAGGAGTTGGAAGGGACCTCTGGAGATCATCTCGTCCAACCCCCTGCTAGAGCAGGATCACCCAGAGCAGGTTGCACAGGATCGTGTCCAGGTGAGCTTTGAATCTCTCCAGAGAAGGAGACTCCACAACCTCTCTGGGCAGCCTGTCCCAGGGCTCGGTCACCCTCAGAGTGAAGAAGTTTTTCCTCATATTGAGTTGGAATTTCCTGTGTTTCAGTTTGTGCCCGTTGCCCCTTGCCCTGTCACTGGGCACCACTGAAAAGAGTCTGGCCCCATCCTTTTGACACCCGCCCGTTAGATATTGATAAGTATTGATGAGATCCCCTCTCAATGTTCTCTTCTCCAGGCTAACCAGCCCCAGCTCTCTCAGCGTTTCCTCATGCCAGAGATGCTCCAGTCCCCTCCTCATCCTCGCAGCCCTCGGCTGGACTCTCTCCAGTAGTTCCCTGTCTGTCTTGAACTGGGGAGTCCAGAACTGGACACAGAACTCCAGATGTGGCCTCACCGGGGCAGAGTAGAGGGGGAGGAGAACCTCCCAGGTCCCAGCTGCCCAAGCACCCCAGCCCTTCCTGTGGCACCAAGCCTTGGTCTGGCTGTCCCTCCCTCCCTCCGTCCCTCCCTGCTCACACACTCACCCCGACTGCTGGGCACCAGGACAAATCCCTGAACCTCCATGTCGTGGAGCACATCCCCAGCATGGTGGGCTTGTCCTTGTTCCCTCTTGGAAGGAGCTTGCAATGTCGTTCAAGGGTGCTCAAATCTTAGCCTGGCACCCATCTCCTCTTTGCACCTGGCAGATGCTCCCACACTTCTCCCTGGAAGGACCTGGTGAGAGCTCTGTCAGTACCAACAGCTTCTTGCATGCTTGCATGAACATCTTGCTTGATCGCCTCCTTACTGCTCTTCCTGTGGATTCAGTAGTTTTAGAGTCACACTCAAAATCTTCTGTATCTCCATTTATCCCTGAACTCCAGTTTCTCGTTGGATTCAGAGTCTTTCCCTTTTCCTGAAGGCTAGTGGCTCTGCTTTTCCATGCCACCCTCAAGCCTGTTTGAGTTACAAAATCACCTTCAGATGTCTTTCTGGTTCTCCTGTGATCTCTCAGAGGTCCCTCCCTTACATTGCTTTCTAGGTGTGAGCATGAGGCTGACACCTACCACGCAGTATTTGCTTTGTCTGTAACTTTTAACAATTTCTTTTTTCCTTTTTTCTTTTTTTTTTTTTTTTTTATGAGGGGTAAGGTCTGCTCCCCCAATCTGTGATGGAGAGGGCAGGCAGGAGATCCTTCTGTGTCTTCACTAATGGTGTAAACACAATTTGCTCCCAATAAGGGCAGCAACTCTTCAGCAAGGGTCCAACCTGTCACGTTTTGTGGGATCTTTAGACCACGCTCCAGTTGCAGCCCAGGAGACCTGGAAGGGGGAGAGGAATTGCTCTTGTCCACTCTCATTTACCAGTCCCTGGGATCCTTACTGACCACAGTGGTGAGGTTCCAGCTCTCTCTGATGCCTTTCAGGTGACACAGAGTTGAGGGTTGCCTTGAGGATTGAAACCCTGTGGGCTGAGACTTGCCACCTGCCCCCACAGGTGTGTGTCCCCCAGAGCCCCTGAAGCAAGGTCTGAGCAGTGCTGGGGCAGAGTGGAGGGCTGGTGATGCCCCATGGCAGGGTGAGCGATCATGGTCCTTCTACCTGTCCTTATCTCCTGCTTTCCCTGTAGATGAGCCCTGAATCCCTGCAGTGGGGAAATCTCAGCAGCCCCACCATGTTCCTTCTCTTGGGGTTTTCGAATGCCTACAGAGCACAGGTGACCCTTTGCCTGTGCTTCTCGCTCGTTTACCTGGTGACAGTGCTGGGGAACCTGCTCATCGTGACCCTCATCTGGCTGGATGCCCATCTGCACTCCCCCATGTATTTCTTCCTGGGCCACCTCTCCTTCATGGACATCTGCTACTCCTCTGTCACGCTCCCCAAGATCCTCGGAGACTCCTTCTCACTGCGGAAGACCATCTCCTTTGCGGGCTGCATCATGCAGATCTACTTCTTCCTTTGCTTTGGGGGCTCTGAGTGCATGCTCCTGGCTGCCATGGCCTATGATCGGTACCTGGCCATCTGCCACCCCCTCCACTACTCAGCACTCATGAGCAAGAGGAGGTGCCACTGCTTAGTGGCCATTTCATGGCTGAGCGGGTCCTTCTCATCTCTGATTCAGGCCTTGCTCACAGCCCACTTGCCCTTCTGCAAGTCCAACATGATCGACCACTTGTTCTGTGAGATGCCCTTCTTGCTGAAGGCATCCTGCAGTCCTAACGCTCCCCTCAATAAAGTTGCCTTGTATGCTTTGGCTGGGACTATCGCAATGGGCTCTTTCCTCCTTACTGTCGTGTCGTACATTCACATCATCAGGGCTGTCCTCCAGAAGGGAGCAGGGATGCGGAGGGCCTTTGCCACCTGCACCTCCCACCTGACTGTGGTGTCCCTGTTCTTCGGTGCTGGGGCTGTTGCATACCTGGTGCCTCACTCCAGTGGCTCCAAGGAGATGGACGAGGTCATCACGCTGCTGTACGCCATTGTGACCCCCATGCTCAACCCCGTCATCTACAGCTTGAGAAACAGCGAGGTCAAAGGGGCCATCAGGAGAGCCCTGCGCAGGGAGGTGTTACAGATGTCCACCAAGGGTGCAGGCATTGCCGCTGAGCCACCCCTGCCCTCCCCACGGCAGGGATGCCACTCTCAGTGACCCAACACAGGAGGGGCCTGGGGCCCCTTGTCGGGTGGTGCTGCATGGTGCTGGGTGGGGGGGGGCACAGCTGGTGGCTCCTCGCTCTCCCTCACCAACGCATCCAATGCTCAGACCCGTTACTGCCCAGCAGAGACCCAGGGGCTGGGTACCTCCTTCACAGCATCATTTCCCTTTGTGTCTGAAAGCCCCCGGCACAGCTGGCTTGAACTTGCACTGTCAGCTTCGGAAAGCCCATCTCACGCAGGTATGACCCCGGGCAGGTGAGCTGGGTCTGACCCCATCCCAGGAGCTGGGTTCCATCCTTCTGGTGTGGAGCACTGCAGAGTTCTTCACCGTCTCAGAGTGGTGGCAGAAGAATGGAGACCTGAATTGCTTTATCTGTAACTTTTAACAATTTCTTTTTGGTTTTGGAGAGGGGTAAGATCTGCTCCCACAATCTGTGATGGAGAGGGCAGGCAGGAGATCTCTCTGTGTCTTCACTAATGGTGTCAACACAATTTGCCCCCATGAAGGGCAGCAACTGTTCAGCAAGGCAGGGTCCAACCTGCCACGTTTTGTGGGATCTTTAGACCACGGTCCAGTTGCAGCCCAGGAGAGGAGTTGCTCTTGTCCATTTTAGGAGGGGATTTTGTAAAATTGCTAATTGCTTGCCCATGGGAATTCTCCCAATAAGTAATTCTGGGAACTTTTTTCCTGAGAAGTAGGTATTGCCCAGGCAGAGAAGCTGTACTGGCTGGCCACACACTGCCTCTGATGTGATGGTGCCCTCGGTAAGCATTTTTTTAATCATTTATCTACACCAGGGCTTTGTCAGGCTTTCTGGAAAGAGCTTTTATTGCTAAGCAGAGCCCTTTCTGAGGTGAAACACTGTGCAAAGCACAGCAGTGATGCTCGGCTGTTTGCATCTCCTGTTAAGTGGTGGATAATCTTGTCTGGGCTGGACTTGCAGACACTACAGAGCCGGATGTCTTTCCCTTGATGCAATAAAGTATGTATAAGAAGGAAAACCATTGTCAGGGGATTGATCTTTGTAGTTTCAGGAATCAAAGTTAATCCTGGGAACAGAGAGCTGCTTCCACATGCAAAATGGTGGTGATAAGGCAGGAAAGTGGGTGGGAGAGCAGATGAATCTGATTCATGACGTGACTTCAGGAAGGGTGCGGGGGCTCTCAGCGGCACACGGAGCTGGGAGGGTGTTACCCCGTGATCGTAAATAAAGGGGTGTGAAAGGATGCTGGGACCACTGCTCAGTGTGTGCAAGAAGATACGCCTACAGACACAGGGAAACAGGTCCTCCTTGGACCTTGGCCGAATGCTGGGTTGGGATTTTTTTACAAGAAAGACTCTGTAAGACTCCTACATAGCAGAAATTAAGGGAACTGGTTTCCTGTGATTGGAAACACCCCCATTCCTGACGCAGCCAAGGATTTCCCAGTAGGAACCCAATGTGCCTTTTCCTGCTCAGGTGAGCGTGCAGCATGTCCTCCCAGAGCACGTGGACAAGGCAGGGCCAGTTGGGGAGCCCAGTTTTTAGGACATCTACAAAATCAACAGCTCCTTTGAAACTAAAACAGGAATTTCACATCCCTTCCCACCTACGGTCCCCAGGGCAGGGTGAGCCAGAGCTATCTGCCACCCGTCTGCTCTCCCTGCTGACAGGGATACCTGCGATTTCATGACTGCTCCTGCCAGGTGGAGCTACGTTAGTATTTGGCCGGGTATGGACCTCTGGAGGTGACAGATAGGGAAAGAGGATGGGGAACCCCCCGTGGCAGGGGGACCTGGGGCGATCGTTCTGTCTCAGACCTCAGTAGGAACACACCATTTGGCTGCAGGTGAGGAGAAACCCAACTAATGATGTTATCTCGGCACTGGCCATCACACAGATAGAGGACGAAGGAGGGTTTGCTCTGCTGCCCCTGAGGATCCATGCGTAGGGATAAAAGCTCTGAGCTGCCAGTGGAGCTCATCTCTCTCACAGGTGTGCTGAAGATGAAGGTCATTTTCTTGCTCTGTTGCTGCTTCAGGCCTGGGCAAAACCCCTGTGAAATAATATTTTGATGGAGAGAAGGTAATGCTGCTGGAGGGAGTTTTCCCATGGTGGAGGATGGGGAAGGTGCTTTGCTTGGACATGGTCTCCACGAGGGAGCAGAGGTCAGACAAAACCCACCTGCCTGTTTTTCCAAGAACCCTGGTTCTGCTGGAAGTTAAAGTCCCTCAGGGCTTCTGGCGTTCAACACCACCACGTCTGGGTGCTTGAACACCTTAGTGGGGGAGTCAGTGGGCTAGTGAGGGTCACAGAGTACTTGGGTTTGGCCAAGTGGATCTTGCATCAGGTTAGCTCTTTATGGTAGACCACTGCTCTGCCTGGCAGAAGAGATGCTTGTCCACCCATCAGCAGCCTGGCAGAGGAGGGAGTGGGGCGTTCCTGCTCTATCCCTGAATCTCTCCTTGCTTTCTGTATTCATCAGTGCAGAGCCGTTCTCTCTCGCTTGCCGGGAAGTGGCATACCATTGCCATAGCTTCCCAGTCCTGCTGGATCAAAGACCTCTAGAAAAATGGGAAGATGTCTGCAAGCACCTGTGGTGGGCTGACCCAGGCTGGAGGCCAGGTGCCCACCAGCGCCTCTCTATCACTTCCCCTCCTTAACTAGACAGGGGAGAAAAGTGTAACAAAACACTTGTGGGTCGAGATAAGGGCAGGGAGAGATCACTCACCAATTACTGTCACAGGTAAAACAAACTCAACTTAGAGGAAAATTCGTCTAATTTATTATCAAGCAAAACAGAGCAATGAGAAATAAAACCAAATCTTAAAACACCTCCCCCCACCCCTCCCTCCTTCCCAGGCCCACCTTCACCCCCATTTCTCTCCCTCCTCTGCCCCAGCGGCACAGGGGGACGGGGAATGGGGGTTGTGGTCAGTTCATCACACGGTGTCTCTGCTGCTCCTTCCTCCTCAGGGGGAGGACTCCTCACACTCTGCCCCTGCTCCAGTGTGGGGTCCCTCCCATGGCGGACAGTCGTCCACCAGCTTCTCCAACGTGAGTCCTTCCCATGGGCTGCAGTTCTTCATGAACTGCTCCAGCGTGGGGTCCCTCCCACGGGGTACAGACCTTCAGGAGCAGACTGCTCCAGCGTGGGTCCCCCACGGGGTCACAAGTCCTGTCAGCAAACCCGCTCCAGCGTGGGCTCCTCTCTCCACGGGGCCACAGGTCCTGCCAGGAGCTTGCTCCAGCACAGGCTTCCCATGGGCCACAGCCTCCTTCAGGTGCCTCCACCTGCTCCGGTGTGGGGTCCTCCACAGGCTGCAGGTGGAATCGCTACACCCCCTCATCCTTCCGCCATGGGCTGCAGGGGGACAGCCTGCCTCACCATGGTCTTCACCACGGGCTGCAGGGGGATCTCTGCTCCGGCACCTGGAGCACCTCCTGCCCCTCCTTCTGCACTGACCTGGGTGTCTGCAGAGTTTCTTACATCTTCTCACTCCTCTCTCCGGCTGCAAAAGCTCCTGCTAGGTTGTTTTTTTTTTTCCTTAAATGTTATCCCAGGGGCACTACCATGCTGGCTGATGGTGGTACCCACCTTGGCCAGCAGTGGGTCCGTCTTGGAGCCGGCTGGCATTGGCTCTGTTGGACACAGGCGAAGCTTCTGGCAGCTTCTCGCAGAAGCCACCCCTGCAGCCCCTCTGCTACCAAAACCTTGCCACACAAACCCAATACAGCACCATATTTCACTGTGATGGTGAAATAATCATCAAAACTTTAATTCCTGGGTAAGTGTCAGTGCAAATCTTCTCATTCACTATGGCTTTCACTCAGGGCTCCTCTCCTTGCTCTTCACCTCAGTGAGTTCTTCAGTTCTTCATAAAACACAGAAAGGCAGAACTACATGGGTCCATGGGCGAGGGGGTTGCTTCACCTGGAATGGTGATCAACCAGCTGTAGAAAAATACAGTGGACATGGGAACACTTGCCATGTGGCTGGAGACTTGAGGAGGTGAGACCAGAGGGGCTGCTGTGCCAGAGCTCTGCACCCAGGCAGGAGATGTCTGACAGCTGCTCCTGCTGCCGATTTGAGCTTGAGGTACAGCCTAGTTTGGCAAAAATGGAGCAAGAGACTGTGCCAGGAACCCCTCCAGCCCCGGCAGGAGCTTTGCTCCTTTGGGTTTCAGGTGGCGTCAGAGAATTAATTCATCCCTTGGTGTTTGTAAAGCACCCTCGAGTGGGCAGTGTCGGGGACTGGAGAAACATCACTAAATCACAGAAATTAGACAGAAATACCTTTGTATTTGATCTACCTTTACCAGTGCAGGACTCTCTTCAATCCCCATTCTGGGAGCATGTCTGAGAAGAGAGGCCAAAATTAACCAAGCTTCTTCTCAGTGGAGATGACTGATGTGGTTTCACATGCTTTAAAGACCTGATGAGGAAATTTGTTTCTTCTTTTGTCTAGCACTGGCTAGAGGATCCTCCCTCCATTACCTCTGCATTCAGTCCAATTAATTGGGTGATGACCCTGTTCCTCCTAGTAAAGGTGTCCAGTCTTGGTTAGAAGATGATGAGATGGAAATCTTAGCATTCCCTTGACAGGTTTCTCCCAGACACCCCTGACATTGCTGATTATGCCTTGTCTCTGATTGGAACTGCCTGAGCTCAAGCCCCAGGTGCAGAAGCCTCTCCAGAAGCTACTTGGGCTGGAGCAACCAAATGACCTCTGAAGCTGCTTTTTATGGAGGCCCACTGGGAAAGCTGAGGGCTTTGCATGCCATCAACTGGAGTCCCATGGTCTTTATTTGCTCTCCAGCCCTGCAGGATGTGATGGTCCTGAAAAGACCCTGATCAACCCAGTCAATACACAAACTCCTGTAAGTACCAGGGGGAGGGAGGAGATGGGACCTGACCCAGCAGCAGGGCTTAAGTCCCCCTTAGGACAGGACCCCTCCAAAGTGCAAACATCAGTGTGGGTTATTCCCCACTGTGTAGGTGGCAGTTTCATGTACCACCACAATGTGTATCATGGGGAGTAGAGATTTCCATGCCATGTGCCCTGGGGTCCCCATACCAGACTCCTCAGATAACGGTGCCACCCCATGAACATCCCCACCCAGGTGCAGGGATGTCTGTCCCAGAGCCCAGCCCAGCCCTGCACGCCCTCCTGGCTCTCCCTGTGGAGCGTGCTGGAGGCAGTATTTGGGGGTGTTGCCATCTGGGGCAGAAAGGTCCCTTTGCTGTAGGGCACCATGGGGCCACATCGCATGGTGTCCCAGGAGAGGCAGTGTGGTGGCGGTGAGGACATGCCAATCTGGTCATTGGTGAGGGTCAGTGCTGGGTTAAATGAGGAACAACCAGGAAAAACCTCAGAGAGAGCCCCAACCTCCAGCACGTGAGATGTAGTGGTGGGGGACCCCAAACTCTCTTTTGATGCAATTGAGTCCCAGAGGGTCCCCCATGGAGGGGTAAGATCCTAAAGCTTGCAGATTTGGGCTGTTAAAAATATCCTTTGTTCCAAAGACTAAATCAACTACTTTCTCCAGGCTCATCAGGGCTTAGGAGCCCTGATGATGGTCTGGAGGAAAGAAGTGATGCTTCTCACAAGCACGGTAAGAACCAATGGCTTTTAGGGGGCTGCAGCCCTGGGTGGTCCCAGGTCCATGGGATCACCCTGAGAGGGAGATGTTCTGGCTGGGGGAGCTGGAAGTGACCGTGTCCCACAGCTGGGGACAGGCACGAGTGGTCCTGGGGACAAGGCTGTGTGCAAGGAGGTTCCATGCTGTGCCAAGGTGGAGGCGGTGGGGATGGTGGGGAGCTGGGATCTGGAGGCCAGTGGGGTGGCAGAGAGAGGGACTTCAGGGAGTCGGTCAGGGGTGGGCCAGGGGTGCACAGGAGGTGCAGGGTGCACAGGGGGTGATGAAGAGGGGTAAGAGATGTGCGAGGGGTGCTGAGTATGTGGGGGGTAGGGGAGGGGTGTAGGGGATGCCGGGTGCGGGGGAAGGGTGTGAGTTGTTAAGGAGGGGTGCAGGGTGTGTAGGGTGGAGGGGTTTGGATGCGGGGGGTGCAGAGGAGGGGTGCAGGGTGAGTCCCAGGCAGGATATGAGGAAATGTGTGGCAGGTCAGGGGTGCCTGAGGCTCTAAGACCTGCCAGAGAACCTGGAGCCACAGGCACAGGGAGGCTCAGCCTGCATCCCTGCGGAAGGTGATGTCCTGAGCTCATCCCCAAACCACATCTAGAACATCCCACCATCACCAGATGTGGCCTCATCGATCTGGACTGCGCCAGCCACAACATCCCCCAGGGTCTGACCAGCTCAGTGCTGCTCCTCTACAGGAAGTGCTGGTGGAAGCATGAAAAGGTGAAGCGATTCCCAGGCAGACAAGGGGCGTGGGAGGCAGACCCCCCAGCAAGCCCCTGCCAACAGGACACTTTGTCCTGCTGCTCTGGAGGTGTTGGGGGGCTGGGTGCTCTGGCAGGGCTGCATGGGACCCCAAAGTCATAGAGATGGCGACTCTTCCCTGTGGGTGGGTGTGATGCTGGGGAGTGCTGGAATCCTCACAGAGGTGCTTCAGGGTCTCAGACATCCCCTGTCTGGAAAGGCAGCATAGGATGGGGGGGTCCTCCCTGCCTTACCAGGACTTACAGACTCACCTGGTCACACACCAGTGCCCCTCCAGTCACCTCCCACTGGCTCCCACTGCTCTCGCCCAGGCAAGTGGCCGCAGGCTTGACACACACACGGAGAAGCAGTTGTACCACTGTCCCCACCTGCCTCCCCCACAGACCCCCTTGCCCAAGTGCCCCCGCTCAGGGCTGCCCTGGCCCCAACACTCCTGCGCTGGCCCGGCACTTGCCAGGTTTGCCTCTGCGCAGCCCCGTGGCTAGTTCCCAGCTGTGTGCAACAGATGGCTTTGCTCCTGGCCACAGCCACGCTGCCGACTTGTGGTCCAGGTCAGCTTCGTAACTCCTCACTGCTGCAGAACTGGTTCACATGGTCCTCACCCCCACCAGGAGCCAGCCCCTGGCCCCGACATCGAGAGGAGGAACCCCCAGCAGCTATGGGGCTCTGGAGAGCCCACAGTGGGGCAGTGGCACCAACCACCCTGCTGAGGGTGCACAGCCCTGGCAGGGCCAGGTTGGCTGCGGTGCTTGGGCACCTGTCCCAGCCCCACGGGTGAAGGGTCCTGACCAGCCCCTGCCCCGGAGGTGCCAAGCCCTGGCCATGCGATGCCACCCTCGTGCTGCACAAGGGAGCACCCATCCCCTGGGTGCAGCCAGAGGGGCTGGGTCAGTGACGCATGGGGACAGGACCTGGCGGGGACTTTGTCCACCAGCTGAGCTTGGTGACAGGGACAACGCAGGGCAGAAGAGGAGCTCAGGTCCTTCAGTGTATTAAAGCTACTCAGTTTATTAGGGAGTTGTATCAGCATAAGCAGGACCAGTTTGTCCCAGTAACCCTGTGGTTTGGACCAGTATCTGTCCCAATAATCCTCCAACCCCACCTTCCTGCAGGGCAAAAAGCAGCAGGATAGAAATGTGGCTGCTGGGCCGGGGGCGGGCACTTGCCCCAGTTCTCCCAGCACCATCACCTGGTGCGATTGCTGGTCCCAGAGGCACATTTTAAAACTGAGAAGCAATTAATGAGTACGGAGCTCCAGAAAATTAGAGAGCAAAGAAAATGCAGGGTCTTTCCTTTGGAAGTAAAATCCCTGACAGCTGGCAGGAGCGAAAGGCCAAGGAAATTAAGACAGACAGACAGACAATTTTAAGAGATATCTATTCTGCTGGAGGCAGATGACAAGGCTGCAAAGACCATTGTCCCCACGGCTGGCCCCACACCATGCTGTCATCCATCTCTGCCCACACCTTCCTGCGCAGCCTTGGTGACAGCAACAGCCACGGGCAGGCGGCAGCCCCTGCCAAAGCCCAGCCCGGCATCCCTGGTGCACTGCGCCCCCGTCCACTCACTCTCGGCAAACCTTGGAAAGCCACAGAGCCGGCTGACATCTTGCCAGGGCACTGCTGACGCTCTAACGGGGCTCCCACCGCGAGCACTGTCAGTTGGGGCTGAGCCCAGCCACGTGGCGGGGTGCTGGCTGTGGGAATCCCTCCACCGAGAATTAGGGACTGAAAAGGCAGCACATGTTGGCCAGCAGGATCCCGGACAGTGGATCCCATCGAACATCATGTCATCTTGCTCGTGCCAAGGTCTCAGGTCTGTGCCCAGCATATGGGGACAGAGATCAGGTGCCTGGACTTTGCAAAGCTGTCTGCCTCGGTATCCCCTGACTCCGCAGGGGAAACCCTCACGCAGCCCCGAGCAGTTCTGCAGTGCACAGGGACAATGGGGACAGTAACCTGGGACCCCTGCCAGACACGGCGGTCAGCATGACTGGGGTGTCCGTGGGGCATTCCCAGGGCTGGCAGCTGCAGAGGCACGTCTCCACCAAGCACCCGCTGTCCTGCAGCCAGCTGGGACATTTGTGCTCTGAGGAGGGCCCAAGAGCTGGAAAACAAACCTGCAGACGTGAGCCTGACCCAATGTATGTGAAGAGTGCTAGGAAGGGAGCTCACCCTGTAGGGACCTGGGGATGTGGCTGTGCCTGGGAAGGCAGGGGGTGTTTCGGCCATGCACGGGCTCTATCCAAGGCCAGAGGCTGCAGCTGAGGTCTGACAAACTCAGCACTCGCAGCCAGGTGCTGCAGCTGCCTGGCAGGCAGGGACATGGTGTCCCCTGTTATCAGCCCAGGCATTGCCCCAGCAGCAATGTGACCCCCCCACGGGATTTCTCAGCCCCTTGTCCCCAGTTCACGCCACTCCTGAGGGAGCGGTAACTGGGTCCCAACATCCACCAGCTTCCTCTGACCTCTGCTCCTTGAGCTGGCCATAAGCAGCATCTCTGCTGTCCCATGTTCCTCAGCTCTGTGCATGCAGGTTGTGTTTCTGATGACAAGATTTAATGTTATCTTTCCTGCCTGACATGCAGAGATACCACCAAAATAGTGATGCCACCAAGCTAACGAGTGCTCAGAGCCACTGTCCCACCCCAGCATTTTGGAAAACACTCGTGTTTAGAGGAGGATGGTTTTGAGGGCAGAATAAACCCAATTTAAACCATTTTATAATTCTATGATAAAAGAGGGGAGATTTAGATTCGATGTTAGGAAGAAATCCTTCCCTGTGAGGGTGCTGAGGCCCTGGCACAGGTTGCCCCGAGAAGCTGTGGCTGCCCCTGGCTCCCTGGCAGTGTTCAAGGCCAGGTTGGATGGGGCTTTGGGCAACCTGGGCTAGTGGAGGGTGTCCCTGCCCATGGCAGGGGTGGGACTGGGTGGGCTGTGAGGTCCCTTCCCACCCAAACCGTTCTAGGATTCTATGAATTTAGACACCCTCAACATCTATGGAGGGATCTGGTGTCCGGCACGCAGCCCCTCCGCCCCGCAATTTGGCCATCAGGGAGGTGGACATCACGCACCGGCCCCCTCAGAGGGCTATCCCCCCCTCAATCCCACGGGTGGGCTGCGGGGGGATGCTGGCAGGAATGGGGGCTCCGGCGGTCCAGTCACGACGCTGCAGAAGGGGCGGGGCTAGGCCCGGGCCCCGCCCCCTCTGAGCCCCGCCTCCTCCGCCGGGCCCCGCCCCCTCCGCGCCCCTCCACCGCCCGCAGCCGCCGCGGCCCTCACGCCCGCCCGTGTCGGTGGAGGATGGTGGCGGCCCGGGGTGCTGCCGCCCGCCGCGGAGCGCTGCTGCTACTGCTCACCGCCCTGGGGGCCTGCCGCCTGCGCCTCGCCCGTGCCGGTGAGTGAGCCTGCGTGTGTGTCGTGTGTGTGTCCCCCTCCGTCGTGTCCGTGTTGCTCCCCCCCCCTTGTCAGTGTGTCCTCCCTCCCCCGCGGAGGACCGTGGATGATTGTGTCCGCTTCCCAAGGGGCCCGCGGGGCCCCTCCCACGCGAACCCGGTGCGGTTGCCCCCCGTCCCCACCCCCGCGAGGGCTCCGCATCCGTGGGTGCTCAGGCTCCCAGCCCCCGTGTCCCTCCCGTGCCCACCCCGCCCAACGTCCGGGAGGGGGCCGAGAAGCCGCCGTGGGTTAGGGGCCGCTCAGCATCCTTCCCCCCGGGCTGCGTGGTCCACACGTCCCCACGGCCTGAAAGCACGGTGGGAAACGGCCCGTGGGCTCCCCCCCCCCCACGCAGCCGCACTCCCAGCCAGGCCCCGCAGTGCTCCCCGGGGGACGGGCAGTGCCGCGCCATCGCCCTCCTGCCCGCTGCTGCAGGCAGGGCCCGGGCAGCGGGTGGCACGGGCACAGGGCTGGCCCCGCAGCGGTTTGGGGTGGCAGGAGGCACCCACGGACGTGTGCCTGATCCTGGGGCGGGGGGGGGGAGCGGGGGCTCGTGGGAGCGGCCCTACGCTGTGGGCTGTGCGAAGCGCCTTTATCGGGGAAAAAAAGAGTCAAAACCAAAACCCACCCAAACAAACAAAATCTCCAGTAAAGGTGCCGTGGTGACCCAGCCGTCCCGGGGAGCTGCCGGGGCACCCCAACAGCTCACCTGCCTGGCGTCGCTCCCTCGAGGGGAGCAGCATCGTCGCACCGCGGGGCTGAATCGGTGTCAGAGGCGTTCCTCCTCTCTCCCAGGGCAGAAAAAACCGTGTGGCTTTCATTTCCCTCCCCGCAGCACCGCCTTCAGCCTTTTTACTGTTTTCCTAAGCGTTGTTTCGGGGGTTTAGGGTTTGGTTTTGTCTCATTTTTTTTTTTAGTTTTGGGGTCTAGGTTAGTGCATTTCCCCTCCCGGTGGGCCTGGCACTGGACGTGCGCCGTGTCCCCTTGCTCTGTGCCCGCTGCTGGGGTGCGTGGGGCTGCGATGGGCATAAACACCACCCCTCCAAAAACCCTAGCCAGCTCCGAGCGTTCCTGCCTGCGGGGAAACCTGGGGCTGCCCGCTCTGCCCGCACGGGCAGGGAGCTGCGGTGTCCCTGCCTGCGGGACAGCGTGTCTCCGGGCAGGTGCTTTCCGCCTCGCTGGCTGCGGGAGCGGGGAGTGCCTCCTGGCTCCCAGCATTGTTTGCCGATCCGATATTGCTCTCCCTGCTCTGGCTCACCGGAGGGGCGGACGCCGGGCAGGCAGCCTGCCATGAGCCGGGGACGGCGCGGCCTCGCCGTGCTCCCGCCTGCTCTGTGGGAGGGAGGGAAGGTGCAATGGTGGTTTTTTTTTTTAATCTCCCAGTGGTTCAAAACATCCGGGTCTCCCCATGCTGGGGAGCTGGCGGCAGAGGTGGGGATGCTCCTCTGCTCTCCTTCTCCCCGCGTGTCGAGGTGGCCTGGTCGGGGGTGCCGGTGACGCAGGCTGCAATGGGAGGAAGGAGATCCGGGCGGCTCTGATGCATCTACCGGTGATCCGGTGCAATCTCCGCCGCCTCTGAATTTAAGGGGTTGAGGGGATAAGCTGGCCTGGCCGTGCTGCTCAGGGCCGCTGTGCCTGTGGGCTGTCACTGTGCCGGGGGGTGAGGGGGTAGCAGAGTTTCCCCTTCCCTCCCTTCCCAGCCCCAGGGGCGCCGGAGACAAGGCAAGAGCGAGGGGCCTCGCTCCAGCGGCTGGGTTATCGCACGCTCTCGGCACAGGCGGGGTTGGGATGGACGGCTCAACCTCTTTCCCCCAAGCGAAAGCTGGGGATGGTTTCTTTGTGCTGTTTCCAATCACGTTGTCGTACCGCCCAGAAATGCCGGCAGCGGCATCCCACTGGTGGGAGGTCAGGTTTGTGTGGCAGGCAGCGGTGGGGAGCTCTGGGCTGGTTTCTCCTGGGGATCCCTGGGATGGCTGGGGTGCCTGGAGGAGCATCCCTGGGATGCTGAGCAGGGAAAGGAGTTGCTGTCCTGTCCCCGCAGCCTTCCTCCCCGAGCACAGTGGGGCAGGGGAAATGTTTATAATTTCCCTTCCTGGGCAGATGGGGCAGAGCTCGGCTTTGTCTGGGGACGGCTGCACGGTGGAGGCGGCAGGGCCAGGGCCAGCTCGCGCTCTGCAGCGTGCAGGTGCAGCTGGCTCCTGGCGAGGAGAGAGCTGGGAGAGAAGGTCCTGGACCACCGTACCCACGTCCTCCAGCCCCTGCGGCTTTGGCAAAGCTTCTTCAAATGGGGGCTGACATCTCCCCCTCCCTACCTTCATCTGCCGGTGCTGCAACCCAGAGGCCCCTGCAATAGGTGCCATCTCCCAGGATGCGGCGGCACATGGCACGGTGACATCCTCGTCTTGCCGAGGGCCTGATCCCAGCTGGAGGAAGGGCAGCTGCTGGCTTTGGAGGTGATGCAGCTGGTGGTTTAGTTTTGGTTGGTGCTCCTTAGTTGTGGTTTTTCCCCACGTGTGTCTATCCAGCACACCCGCAGAAATGCTTCCTCGCCTGTTTTCTGGCTGCATTTCCTGGAGCATTAGTGAGAGCCGGACTTCTCACCCCTTCTCAAGTAATTTGGTTGCCAAATTTAATCTATTATTAACAAAAAAAGATTTTCCAAATGGGATAATGGGCAAGAACCTCTGTTTTTAATAACCCTGAAAACCCCGGCCCAGCTGCCGCAGCCAGCACTTTGCATCAGAAACACCCAGAGAAGCTGTTCGGCAGAAAACGAGTGGTCCTTTCCAGTCCAAGTGACCCATTTGGCCACATGTGAACTGCCGGCTCCTCACTGCCTTTCCTCCTCATGCCGCTCCCCAGGGATGCGGGTGGGACCACGGGTGCTGGCACTGATAGCGGCTGCCCCAGCTCTGCGGTAGTGCAGGGACTTCTCGAGGTGCAGAGCTGGGCACAGCACGGCAGGAACCATCCCCTACGAAGTCCTCACGGCTCAGCCTGTGGTGGAATTGTCCGTGGCTTTTCATTTGCGTGCTTTGCAATCGCTGCACTGGGGAGGGAGCCACGGCGGGGCTGGGGGGCAGCGGGCTGTCCCCAGGGACCGCCATCCTGAACGCTGAAGCTGGGGCGGCTCCAAGCCCCTTTGGGAGCGTCGCAGCGGTGCCCAGTGCTGTGCCCGGGGCCTTTGCAGGGGAGCGGCTGCCCTGCAGAGCCTCCCAGGACCCTGCCCCGCAGGTGAGCAGGGGGTGGTCTCTGAGCCCCCCGACATTGCACGGGTCGGTCTGCAGAAAGCCGATATTTCCAGCCCCAGCTTTTTTTTGAGATGCACAGAAGGTCGCCGGAGTCCCCCGATAGCGGTGGTAATGGTGGGCAACGGTCCTGCTCAGCGGTGTACAGCCACCCTGTCGGGGTGTCCTCTGCCACGCTGGTGCAGACCAAGTGTCTCCTGCGTGGCAGCTGGGGTGGCACTCCCCTGGGAGCTGCCTGTTGCTCCCAAGTTTAATTTTCTGTGTGATTTTATTCTTGGAGATAACGTTCACCCCATGTTCTCTGGGGTTACATTTGCTCGGCTGGCTCCCGCTATGAGAAATGAGCCCTTGTGGGTATTGAGGTGTGGGGGGAGCTGGGGACATGGTGCATGAGCAGCCCACTGGGGCTCCGTGGGTCGGTGCCTGCCCCTGGGGCTCTGTCTGCTGGCATGGGGAGGGGAAACTGATGGAAAGAGAGCTCCGTGATCCCTGTGGTCCCAATTCCTGACGCAGTCAGCATCAGGGAAGAGTTTATGGAAGAAACGCGGTGAAAGTCCCTCCTCTACTTTCACTGCAGCTTGTTGGGGACCCACAAACCCATGTGAGCCCCCGCTGTGCCCTGTGGGTGCCGGCGTGGGGAGGGCTGGAGCTGGGGGTGGGAGACCCTGGTCCCGCAGCCCAGGAGTCGCTGCAGTTACACTGTGCGGGGTCGCACTTTTCAGATCTGCAGTTTCCCTGGCGGCTCTGGGTGCAGGTTTGGGGTCCCTCGAGGATCTGGAGCGGGACCCTGGCCTAGCCCCAGGGCTGCGCTGCCTGGAGGGGGCTCCCTGGGGCTGCCTTGGCCCCGCAGAGCCGCCCCCCTCCCCAGGGACCCTCGCTGCCCGGGGGGAGCCTGGGCCCTTCCGCAGCGCAGAGGGGAAGACGAGTCCAGGACGTTCGCCTGACATGTCTCTTCTGGACCATGGGCGTATTAAGGGAGGTAATCAGCTTAGCTCCGCCGCACGCTTACGGGGGAGGCTGGGGACGGGAGGGGTGACAGCGTGATAGGAACACTGGGGACAGGGAGGCTCGTGGTGCTGGGGGGACTAGAGGGGTGATGGGGATGTTGGGGACAGGAGAGGGGTGACAGGGTAGCAGGGGTGCCAGGGACAATGGGGACAGGAGGGGTCATGGGGTGGCCAGAGTGCTGAGGACAGGAGAGATATGGGGATGTTGGGGACAGGAGGGGTGACAGCACAGTGCGGGCACTGGGAACAGGAGGGTTGATGAGGGGTGCTGGGGATGTTGTGGAGCAGAGGGATTGTGGGGTGATGGAGGTGCCAGGGACAGGAGAAATGACAGGGTGGCCTCTCCCCAGGTGTGGGGTACTGGGTCCCCAGGCACTGGGGACAGGAGCTGCCATTGGTCCCATCCCTGCGTTAATCCCATGAACAGGGTGCCCTGGTGCGTTGTCCCTACAGGGGGCTCTGGGCCTGGTCCCCAGTGGGTGCAGTGGCTCTCCTGGGCCCGGTGCCCCCCAAAACCCCAGGGCACGGCCCTAGCACTGCTGCCAGTGCTGGGGCATCTCCCTCCCACGTCCCTCATCTCTGTGGCCTCGCCTGGGCTATACTGACTGCCGCTGCTGTGGGGGTGACCAGAGCACTGAATAGTGGCAGCAGGCCTGTAATTAGCCACTACGTAAGCTAATGACAATTGCAACGGGAAGAAACTGGCCATTAAGTGCACTTTGAATTGGAGGAAGGAAGCGCAGCCTGAGCAGGTCACGGTCTCTGCCTCTTCCCGTCCCAGGCACAGTGGTCTGGCAGCTGCCTGCCGAACCAGCGCACCCCGTGGCGTGTTGCTGGGGTCTCCCCTGCATGGGTGGAAGGGGGCAAAGCCCTTGCAGGAGGGAGGCTTGCTCTTTGGTGGGGGGACCCATCGCTTCAGGTGGGTGACACGAGTTGTCAGCTGGTGTGCTGGCGGAGTCCCTGGCTCACCGTGCCACAGGGGTCCCCCGAGCCCGTGGCCCCTGCTCCCTACCTGTAGAGAGGGCCATAGAGGTGGAGGGAAAGAGGTGCCAGCGCTCCTGGGGACCCCGTGGCACTCGCATGCGGGAGGAGCAGCTCTGCCCTGGGGAGCTCATGCTCTCGCATCTGTCAGGGATTATTTCCCAGCCACCCGCTAAGCCGGGAGAGAGGGCGGCCCCGGTAAGCTGTCGGTTACATGACCCATCCTGCGGCCGTAATTCTTGGCTTCCTGGCTGGAAAGGAGAGGGTTTCCCTGAGACATCCGACTCTTAGTGGGGATAAAACTAAAAGCCAAAAGAAATCTCCAGGTCCAGCTGTTTTGGCACCATCTGCAGCCCTTTTCCAGGAGCCCTGGGATGCAGCTGTCCGTCCCACGGGCCCCCCATTTTCTAGGCTCTCTGCCCCGGTGGGACACAATGTCCCACAGGTCTTCATTGCCGGTGGCTGCTGAGTCAGCGTGGGTGCAGCTGCGGGTGCAGCCCGAGTGGGGTGGGGTGAGGCAGCCCCAGCTTTTCCGCCTACCTCTCACCTTGCATGTTCATCGGGGTGCAGGCTGCCTGCCCAGGGGTCCCCGTTCACGAGCCATTGGAAAGCCATAAGGGTCGGCCCCGATAACCCTGGCACCTGCTGATACGTGGCTGTGTCCCCAAACCACCGTTTCAGGGTGATGGGCTGGTGGGAGCAGGGTGGACGGACTCCCCACCCTGAGCGAAGCCGCGTGTGCTGCTGCCGCTACCTCTGAGCTGCCCGAGGGTGTTTAATCAGCAAAATCGTGCTGGTGCATCTTTACCAAGGGCTGCAAAATGGCTCCCAGCGGCGTGGGATGGCAGCGAGGTGTGGGAGGGTTTTGGCTTTGCCAAAGAGCATCTGGCCCCAGTGGGCGCGGCGGTGCTTCACCGGGGAGCTGCCGCTCCGAGGTTTTATTCCCAGCCCGGCGGTGGGAGCGCACAGGAGCGTGCGGCTGCTTGCAGATGACCGAGCTGTGCCGGTGCAGCTGTGCCGGCCCTTGGCCTGGCAGTCCCTCAGGTGCTCAGCTTGGTGGGGGGGCTGCCATCTCCCACCTCCCTGCTGGCAGCAGCGGGTCTGCAGGGAGAGCTCACCGGTGGTGGTGGCTCTGCTCTGCCACGGCTCACCGGGCGGGCAGGTGCCCTGGCAGACCGGTCTTTGTGGGTGCTGCCCTGCTGATGGGTCGGTGCCCAGTCAGTGCCAGGAGGGCAGATCTGGAGCTGAGCCCTTCGCTTGAGGCTGCTCAGGGCTTCAGGTGGGTCCGTGCTAGGAGCAGAGCTGTAAAGCCCCCTGCACCGCAGGGCGCATCCCGCCCCGGTGCAGACGTGGCGGTGGTGCCAGGGCTGTCCAGCCCCTGCGATGCCAGCACAGTGAGGGTCTGGCACGTCGCACCACCCATTGGGGTGTCCCAGAGCAGCGTGGGGATGTGAGGAGGGGTCCCCCCTCGCCAGTGGAGCCGCCATGCTGTGCACCTGGCGTCAGCACGCTGTGCCCGTGCGGAGCCAGCCCTGGTAACCCGCTTGTGGCGGCGCTCAGACCACCGGCTGTTTCACTTGTCGCACTGTGCCAAACCTCGGAGCCCAGCCAGTAAAAAAGGAATTTAAAAAAAACCCAACCCGTGCCCCAGCGAGCTCTGGGCAGATAACGAAGCCCGTTGGTATTTGCGTGAGCAAAACCTGATAAACAAGACCGAAAGCGGGTGGTTCAAGCTGCAAAGAACAGCAAGGTGCTTTTTGGCATGGGGTGGCAGCAGGGACAGCCTGGGGTCCCCGATATGGGTGGGTGCACACCCAGCCGAGCTGGGGCTGGCAATGCAGAGCCAGCAGCAGGTTTGGGCAGACAGCACCAGGGAAATGGCATACGGCGTCTGGTTTTCCTTTTCCTTTTTTTTTTCTTTTTTTAATTTCTTCTCTTCCTGAATATCTGAAGCAAAGCACTTGTGGCTGGAGACAGCCCTGGCACCGCGGGGTCAGCCAGCACGGCTGCCCTGAGCAGCTGGAGGGGGGCAGCGAGCCAGGGCCAGAGCCGGCAGCACCCAGAGCCAGCCAGGCTGGGGGCCAGGGGGATCTCTCACGGCTCGGTGCCCCCCTCACCTGCAGTAGGTGAGGAGCTCACGTCCTCTGCTGCCTCCTGGCTCTGCCCAGTCCCTGCTGGGGTCTGGAGCTGCGGTTTGCCAGAGCTGTTTCCATCTGCCTGGCTGCCATCTCCCCTTCCTGCAGCCCCATCCATCCAACTCCTCTTCCTCTGGTGCACCAGGTGGGTTGCCAGGGCAGGCAACAGGGCGGGCTTTTCTGGCCGGTTAAGGGATTTCAGTAGCAGTGACACAAAATCCTGCTCCCTTGGCCTGGCAGAGGGAGGGTGCCTGGTGCTCCCCCTTCTCCCAGTCCAGCATCACAGGAGCAACTTGAGATTTTGGGGTGCTTGTAGGCAGGTTCTGCTCTAGAGCGGGGACGGGCTCTGGGGTAACGCCAGCTGTTGGGGATGTGAAGTGTTTGGGGTTGCCAAGGGTTTGGCATCCCCCCACCTCTGGGGAAGCCTGGCTCAGCCCCTCCTGGCCCTCCGTTCGCCCCTCGGCATTGAACCTGGAGGGGGACAAGGCTCTGGGAGCCTGGCGTGATGGCCTCAGGGCTGCAGCCGGTAGCTGCCCGCACGCGGCTCCAAAGGCCCCTGCCCACCCCGCACTCGCTCCGTCTCTTCCTGGCACTGGGTATACACCACGCTGCCTGTACTGCGGGGCTCCAGCGCGGGGAGCCCTCCCTGCTGCGCCTGCCCCTGGGGCTGGTGGCTTGGGAGCAGCCAGCAGTGGCATTTCAGCCAGGTGACTGCCTGTGGTGGCATTTTCCATTGCTCCTGGGTGGGGGACGCTGCCCGCGAGACCGTACCCTTGGTGAGAGCACAGTGCAGCTGAGGTGTTTGCTGGGCAGGCAGGGCAGGCAGCGGGGATGCTGCCGGGGATCCCCATGTGGACAACCCTGTCCCCCAGCCTGCGGTGCGGGGCTGCCGACACTGTCTCTTAGCCATGACGTAAGCCATGCTGGGGACTGTCTCTGCTGGGGTGCTGGGCCAGACCTCGGTGCCCACCTGGCTGAACCAGAAAAGCTGGAAGCTGGGACACGAGCCCATGTGGCCTCGGGGACAGGAATCCTGGTGGCGCGTGGCCTTTGCCTGAGCAAACCTGCTGAAGCAAAACACCAAGAAGCGCTTTCAGCTGCAGAATGCTCTCTGGTGGGCTGGCGCACGCCGGGGCTGCTGCAGGAGGGGGTGGCGGGGTGAGCGCCATGACGTGGCCAGCGTCCCCCCCGCTCCTGGTTTGCCGGAGTTGGCATTTGTGGAGAGCCCCGCTGTGCCGCCTCCGTGTGCGGGAGGGGTCTCCGTCTGCTGCATTTTCGGGGGCAGGAGCACGGCGGTGACGTGAGCAGCTGGAGGCAGCGGCAGGGCTCCCGCGGGGGCTGCCGAAGTGGTGGCAGAGCTGCGCTGGCCGGGGCTGTGATGCTGGTGGCTGTGCCCGGGGAGGGGGGATCGTTGCTGGAGGTACGGCCGTGCTGGGAGCCCAGCTCCCTCTGCCTGTTTTCGGGTGCAAGCAGCAGCAGGGCAGGGGGGACATGGCTGAGTCAGGGAGCCCGGCAGGACTCAGGGCCGCCGGCACGGTGTCCGTCCCGCAGTCGGCATGTGCAGCGGGAGCAGTGCCAGGCCTGGGGCTCCTGCCTGGGCAACCCCAAACATCCAGCCCGGCTTTTGCGGCATTCCTGTGGCTGCTGATCGTCAAGGTGGTGGCCGGCCTGCCGGCTCATCCCAGGGGCCGTGTCCCTGGGCACGGGGGCAGTGAGGCTGTGGCTTTTGGGTCTTCCCCTGCCTGCTGCTGGACAGGAGCACTGCCCCGGCCTGGAGTGGCTGCGGGGCAGAGGGAAGTGAGACTTCAGGGGCTGGCGTGAGGTGTGGGGCAGCACGCCTGCCTGCCTGCCTGCCTGCCTGCCTGCCTGCCCGGGGCTGGCTCCAGCCCTGCAGAGCCAGGAGCAATTTGCAGAACAAGGAGAGCCTCAGACGGTGCCAGCTCACAGCCAAAATGCTGGGAGGGCAGGCAGGCTGCAGGCAGGTCCCACAGCAGGTCCTACATCACCTGGCTGGAGGAGGGAGTGACCTTGGAGTGGAGCTGGCAGACACTGTGCTGCTGTGGGACCCGGACCGCTGCTGGCAGTCTGTTGTGCCCTCCTTGGCCGTAGTTGTCCCTCCGGCTGCAGCCGTGCACCAGTGTGCAGAGGCTCAACATGGGAGTGGAGACCCGCACGCCTGTTCCCTGGGCACCCCGATATCCCCCCACACCCAGCGTGGCCCTGTGCCCTTGCTGCTGTGCGGGGCCGGACCCCCGCGGCCCAGAGGCAGACTGCTGCTGGCAGGCAGGCCTGAGCTCTGCGCCCGCTCGTCCGCTGCGGCTGATGCCCAGTGGGCTCTGCCAGCTCATGCCGCTGGCACCAGGGTCCTGTCAGCCGGGAGGCTGGGCGTTGGCGTTGCAGTACATGGAGCGTAAGCACTCGGACCAGTGTTCAGCGCTAATTAATTATCCTCTTACGTTAACTTTTATCTCTCTATCTGTGGCAGTGACACTGCGGGAGCAGTTCCTGCCTTCCCAGCCACCCAGATGTCCTCCCTGGTGTTATTGTGGGGTTTTTTCACCTGTGTGTTTTGGCACAAGTATTGAAAAAACACCTCACATGGGGCCATGACTGCCAGCAGCTCTGTGCCCTGCCCGGCCATGGTGAGACGCTGCTGGACCCTACGGCGTTTGGAGGGGTGCAGTGGGCACCCCCTATTGCAGGCGCTCTGCTTCTGTTGGGCCCCATCCTGGGTGCCCGGCACGGCTCTCCCCAGGCTGGGTCCTCAGGACTGGGGGTGTTGTGCTGAGCTCTCCCCCTCGGATAACTCATCCGGGGGTGTGCGTGTGGAGCTTGCACGCCAGCGTTTCCTCCTGTGCACAGGGCTGTTCCCGCTCCCACGCCTCCCTGGCTCGCACTGACCCACTGTTTGTCTTTCTGTGCCGGCTGCACGTGTCCTGCTTGCCTGCTGGCCTTGGGCTCAGCTCCTGCCTGCACTTCTGCCTGCAGGGAGCCACCCTGCCTTCCCCAGCACCGGCAGCTTGTCCCAGTCCAAATCCCTGTTTAATGGGTTACCGCTGGTTGCGCTGAGCTGGGCTCACTGCCCACCTGCATGGGAGGTTTGCACCGTGGCAGCCACGGTGGGATGGAGCATCCCCCCCTCCACGCCCCCCAGCACGTCTGGGCTGTGGCGTCCCGGCTGTGCTGTGGCTGGCGCTGGCTTTGGACTCCGTGGTGTTGCACGGTCCTTTTGCTTCACCTTACAGCTGGTGTGCACCATCCTGCCAGTGGGTCTGTGCTGCCCTGCCATGTCCCCGACCCCTGGGACCAGCCTGGGCCCCTCCTCCGTGTCCCACCCGTGGCCAGGCTGTCCATCCTGCCCCAGCAGCCAGTGGAGCTGCCATGCTGGGCCGCACTGATCCAAGCAGGGGGCATGGTTGGGGCAGGGGAATCCCAAGTTCTCCCAGACTCAACAGCAGCCCCAGGGAGCAGAGGCAAGACTGAGGAGCTGCAGCCTGCAAGCTGGCACTGGCGCAGGTGGGCGGTATGGCTGTGGCACGGCCACTGCTGGGGTGCAAACAGGACCCACGTGCTGCGCCAGCCCCAGCACCCGCCTTGGGATGCATGTGTAGGAGGGGGGACCTATGGCCAGGGTGCTGTGCTGGGGAAGCCAGGTGGTAGGGAGGGTCAGGTACACCCCGAGACGGGAGCTGGACCCCACCATCTGCCTGCTGCGGCGCCGGGCAGGGTGGCATTGCCCACCTGGGACACATGTGGGTGTGCAGAGCTGAGCACGGAGGGCCAGCGAGGGGTGGGGAGTGGCAGCCCCTCAGGGTGGTGGTAGTCGGAGATGCCCCTGTGACTCCTGGGTGCCGGCACACACCCAGCCTGGCCAGGGAGCAGCTGCTGGACTTTGGGGTGGGCTCAGAGAGTGGCAGAGCCCCTGCAGGACCCTCACCCTGCAGGGTGCCCACACCCAATATCTGTTTGCTAACCACCGATTGATTACAGATGGGGAGCTTAATTAGATCAGTGCCTGCCTGTCTCGCTCTTAATCCCAGCCTGTGACAGCTGGGCAAGCACAGCTCGTTCCTCAAACAGAGATAACGACCTTTTATATATTCCAGGCTGGGGTTTATTTAATCGGTTGCTGGGCACTGGCTCGGGGCTGTCCCCTGCCTCTGCCCCCCCCCATCTTGCCTCCCACTGCCCCAAGGTGGCTCTGAGGGTCCCGCCGGGGTCTCACGGTGCTGCCTGGCTGCAAGTGCTGGGTGACCCGCACTGGGTGGCTTCCTCCCACCAGTGAACAGCTGTCAGCAGCACCTGTTTGGGGGGGACGTGTTTCCATGGACCCATGGCGGGGGTCTCTGGCATGTCCCCTGGGGATGTGGCGTGTCCCCGCACCTGGGGCTGCACAGCACCAAAACCTCCTCCTGCCCCCGAGCAGCCACAGGTTTCAACTGTTCTGTGGTTTCAAAACAACGTGGCCTTGACAGCAAGCCTGGGGCAGGCAAAGCCGGCAGCCGAGTCCGGTTTCTGTGCTTAAATGTCCGATTATTTTCCCATTAAGCATTAATTCTTCCCCAGCCGCCTGGCCGAGCCCTGCACCATCACTAGGGAGCAAACCTGGCTCCTGGGGGCATGGGTGGTCTCTGACCCCCACGCCAAGTGAATTCCCTCCAGGGTGCTGTACCTGGCACGGGGTTCAGACAGCGCTAATTGCTGCCCTAATTGCAGCTGCTAAGGAAACCCTGCCCGCAAGAGAAACCACTGCGGCAAACCTGGAGGGTGACGAATGCAATGCCCCGTGGGGTGCAGTGGGGTCCGGGCAGCCTGGGGGCCATTGGTAGGGGTCACACCCTCCGGTGAGCAGTTTTAGGGTGAAATAGGGCCCCGCAAAGGGGGACTTGTAGGTGGCATCCTGCTTGGCATCCAGCATGTGTTTCTTTGGGGTGGCATCCTGCTCGGTGCCTGCGCCCTTGCTGGGGGAGCAGAGCTGCCGTGGTGGCTCCATCCTGTGCTGGGACTCTTCACCACGCCGTGCCTGGGCACAGCAGCAGCTGCCCTGCACGCCCCCGCCGTGCTGCAGGGATGGGGATGTTCAAGATCACCCTCAAAGTCGGGGTGCCCCCTCTCGTGGGGTGCTTGGTGCCGTGCTGGGGCTGTCCCCGGTGTTGTTGCCGTCCCCGGGGGACGGGCAGATGGAGGGCGCTTTGCCCGCGGTGTGGGCGTGGGTGGCCGAGGGCTGGCGGGGATGGCTCAGGGAGCGTGGGACGGTGCTGGGACCTGGCTCCTGCCGTGACTCATCGTGGGGCCGGGGGCGGCCAGGCCTGGCCCTACTCCCGGTGAGAGCCCCGCCACGGTGCTCTCCTGCCTGCTGCTGCCTGCGGGAAAGGTGCTGGCATGGCCACGCCTGGCAAGGTGGAGAGTGGGGCTAGGGCAGCTGTGTGCTGCACCCCCCATCCAGCTGTGCAGCCCCCATCCAGCTGTGCCCAGCCCAGGACATCAGTGCACTGAGTACCTGACTCCGCACTGCCACCAGCTCGCAAGGGAGCGATGTCTGTGCTCGTGCCATGGCAGTGCCAGCAGCGTCACCGTCCCTGACAGCAGCTCCTGCTGCTGTCGCTGAAAGCCAGGACCCCAGACTGTCCCTGCAGCCCCACGCCACAGGTGAGACCTGTGTGCTGGCCCTGCGTGTCACCGTCCTGGCTGGTCACGGTTCTCTCCATCTCTGCGCATGGTTTGCCGCCATCACCTGGTCTCAGGACTCGGCTTTGCATAGGACCCAGGGACTTTGTGTCCCCCCAGGCGGCTGGCTGCCTTGAGCCAGGCTGTGGTAAGGAACTGGGGCTGCTCCTGGCCATGACAGCACTGCCACAGCGTGTTGGGTCTGGATGAGGTCAGAGCACGGGGGGCTCGTGCCTGTCCCCAGGCAGTGAAGTCTCCAGGTGGAAACAAGAATGCCCCATAAAGCCACAAAGGCGGTTTGGGGTGCGGTGCATTGCCGGGGAGGGCTGGGTCCCACCGGTTTCCCGTCATGATGTTAAAGAGATGGAAACCAATGCTGCTGCCTGTGATGACCTGTCATAGCCGTGCTGAGGCTTGGGGGGGGGTTGGTTTGGGGTGGGGTTTTTTTGTTTGACAGCTACCACAGGAGCATTGGTTTGTGTTGGTTGGATTTCAGCCATCAGCCGGCTCGGCCACTGCCTGCGTGGTGCAGGCAGGGGCTGGACACTCTCGTTGCTGCCCGCTCTGCGGGACTTGGGGTGTCCTGCAGCACCCTGGGGCTTGGGGTGTCCCATGGGATGGTGACACCCTGGGGCTTGGGGTGTCCTGTGGGATGGTGGCACCCTGGGACTTGTGGCACCCCACGGGATGGTGGCACCCTGGGGCTTGGGGTCCCATGCGGGAGGACGGGCACTGCCTGCTCTTCCCTGCACAGGTCATAAAATCATGGAATATCTCAAGTTGGAAGGGACACATAAGGATCATCAAGGCCAACTCAGATCGTTAGAGCCCATGTTTGATTGCAGTCAGTAATGGCTTTGCGAAGGCAAAGGGGGGCTGAGGGGCAGCTCTGGTGAGGCACATCCGCACCCGTTAACCACAGTGGGACCTGCCCTCCGCGGGGGCCCGGGGCAGCGGGGTCCCATGCCAAGAGGCCATGGACAGACCCAGCGGAACATTTGACCCCTCTCCTCCTCCTGACCTGTTTTCTCCTGTCCCCACAGCAGCGTCGTGTCCCCGGAGCCTGGACTGTGTCCTGCAGCGCCGGGAGTTCTGCCCGCCGGGGTCGGGTGCCTGCGGCCCCTGCCTGCCCCCCTTCCAGGAGGACGACCGCGGGCGATGCGTCCCGAAGCAGCTCTCACCCAGCGGTAGGTGCATCCTCCCTTCAGCGGCCCCTTCTGCACCCCCTGCCCTACGCTGCCTGCAAACCTGCCTGCAAACCTGCCCCGCACCTCTGCAGCTCCAGGAGGTTCCCATGCCTGGGGGGCAGCCCCCCACCCCAGCAGCAGCCCTGCTCCCTCTCACCCCAAGCCCCAGCTCGCCACAGTTGTGGGGTGGTCATGGGACTGGTGGGAAGCGTGTGGGCCCGACCCCTCTCCTTGTGCATCCTCCTGCAGCTGTGCTGGCGACCAGATGTGCCGCTGGGCCCTGCCAGCACCCAGGGGTGCCCAGGAGCCCAGGGATGGGAGGGGCCCGGGTGGCTGCGAGGGCACTCTGGGCTCTGCCTGGCCGCTCGGGGCTGGGGTCTTTTCAGAGTCGGGGACGTGGCCACACAGAGCCCCAGGCTTTGCAGGAGCGGGGTAGTGGCTTTCGACGCGCAGAGCTGTGACTCGTGCAGACCCCGTGGCTGAGGGCAAAGAGGCGCCTCCCCGGTCCCAGGGCTGAGCCATGCCCGTGTTCGGGATTTCCCTGGTTCCCGCTGGTTTGAGATGTTGGGCTGCGGTTCGAGGCTGCCATGTCCTCCCCTGGTGACATCCAGCATCCATGCCGGGAGGGCTGGAATCGGCAGCACGGGGTAAGAGCCCTGCCTGGCTGCGTGCGAGGGCACCAAGGGCTGCACCGGGTGTCATTCCCCAGCTCCCTTCCCGAGGGGCCTGTGGGGCTCTGGCAGCCTGGGTGCAGCTGTGCCAGTGGGCAGAGAGATGGGCAGAGCATCCCTGGGGAGCAGCAGCCTGTGGTCACCCATGCCACCCTGCACAGGGCTCTCCCACCCACCGTTGCAGCGTGTGGAGGGTGTTCCTGGCGCAGCCGCAGCACCTGGACCCCAGCACGGCCGCACGGCGCTGGGGGCTGGGCACGGGCATTTTTTAGGGTGACGCTCAACTCTTCGTGCAGCTCGGAAAGCTGTAGGCGGAGCTGCTTCTGTGCCCCCCACCTTGTGGTTTTTCTTGCAGATTCAATGAGCAGTCAAACTAAGACTGTAATTATGGCTCTACCCAATTATTTTTGCTTTAACTAAAGTGGAGCGTGGGGAAGGAGTCAGGACCCGGCCGTGCCCTCGCACGCTGCTCCAGAGGACCACCTGGGTGCAGGGCGGGGGCTCTCGAGATGCATCAGCATCTTTCTCCAGCCCACCCTTCTCTGCCTGCTTTTTGCTCCTGCTGCCCCCAAACCCCTTTTGCTAAGGGGGGGGTTGGTTTTGCCATGGCGGGCAGAGCCCATGGTCCCTCCTGGAGCCCAGCTCCTGCCTGTGGCATTGCCCGCCCCCACCCCAAGGCCTGGGGAGCTCCTGAAATGGTGTGGGGGGGCTCGTCCCATGCCACGTGGTGTGGCTGGGGAGGACAAGCAGTGTCTCGCCGGGCCGTGGCAGGACCCAGAGAGGTGGCTCCCCCCGCACCTGAGCCGCCACCTGCATGGAGGGGTCCTCTGGGTTTTTGGGGGGGGTGCTTTGTGTTCTGGTTCCCATGTCTTGGGCCCGCCACCACACAGCCAGAGCTGCCCTTTGCCCACGGCTCAGCCTGTGCTTTGCAGCGGGTGGGCACATGGGGATGGCAGAGCCCTTTGTGCCATCAGCCTCCTGGCAGGAGGATCATCCCTTGAATCAGAGGGGAGACCCCCAGAGCGGAGCCCTGGCTCTGTGCAGCCCTTTGCCCCTCAGGCAGAGGGGCCGGGCTGTGCTGGTATGGGGGTGATGGCAGGGGGGATGAGAGACGGGATGGGGTTTGGCAGCGAGCAGGGACGCAATGGGCAGATGTTCCCTGCCACGGGCTCCACATCCACCAGTACCAAATGGCTTTAACAGTTGTTTGTGGTTTATTTCTTAATGTGAAGTCTTGGGAGCAAATTCCCCTCTCAGAAGGGCTGCATATGCACCGGCATCTCCATAGCAGCCCCGCTCCATGCTGGCTTCGGCAGGGAGATGCAGCCATGGTAGTATCCTCTGCCGACTTCTCTGGGACCCTGGTAGTGTCCTCTCCCAGCTTTGTCAGGGAGATCCTCTGAGAGGATGCTGGAAGGATGGAGACCATCCCAGGCTCTCTCCCGGCCCTGTCTTACTGCCTCAAGCAAAGTCACCAGCTTTTGGCAGCAAAAGTGTGGGTATGGGTGGGGGGGAAAGGGGGCTCCCCTCCTAAATCCTCTGTTTTAGCATACGGGGGAGCAGTAGTGTCCTGAAAACGCCCAGCTCCTTTTGGCAGGGAGGCACCGATTTTTTCCACGAGTGCTTTTGCATCCTACCTGTACCTCGGTCTGGTGGCAGCACCCAGCTGCCTGGTGCAACCGGGGGACCCTGCAAGGATGCAGAGGGGCTGCGAGAGCTGCATTTATGGGGGGAGACGGAATGCAAACGGGGGGGGCTGCCAACGCTCAAGGATGCCTAACCCTTTAAAGGGGCTGCCCACGCAGCCCAATACAGTTAGGCATCCTAGAGCCCCTTGCGACTGCCAGTGACGCCAGTCCCGGGATCCCAGCTGCCACCGTGCTTGCTGCCGCGCCATCCCCGCAATTGGTTGCAGCTCCTGGCAAGAATGTGGGCAGCAGCTGGGGCTTTTCTCCTCTAGCGTACCTGTGCAGGCAGGCAGGTGCCAAGAGCAGGTTTTTTTGGGGTGAAAAGCAGCGTTTTGGGGGTCTCAGGAGGGCAATGCACATGAGCGGCATGTTCCTGCGATTGGTGACAGTGTGCACGAGTGTCTTGGCGTACCTGGCACAGCACCAGCATGGAGGTGAGGCGGGATGCGCGGGACCTCATGGCACGGTACATCCCACTTCAGCAGCCGGCTGCCTGCACCTCACTGGCGCTGCCTGCGCAGTGGTCTCAGCCCCTGAAACGCTGCCAGCGCCGTGGTGCTACGTGCTGTTTGAACACGCCGCCGTGGGTTTGCATGATGCGGTTTGGGCTGGTGGGTCCTGTCCCTGCTCCCACTTGATCCTGCTGGAACAGAGTCGGGGCTGAGCCCCATCAGGCTGTGGGAAGCACTTTGGGAAGAGGGGGGAAAGGGGGGGGGGGCAGCTTCTGGGCCTGAGGATTCCCCCGTCCCTGCTTGCTGTGCTGCCAGCAGCCAGGAGAACATCAGCCATCCTGGGGCAGCATTAGAGAAATAAGTAGATTTGTAGGAATTTTGTGCCCTCCTGTGGAGACTGTCAACATCAGGTTCCCTCCAACTGGGATAGAAGCTGCTCCCTGCTGTCCCCAGCCCCTCAGGGTAACAGGGGAGACCCCTGCATGCATCCCAGGGGTGAGCCCTGGGGACCCTGAGGAGGGGAAAGCCCCGGGGAGGGGCCAGGAGGGGGAGAGCGGCTGGGCTGGAGCGCTGAGTGCCACCCTGGCTGTGCCCTCCCCGCTGCAGGCGGGTGGTGGGACTTACCATGAGAGGGCACCCGTGCCCTGTGCCTGCCCAGCGTGCCAAACTCGCTGCAGGAGGGCTGGGGGGGCTCTGGGGCACCCCCATCTCCGCTCCTCTTGCAGCAAGAGCCAGGGCCTGGGGCAGCCAGGCAGGAATCGGGGCTCAGTCCCTGTTCCCTGGGGAGCACCCCTGGGCCGGCATTTCACCGCAGCGTTTCACCCACCCACGGTGCCGGCAGGGTCTGGCCATCGGTGCCAGGCTGTTTGTGCCCCAGAAACATTGTGGGGTGGCAGATGTGGCATCACCAGAGGAAACCTTGGCTGCCAAACAAAACAGGGGTGCGAGGGGGGTTAGTACTGAAAGGGAACTTGGTACTAAAGCTGGCGTACATGGGAGCAGCACGGCCCGGGTGCTGCTGGCAATTGCAGAAACCACAAATGACACAACTGCCTTGGTTTGCCTTGTGCTGCTTCGCACGGCGGGAGGCTCAGAGCTGCTCCTGCTGATTTTCCAGCTTTTTTTTTTTTTTTTTTTCCTTTTCCAATCACATCACATTCATCCTCTTGAAGTGTCAGTGGTTGCAGCCACATCTGCCCAAGGCCAAGGGGTGTCGGGGCAGGGCTGGGCTGTGCACCCTGTTACCGGCAGCACCAACGCAGCCTGTTCCCCCAGGCCTGATGGTGACACACGTGGGCATGGGCAGGGCTGCGCCCTGGGTCCCGTGGGAATAGGGACGGGCCTTGCACTGGGTACAGCAGGGTGCTGGTGCTGGGCTGTCCCCTCGTGGGCACCACGCTGTCCCCATGGGGTGCAGGGCTGTCCCCATGAGGCACCAGGATGTCTCCCTCCCGGGCACCACGCTGTCCCCACGGGGCACCGGGCTGTCCCACTCGGTCCCACGCTGCCTGCCCTGCCCAGTGGGATCGCCTGGCCCCGTGTCTGCACCCCGGCACTGTGGCACTTACCCGTTGGGCACAGCCCCAGACCTGGCACCGCCTGGCCGTGGTGCTGCTTTGCAAACCGCTTTGGGGGTGGAAATAATGGGGTGCAAAGAGATGGGGAAACCCAGGGCATGTGGGGCACTCTGGCCCCTGCCAAAGACAGGAGGCTGGGGGGGGGGCAGGGACGGTGCATTTTCATGCCTTTGTTTAAAGCAAGTGTCTCCTTTTAAACTGGTTTTTGGCTTGCATGGCTCTGAGTCACAGGCAGCTGAGGGGCCTTTGTGCCCAGCTCCGGAGGGAATTGGGGTTTATTTCCAAACCCTGGGAGCAAGGACAGAGTCCAGAAGAGCTATAATTGTTACCACCTTGAAGTGTCAGGGAACTGAGCTGCTGGTACCACCTCACCTTTGTGTGTCTCGATTTACCCCTCCAGGGCTTCCCGCTGGGGACAGCCTGAATACAGCAGTGCTGGGGCAGAGGGAGCAGGAATGGGGACAGGAACGTCTCTGGCCTTTGAAGTTGAGTTTAATCCTGTTAAAAGCAGAATGCTGAGCGTCAGAGCTGGACTCTGCTCGGTGAGCCTGAGGACAGCAGCTCCATTCCTGCTCCCAGCTGTCACCCTGCGGGTGGGCACCCCGGGCCGGGGTGGGGGTCCTGCCCGTGCCCCACGCCACAGGGGGACCCGGCCCTTTGTGGGTCCTTGGTGTGCACTGGGCACAGGCATGGGCTGGAGCAGCCACCCATGAAATGCCCAGCCAGCCCTGGGGATACCTGATGGTCCTCACTGAATGGGGCACCCCGACCCCCTCCCCAAAGGGGCCGCATCCTGCCAGGCACTGGGGAGAAACTGGCCTCTCAGCTGGAGCGAGGGTTCCCACCAGCTCCTGGACAGCCCTGGACAAGCCCTGCTCTGGGGTGGCTCCAGCCCCTGGGGCTGTACAGAACAATTTGGGGTGAAAACCAGCATTCAGGTGTCCCCTGCCTGCTCTTGAAGTGGCCCCCCGCCCACAGCAGACCTGCGGTTCACCCTGCCAGAGCTGCCCCGCACACCCTGCAGCAGTGGGGCAGCTCTGGGGTGTCTCTCCTGGTGCAGCTTGTGTCCCTCCTCGCTCAGGGCCGTTGTGTGGCCGCAGGTGCAGGGACACGGGGCAGGTCCTGAGCAGCGGGAGCCAGCAGCCTGCCTGCTCCTACAGGGCTCTGCAGGACCCACTGGCACAAGGGCAGCTGCAGCCGCTGTTGCTCCTGCAGCCTCCAACGTTTGTGGGGTAAAAAGCATCCCAAAAGCAGCGAGGAGACGTGCAGGTCCTGGGTGTCAGCTTTGTGTGTCAGAGGGCTGCATCCGAGTGCGGTTGGACTTCAAACCACCCACGTTTGCTCATGCTGGGTCATGAGCCCCTTCTCGGGGAGATGCTGGGTCCAGCCCCGGGGCTGGACACGCAGCCACATCCCGGGGTGCCGATCTGATGCCCGCTCTCCCCCCGTGCAGGACGAACATCCATTCCCAGCTTGGAGAAAGAAATCGATTTTCTGGCGGATGTGCTGGCCAGGCAAGAGGCTCCTCGCCCCCACCCGCTGCGGGATGCCAAGCCCAGGAGTAAGTGCCTGCTCCCACCGCTCTCCACAGCGGTGCTGGGTCCTCGTGGCAGCCAGACCCTGCACCCCGGGCTGGTTTGCCCTCCAGAGCTGCCTGGGTGCTGCTCTGCTCACAGCTCTACCTTCTCCTGCAGCCACTCTGGTCCCTGCCGGCAGCAGACAGCACGTGGCCAGTGGGCTGAAAGAAGGGCTTCTGCAGCGGGGTCACGCCAGCGGCAAGGCAGCTGCCACCCTCCCCACCTTCACCACTGCCACAGTCCAGAAATACCCAGTGGAGGCATCCCCCATCCCTTCAAATGATGGCATGGTGCTCGGTGAGACCCCGGGGTCAGGCGGCTCGTGGGACGGGGTTTCACGTCCTTGCTGGGGAAGCGTGGGCTGGTGGCACTGTGCCACCGGGCTCACCCACTGTCCCTCTGTCCCCCCCTCCACCTCTGCAGGGCTGATCGTGGTGTGCACGGTGGCTGGGATCTCAGCGCTGATCGTGGCTGCGGTGTGCTGGTGCAGGTGAGCCAGGGGCTGCTGGTGCCAGTCAGTCCTTCAGTGTCCTCATGCCCACGGGAGTGTGTTCCTGTGCTTCCCGGGCATGTGGCGGGGTTTGGAGGAGAGGTAATAGCTGCCCTTGCCAGTCCCATGCAGACGTGCCATGGCGACTGGGACCACTGGGATAGGACGTCTGCCAGTCGGGGCTGGAGGACAGCAGTGGGACACCCTCGTGCCCGGCACAGGCTCCTGGGAGCAGGTGGCACCTGGTTTGGGCATCACTGTGGCGCTGGGCACTGACACCCTTGGCATGGCGGTGCCTCGTGCCCAGGCCCCACAGGATGGAGGTGGCTGTGCCTGGGGATGCCGCCTGTCGTGGGTGCCATCGCAGGGAACAGGGATGCAGGTGGGAGGACTGAGACCCCTGGGGGGTTGCTGGCTCCCATATGGAGCCGGCTCCTGGCGACCGCTCTCCTCTCCCCTGGCAGGCTGCAGAAGGAGGTCAGGCTGGCGCAGAAAGCAGACTACTCAGCACAGAGAGTGGCCAGTCCCCTACCCTACGACAAGATCTCGGTAAGGCGCCCGCATCCCTCCTTTCAGGGTGTTTGGTGCTCGGGCCAGGCATGTACTCTGCTTGAGGGGCTTCCAACATGGTGGGAGACACCCGCCAGCTGGGCTGGGGGCTCTCCGCAGCCCTGCCTCCACGGCTGTCCTTGCTCTCTCCACAGCCCGGGGACAAGACGCTGGCTCAGAGTGCCCAGATGTACCACTACCAGCACCAAAAGCAGCAGATGCTCTCCATGGAGAAGTAAGCAGCTCCCGGGAGCAGACAGCAGACCCAGCCACGTGTCCGTGCCCTGCCTTTAACTGGGGTGTCATCAATCTTACCCCTGGGCTTCACACCCTCTCTGCATCCTCTCCCCCCAGGCATAAAGAGGAGCCCAAGCTGCCGGACTCGGCATCGTCGGATGAGGAGAACGAGGATGGAGACTTCACTGTGTATGAGTGCCCCGGGCTGGCTCCGGTATGGCGGGTGCAGAGCGGCCGGGGGACACCCCGTGCATGCAGGGTGGGATCCAACACATGCCCGGGATGTGCAGTTCCTTGCGAGGAGCCTTTTACACACATCCTTCATCAAACCCCGAGATGGTCCAACCCCTCTGCTTCCCCCCTGTGCCTTGGCCAGGTCCCACTGGAGCTCTCCAGTGGGCAGGAGTGGGTGCCCTGGCATGGGTGCCCCAGCACGGGCCATGCCCTGGGGAGCACTGCCCCGTGGCCCCAGGAGTGGAGAGCTGGAGCAGCCCTGGGCAGACCCAGCCCACCGTCCCTGCGGTGCCACAGACGTGGTCACCTCGGGCTCCTGGGCACCGGGACCGGGGAGCTGGTCCTGGTGCCTCCCCAGTGCCTGGGGACGTGGGACCCCTCAAAGCCAGGGGGGACTTTCCTGGTGGCAGGATACTCTGGGGAAGGGCAGCTCCTAACAGCCCTGGGTACAAAGAGCACAAAGAGACCCGAAAGGAGCCTTTCACATGGTAATGGCTGCGGAGCCCGGCCATCAGGCCCCAGATTAAGGGTCATCATTAGGTCTTTACAGGCCCATTAAAGGGCACTTGATGGCAGGCAGGCAGTCTGGGCAAGGAACCCCATTTCTGCAAACCGCCCCCCCTCCCGGCTGGGAGTCCTGCCTTGCGGTCCCCAGTCTGGGCAAGGAACGCCATTCCTGCCATCCAGACTGGGGGACCCGTCGGGGGGTCCCCAGCCAGACTGGGGGGGTCCCATCCCACCCGGGACCATGGGTTTTGCACACCATCATCCCATCCCAGCATCCCTGGGGTGACAACGGGGTCCTGGTGTGTGTCCCCCCAGCCCAGCCCACGAGATGCCCCCCCATCCTCCTTCCTTCCTGCTGGGCTGGGGTTCAGACCCAAACACCTTGGGACAGGGAGGCTTAACCCCAACCCCCAGCTGGTTTCTGACCTCCTGCCTTTTCCTTCCCCCATCCCGCTCCCTCCACCACCGCAGACCGGAGAAATGGAAGTGAGGAACCCGCTGTTTGACGACTCCTCCTTACACCCCTCCAACCCCAAGTCACACCAGTAACACCCCTTCTCTCCTCCGCCCGAGCTTGCTACGGACTGTATGCCCAATGCCGAAGCCCAGCGGGGCGGCCGCACCGGAGGGGCACCCGCAGCCGGGCGAAGGGGCGCAGGCCCTGCGCTGCCAGACTGTTCGACGCCTGCCCAATAAACACCCACTAACAGCTATGGGAGGGGGGGATCGCCCCCATTTCCAGCGTCCTTGTCCTCTTTGCTGCTGTGATCGTGTCTCTGCCTTGCCCTTGGCTCACTGCTCTCGGGGACATGCCAGCCCCTGTGGGGGGGGCAGCCACTGCCTTGGCACGGAAACTGGGGGGGCCACAGCGCTGTCTCTGCATTTGGCTTTGAGGAGAGGGCTGCCGCCCTGGCTGCGGCTGGGCTGATGCAACAGCAGCTGGGAAAGGGCTGGAGAGGGGGTTGGAGAGCGAGAGAGGGCCCAGGGTGGTCTGGGCACACTGGTGTCTGCAGGGGAAGGCATCAAGGCTGCCAGCCTGCCCAGAGCCCCCCTGCCAGGGACAGAGACTTTCCCCGGAGTGGGTAGCATCGCTAAAGGCTCTTGTGCCTGGTCAGCCCCCTCCGCCCCAGCCCAGGCAGCCCCTGGGTGCAGGGTCCCACTCCGGGAGCCAGGGGCAGGATCAAGCTCGGGCAGGCGCTGGCATCGCTCCCTGGGACGCGCCTTCAGATACCGCCCTGCACGGTGCCTGGCCAGGAGCACCTCTTCTAGGGGTGCTGGTCCTCGGGGGCCCTGGGGCGCAGACAGTCCCACTACCACTGTGGCCTGGGACCCCATGCTGGGCTGTGCCAGTGGAGGTGGAAGCTTTCCTCATGGCACCCCTGGGTGCTGTCTGGGCTCTCACCCTGGGCCTCTGTGGGGTGAACGCTGAGAAAAGGCTCAGGGTTTTGTTTTTAAGCCTGTGTGGCCGTGGGGGAGGAAGGAGCAAGACTGGGGGCGGGGGGGAGGCTCAGGAGGCTGGGAGGGGTAGCCAAGGCACAGTGGCTTTGCTGCGCTGCTTCTCTGGCCCATAGAGCCCGTGCCCTTTGCAAGCAACCCTGTGGAGCCCGGCCCAGCGCTCCCTCCGGGCATCCCCCCCGTGGCAGGGGACAGTCTCCACGGCACCATCCCGGGCACCTCCTGGGCTCCAGAGACCCCCTGCACCCCTCCACTGCCTGTGTCTGCATCCAGGCTCACCAGCCCCCACCAACAAGTCCTTGCTCAGAGCCCAGCACCGTTCCCCAAAGCCTCCCCGGTGTGTTGGCCACGACCCCTCCAGCGTGAGGCCTGGGTCATGTTTTGGGTTGCTTTTCACAGATGTGGCTTCATGTCCGGACCCTGGCACAGATCACCACAGGTGGCCTCATGAATGCATGGGAGCTGTTGCACGCGCGGGAGCCATTGCACGCTCAGGAGCTGTTGCATATGCAGGCAGGCATGGGCAGGGCAGGCAGCAGCGGCAGTGCCGGTGAGCGGTGGTGGTGTGGGACTGTCGCCGGCGGGGCCGCTGGCAGAGGCCGTCACTGCACAGATTGTTTCCCTGCACCCTGCTCCCTTACCCCTGGGCTGCTGCCCTTCTCCCCACGCCCCTTGTTGTTGTATGGATTGTAGTTCTTTTAAAAGATTTTATTAAACGACCATGTTTGAGACCCATGCGAGTGTGTGGTATGGGGCCAGGCTCCCCGCTGTGGGGCCCTCGGCTCAGAGTGCCCCTTTCAGGAGTGGGGTGGGATGGGGGGGACAGAGAGGGAGGGTGCTGCGGGTCCCCCATCCCAAATCCTTCCCCAGGAAATAGCGAAAGCAGCTGTCCTGCTGCTGCAGCTGGTGTAGCCTCTGAACCCTTCCCAAGGGTTTCCCCAGACCCAGCAAGAACCAGAGGTTTTTTTTCCTTGCTTCTCAGCATTTGCCAGGAGAGGTTTCCCCAGTGAAGGGCTGGGTGGGAGCCCCTGGCTGTGCCTGCCTGCACCCAGCCCTGCAGCACCCAGCGCCCACCCGCCCCCGTCGCCCCTCCCGGCTCCCAGGGCTGGGCCCTTCACACCTCGGCCGGGCTGGCAGATAAGGGCTATCTATGGTGTCCCCGCATTGTGTGGAGCCTGAGCTCCTCTCCCGGCCCTTTGATCACGCCAGCCCCCCATCAGGCTGATACAATCTCGTCTCCTCCTGGTTTCGGCAGCCTGGAGGGTGGGTGCTGACTCACCACCAAAGCACCCGGGCACCATCCGGCATGGTCCCATCAGCCCCACTCGTGGGTGGCACTGGGGTCTCCAGCTGCAGCCCCAGGCAGACAGCATTGCACCCCAGATCACCCAGGGCCACCCCAAGGCTCACCCCTGGGGCAACCCAGCCTTGCACACCCCTCTCTGAGATCCTTAAACTCGTCCTCCCTTTGCTCTTAGAGCCCAGCAGCTCTCAGAGCATGCTGAGGCTTTTTGGGAAGCTCTAGCTTTGAGAAAAACCCAGCTGCTCTTCCTGGGAAGACGCCCCTTGCTCAGGGTCCCCCTGGGAACCTGTCCCCCCACTGCTTGTCTGGGGACAGAAGAGTCATTTGTCCTGGGATGCTGTCTCTGCCGCAGACATTCCAGGACAGCCCGGGGCTGGGTGCAGGGTCTGTGCTCAGCCCCAGCCTGTCCGTGCCTCGGTTTCCCCAGCTGTAAAACAGCAGGGAGAACCAGCTGATGTGTTCAGGCACTGCGGTGATATGGGTGATACCCGAATTACACCCCAGGCTCTGTCATGCAGAGGCCTTTTTAATGAGGGCACAGATCTGGACCAGACCATCCTCCAGGACTTTCATCTCAGCTGGGTTTGGAAGCATCAATCCTCAATCCCACCCACCCAGGCCAGCAGCCAAGCAAACTGCGGTGCCACGGAGGAACTTTGGCGTTCCTCCCAGGGACGGGGCTTCTGAAGCTGAATTCACCACCCAGCTCTGCTCTGACAGACCTGGGGTGAAGACTGCGGTCGGCTCCTGACCATGAGGGCCCAACCTGCCACGTGCAGGGCTGCAGCCCACCAAGGTGTGACACTTTGGGGGGGGGGGGGTCCAGCACAGCCCCGATGGCTTCTCCTTCACCTGCCCCAGGACAGAGGGTGGCCTGACAGTGAATAAAGCATCACCTGTGGTTGTACACTCTCTTAAAATCTTGTCTCCAAGCCAAACCACTGCCAAAAGAGTGCACTCAGCCCAGGAGGACAAGCAGATGTGCAGCTCTGTCCCCCTCAGCCTGCTGCCATCTCAGGGAGCCGGGGAGGAGAGATGCATTTCTTTCTGCTCCCCTTTTCCTAGCAGGATCCCACCCATCCCTGGCTGGGTTACAGATGGCAGAGCCTGGAGCACAAGCAGGCTCCAGCCATGGAGGGACGCAAGCAGGAGGCTTTGCCCCAAAAGAGATGGATGGCCAAGCCCCGGCCATCGATGCACAATGAACCCGCACAATAACCGGGCACCTCACACAGCCCCCCCCAAACTTGTCCCATTGAAATGTATGGGGGGGCACACGCAGAGAAACCCCACTGACTCCCTCCACATCTCCCAGCTAAAACCATCACTGCCACAATGAGCCCCGCTCCTACAAAGGGTCCGGTTCAAAGTCAACGTCTCCCTTCCCCTCCGCCTGTATATGAAAGGGACAGGAATGCGTTTGAGGCCTTAGCGGGCTGGGGGGGCCAGGGGGCTTCCTGGGGGGATGGAGAGAAAGAGCAGGTTGGCAGGAGGAGGGGGTCCAGCCCAGGAACAATAAATCAAAGGGAAGGGGAGTTACTGCTCGGCCAAGGATCTTCTGAAACCCTGGGCCACAGCGGGAGCCCAGGAGGAGCAGGGCTGATGGTTGCAATTGGAGTCCCACAGCGAGACTTCCTCTGCCTGCTGGCAGAAGGCAGGCAGTGGGGCAGACCTGCCTGTACAGCACCTGGGTGCTGGCACCCCCGGCAGCGCAGCCCGGGGCCCGGCTCTCCCCTTGGCATGGCCGAATCCAGCACGTGCCGGGGATGGTGCCCCACTGGGTCTGGGCAGCGGTTTCCCCAGGCAGGTCCCGCAGCCGCGGTGCTCACTCAGGGCCACCCACATCCACATCAACGGGCTTTTTGCACGCTCAGGTTGTATTGCTGGGGCTGTCCTCCCTGCCCAGAGCAGTCTGGCACAGCTGGCACGGGCAGTTGGGCACATGCCCAGCCAGCGGTCAGGACAGGGCTGTAATTCCAGCTCATCCTCTTCGCCATTTTTTTATTCCTTACAGGAATATCAGCGGGGGGGGGGGGCTGTTCCACTCCCCCCGATGTGCAGCAGTGCCATGTGCTGCTCCAGGGGCTGCTGTTCACGCTGTAGGTACCAGCCCCTGGGTGCCAGCCCCTGGGTACCCGTCCCTGGGTACCCGTCCCTGGGTACCCGTCCCTGGGTGCCAGCCCTCTCAAGAGCCAAAGCAAGTGCTTCATAACCAGCGCCCACCCCCAGGCCCACCAGCAGCCCCATCCCACCGCCACGGGGAAGGCTCCTCCAGCCTATCTCTGCAGCATATCTCCAGTGCGAGACGGCAGGAGGCTCCCGGTAATCTGGGTTAATAAACAGGGAGCAGTGCTGGCAGCAGGATTGCCCCTCACCCTGCTCTGGCTGGGGTCAGAGGCTGCCTGTGCTGCCGGTGCCTGCCTGTACCTGGGAGCCGTCATCGGGCTGGTAGATCCCAGCAGAGCCTGATGTGGAGGCAGTGTCCGGCTCAGGGAAGCTCCCAGTGCTGGGGCGGGAGCGAGGGAAGAGGGAAATGCCTGGAGCTGGCCTCGATAGCACCATTGTGAAGGGCAGCTGAGAGGAAAGCTCTTTAGATAGAGAAAATATCAAGCGTGCTCAATTGTGGAGCAGATGGGCCCGATAGCCAGGGCTGTGATTAGCTCCCCAGTGGCGCACCCAGTGCTCCAGGGCCCCTCTGCCTGCACAGGCCTTCGGGAAGGACACACTCACTCCGAGTCACGGCCTTCCTCTGCAGGGTGAGGAAGAGGAGAGTGACAGTGAGGGTGTGAGGGAGCCGGGGAGCCCCAGCTTTGTCCATGAAGCACTCTGCAGGAGCCGTGAGGCTCTACCACTGGGACCACGCATTGCGAGGGACGGGAGGGGACAGCCGAGCCGACGTCCAGTCCTCCTGCTGCACGATGGCACCAGCATCCCCGGAGCTTGTCCTCTGTCCTGCGGGCAAGAGGCTGCTGCGGCCGCGGGCAGGCTGCCATCCCCGCCTGCACCCCCAGCCTTGGCTGGCACCATGGCCGCTGCGCCTGTTCCCCAAAGCAATCCTGATTCCCTGCCCGTGCCCTGCGGCGCTGGGGAGTTCCCAGGTGGGGAGACCCTGGGGCTGATGCTGCCCCCACCTTTGGGTCCCCTCGAGCTGCGCGGGGGGCTCTGCCCTTCCCGGCAAGTGGGAAGCGGGGTCCCTCTCCCGCCCGCGGCCCGAGGGAAGGGTGCGGGCGGGTCGCAGCCACCTTCCCTCGCACCTTCCCCCCCCCACCCCGGTGCCTCCCCCCCGCCCCCCTCAGGGGGGGATCAAGTTCACGCCCGACCCACCGGTGCGGGGCCAATGGGGCCGGGGCCCATTTCCATACAGCCCGGCCCGGCCCGGCCCGGCCCCGCCGCCCTCAGAGGCCCCGGCGGCGCCGCAGCAGGGAGGCAGCGGCCGGCGGGCGGCCGGGCCGAGCCCCGCAGCCCCCGCATGGAGCCCTAGGGCCGCGGGCAGCATGTTCAGCCCGGACGGGGGGCTGCCGGCCGCCCCCTTCGGCCTCCTGCCCGACGCCGGCCCGCCCTTCCCCCGCGGCGGTTTCGACGGGGCGGCCGCCCAGCCGCTCTTCTTCCCCTTCGCCGCCGAGCCCGAGGCCGCCCGCGACCCGCCGCCGGCCCGCGCCTGGCTGCCCCCGCCCGCAGGGCCGCCCGCCAAGGCGGAGGCGCGCCCGGGCCGGCCGTGCCGCCAGCCCTCGCCCGAGCCCCGCGCCGCGGCCTGCTGCGGGCCGGCCTGGCCCGCCCCGCCCTGGGCCGGGCCCGCGCCCCCCGGGCCCGCCAACGCCGCCCTGCCCGGCCCGCCCTTCCCCGGCACCGCCGCCGCCGCCTTCCCCGGCCCCCAGCTCTGCCCCGCCGCCCTTCAGCCGGGCTCTGGCGGTGTCTCCGGGCTGGGCAGCAGCGGCAGCTCCAGCGGCGCCGCCAGCGAGGGCGGACACTCCAGCGACAGCGGCGACGAGGTGAGACCCGACGGGACGGGGACGGGCTGCCCCTGCCCCGCCGCCCTCGGCCCGGCGAACCGGGCGCTCCGGCACCCGTCGCATCTAACGCGCTCCCCTCCGTGCCCCGCTGCGGAGGCGGGGGAGCAGAGCCCGGGCTCGCTGCCTTGCCGCCCCGTCGGAGCAGGGGGACTGCCTGGCGGCTCCCGGCCATCGCCGGCCGGGCCCGGGCAGGGGCAAAGCGGGGGCCCCCGCCGGTGTCGTCCTGCCCGCCCCCTCCGCCGGGTGCCCCCCGGGAGAAGCCCCAAATCGGCCCGACGTGTCCCAGCGCCGGGGCTCGTCCCGGCTGGGTCAGGTGCTCCGTGGGGTAGCGCCTCGGGGAGGCTTCTTTGGGGTGAGAAAGGTGCTTTTGGGGGGCTGGGGGCGGGGGGCGGCTTTCCCTCGTGCTGACCGGCCCGTTCACGTGGCCGGATGCCGACGCCCGGCTCGGGGGTGCTGGAGGCAGCGCGGCCCCCCCGGGCTCTGCCCCGCCGCAGCCCGGCTCCTGGCAGCCCCCTCGGCCGTGCGAGGACGGCGGCTGCTTCCCCGGCCGCTCCTCCCGGGGCTCCGCGGGCAGCCAGCCCGGAGGCGTGGGGGAGCCTCGGGGAGTGGCAGCAGGAGTTATCAGCATGGCCGGCAGCTCTATTTTGGGTTTATTTTTAATATTTCTAAAACTTGCCATAATGTAAACCCGCCCCGCCCAGGCAATCGCGCCTCGGGGGTGGCCGCGGCAGATGATGCCGGGGTTTGTCGCAGAGTTCCTGCGGGCGGCTGCGGACGTGTTGGTCGGGTTTTTGCGGAGCTGCTGCCGGGACCGTGCCGCGGGGATTCGGGGGCTCCCGCGCACGCCGAGCTCAGGGGTGGGGGCGTGGAAGGATGCGCGTCCCCCGGGTCGCAGCCTGCCGCGTTGGGTGGGGGGTTATGAGGAATGTTCTTTCCCAGCTGAGGGAGAATGAGGATTGCCCCGTGGCAGGGATGCTCCGGGCTTCTTGGTGCCGATGTACGCCAGGAATTAAAAGCCAAGACTTGGTGGTAGGAGGGACGTCTGTAAAATCCGAAACTGCGCTCCAAATGTGGAAATCTGGTAAAAGATTGCAAAATGCCCCCGCATCAGTTAAAGGCTGCGCTGCAGGGAGGAAGGGAAGCACCTGGGTAAGCAGCTTTCCAGAAGGGAAGAGGCTGGTTGTGGCAAAGAGGTGTTTGAATCCCACTCGAGTCCCGGGCGCTTTCATTGTTCGCTTTTCTCCTGCCCTGGGTGCAGGCGGGAGAGGGGCTGGCAAGGGGCTGCCCCCTGCCCGAGAGCCGTGGGGAGGTGGGTGCCCACGCCCCGCGATAGCTGAGCCCGTGGGGACGTGTCGTGGGATGCACGGGGAGTGGGGCGATGCTGGGGCCATCAGCAAATGTGCCCACGAGTGCTGCCTCTGGTCGGGCCGCGGGGCTGTGAACCTGGGGGCTCCCGGGACCGGGTGCCTGTCCCCGGGCCTTTGCGCCACCCCGGGCCTCTGCCATGTGAGCTGGGTGGTGTGCATGGTCTGGGGGGGCGGTCCGGGGGTCCTGCGTGGGGCAAGGTGGGGTGGAGGCGCTTTGGGGTCCCTGAGCGGAGCCCCTTGTTCAGGGGTTGGGGAAAACCCTTCTGCCACCAATCCCATCGCCCCAAGGACCCCAGAGGTGGCAGCGGCTGGTGGGTGTCCGCGCTGCCAAGGGCTCAGCCGAGCCCTCTCCCGTCCCCATCCCCGCCCCACGCTGCCCCCGACACACCCCGCTCTTGGCAGCCCCCGGGCGCCGGTTGTCCCCTCTCAGTTTATCTCTGCCCCTGCCAGGATGCGCCAACCTCGGAAGAGCTGGAGCAGTTCGCCAAGGACCTCAAGCACAAGCGCATCATGCTGGGCTTCACTCAGGCTGACGTGGGGCTGGCGCTGGGCACCCTTTATGGTAAGGGTCCGGTCCGGGTCCCCGTCTCCCCACCGCACCCGGGGGGAGAGGCCTGGGAGGGGGATGGAGCACCTGGGCAATGGAGGTTTCTGCTCCTTAACGACCCGCCAAGGAGGTGGTGAGCACCAGCCCCGGGGCTCCTGGGCCTCCCCAGCCCCCTGGTTAAGTACTTGATCTACCAGGAAGGGTTTGATAACAAGGAACTGGTTTAAAATAGCTACAGCTGCTTATTGAAGAGTGTATCAGTGCTTGAAATCCCTGCTGAAGCACTGAGCATTCCCTGAGAATGCCTTTCCTGATTCCCCCATCCCCAGGGACAGGGGATGCTGGAGGGGGGGTCCTGGGGGGCTGCTGGGGGCGGGAGATCCCTGGCGTGGGAGCAGGAGCAGAGCAGTGCGTGACTGCCTGCCTGCCTGCCTGCGCAGGGAAGATGTTCAGCCAGACGACCATCTGCCGCTTCGAAGCGCTGCAGCTCAGCTTCAAGAACATGTGCAAGCTGAAGCCACTGCTGCAGCGTTGGCTCAACGAGGCAGAGAACACAGACAACATGCAAGAGGTACGGGGCTGGGGAGGGCCAGGGGTCGGGGGTACCCTGCACCAATGAGCCATCAGCTGGAGCTTCCCTTCCCTTTCTACATGTGGATTTTGGGAGAGAGGAGGGGAGCTGCAGGCATGCCGTGCCATGCATAGCAGCATCTCAGGGCCATGGCTTCAGTCCGGCTGTGCAGGGAACCTTCTGCCAGGCTGGTGAGAGCCCAATTCCCCCCTGAGACACCTTGTGAGAACTGTGGCAGCTTCCATCTCAGAGCAGCCAGATCCTGCTGGAATCTCAGATGAGCTGGAGGTGCAGCTTGCTGCTACCTGGGGGGGATGCAGGAAGAAGTGTCCACCCCCCCCTGTACCAGCTGTGGATACCGTGAATGGCCCCAGCTGCAGTGGGGTGACAGTCAGTGGACAGTCACAGGGGGGCAAAGCCCGTCCCCATCCCTCCCAGACCTCTGCAGCTTTCTACATGTGTGTCCAGAGCCTGGTGGGGACATTGTTAGCCCTGTGACCAAGAATGTGTCCTCTCTCTCCTTTCCAGATGTGCAATGCAGAGCAAGTGTTGGCCCAAGCCCGGAAGAGAAAACGCAGGACCAGCATCGAGACAAACGTGAAGGGGACACTGGAGAACTTCTTCCGCAAGTGTGTGAAGCCCAGTCCCCAGGAGATCTCCCAGATTGCTGAGGACCTCAACCTGGACAAAGATGTAGGTTGGGAGGGTTCGCAGGGTGGGTGCCCAAATGACTGCAGTTCCTGAGCACCCACATTAGACTGGTTCGATACTGGAAGCTGTGGGAGAGTAGCCGGGACTGGTAGCCACCATTGGCCTGTCCGAGCCCAGCCCCAGGAGGAGCTGTGGCCAGGAGGGTGCTGTAGAGACACCACCAGCAGAAGGGTCTCCTCGTCACCTGCACAGCGCCTGGGCTTGCCTCTCTCACTCTTTTCCCATCTCCCCTCCCTCGCAGGTGGTCCGGGTCTGGTTCTGCAACCGGCGTCAGAAAGGAAAACGGCTGCTGCTGCCCTTCGGCAATGAGGCGGAGGGGGTGATGTACGACATGAACCAGTCCCTGGTGCCCACCAGCCTGCCCATCCCGGTGACGTCCCAGGGCTACAGCCTGGCACCCTCCCCTCCAGTCTACATGCCACCCTTCCACAAAGCCGAGATGTTCCCTCAAGCGCTGCAGCCTGGGCTCTCCATGAGCAACAGCAGCCACTGAACTGGGGGGGGCTGCAGGGGCTGGTGGCGGTGCCGCCCCAACACTGCGGCTGGGCTGGCTCTCAAGGAGCGGCTTCCCCCCCACTTCACCCTGAGAAGGCATGGGCACGGCCCTGCTCCCGCTCCCGGGGCCTGCCTGGGCACTCGCTGGGCTGCCTTAGGGCTTTTGGGGTGCGAGGGGCAGGGGAAGGGCTGGGAGCCTGGCACGGGGATGGTGCCCGCTCTCTGTAGTTGCTCCCAGCCCTTCCCACTTATGTGAGTTTACGGGTCCCAGCAGCATTGGCCCCTCTCCAACTGCTCCTGGGGGGCAGCTGCTCCTGCCCCACTGCACCCCACTGAAGCCACACATGCCCAGGGTGCTGAGCAGAGCTGCCTGCGCCCGGCCCAGCCAAGACGCTTTCCTGCAAAACCCAGAAAAAAAAGTATTTCTTAAATTTTTTTGAGGGGTAGGTGGGGGGTGGCTTTATTTTTTTAATGGTTTTTGGTTGTAGTTTTTAAAAAGCAAAAATCTTTGTAGTGATGACTAGTTTCCCAGGTGCCTCGTCCCTGTCACGTAGAGCAGGGCTGGGGTGCTGTGCCCAGGGGTGGGGTCCCTGGCGGCTCTGCCCACCCTCCCAGGCAGCTGGGGCGAGCCAGGGGCTGGAGCTTGTGGCTGGAGGTAAGCCCTCGCAGCCCCAGCCGCCCCTCGCCCCACGGCACAGGAGAGCTTCGCCCGTTCGTGGGCAGGCTGGCGGGGCTTGTTTAGCGGGAGTGGTGGGGGTCCTCCCGGCCCTTGTGCCCAGCATTGCCCCAGGTCCCCGTGCCCTCTCCACTCCAGCCGTTGTCCTTCTGCCCCTGCCTGGCTGCCCAGGGACCATCTTTCCCCAGGGGGTCCCAGCCCAGGGGGGCCAATACTGCCCTGTCCATGCTGCTAGCACCCCCATGCCTTTGAGCCTGCTGTAGTTGATGATGATTTTTATATTTTTTTTCTTAATCATATTCCCTCTGGCAATGAAATAAATCTCAGTTCTTTGGGGCATGAGAGCGAGTTAACCCTTTCCTTGCCTCCCTTGCATCCCTGCTCCTGCACGGTGCCAGGCAGCCCAGTGGCGCAGGTTTGGCTGCCTGTGGGGGCATGGTGGGGCTGGACTGGTGTGCACAAGTTGGGTGGATGTGTCCCCGTCATGCCAGCAACACCTGGCTCTTGGCTGCCTGCAGCCCAGCCCACCACCAGGAGTGGTAGCAGCTTGGCCCTGGAGGGGACAGCCAGCTTGTGGAAGCTGTGCCACCTCAAAGCAGAGCTGGTCGGAATTGGGGGGGGGGGGGTGTGTGTGTCACCTTCCACCCGATCTGAGCTGCTGTTTTTTCTTTAGCTGCTTTTGGGAAGGGTGAGAGTGCAGTGGGGTCTCACTTGCAGGCTGCTCCAGGGGATGGACCGAGCGGGGATGTAGCAGGAGCCGCCCAGCTCCCAGCCCCAGGGTGGACAGGGGAGAGGTATGGGAACCTGGGCTGTCCTTGCCATGGGGCTGCTGGTCCGGTACCGGTGGGCGAGGGGTGCTCCCATGTGCGTGGTCCAGCTGAGGCAGCCTCGTGGTGGCCGTGCCGTGCCGGGTGGTGCCGGCCAAGCCAGGCGGGTCCAGGTAGGCACCAGGGGCTGAGCTGCTGGGGATCGGGGTGCCAGCCCAGCCAGGAGAAGCAAGTGTCTGGGGGATGACCCCTCACTTTCCGGTGCCATGGGCTCTGCAGCCTGCTTTGCCACCAGGCTGTTCCTCCGGAGGGATTTTTCCGTGAGCAGAAGCAACGAAATGACCAAGCCTTTCGGTAAACTTCTGAAAAGTCCCTTTTTCAGCTGCAGGCTGATGGGTTTGCTCTCTGGGGCTGGCCTGCAGCCTTGCTCCTGCGGGCCAGGCGGGAGCGGGGTCACTGCAGGTAGCTGCTTGAGGAGCACCTGGGGACTCTGCAAAGGGCTGGGGTGCACACCAGGCTGGGTGCCAGCCCCATGGGGAGGGATCCCCTTGGCTCTGCGTCTTGGCTCTGTGTCTTGGCTCTCCTGTGTCCCTGCTGGCTCCCCAGTGCCTGTCGCTGCCTGCCCCGCAGAGTGGGGGCACAGCACCCGCTGGAAACTGCCCCCCAGCTGCTGCTGCCCTTTGCTGCCTGATGCTTTGGGAGTGGGAGGGTTGGAGGATGCTGCTGATGGGCACAGTGGGTAGCAGGAAGCCTGGGAAGGGCGTTGCCTCCCTGAGGTTTGCTTCTTTCCACATTTCCAATGTCTGATTTTCCACTTCAGCAGAAGGCCAGCCAGGCAGGACCCCCGGCCCCCTGTGGGACCCCCAAACCCTGCTGCCCCACAGCCCTACCCGTGGGTGCTCAGAGCCCCTCCAGCTTCATTTTCAGTTGACCCACAAGACAAAACAAGACTGAAATCGGAAGCCACAGAAATCGGAAGAGGGTGGCATGCCCGTCAAACTGCAACACAGCGAGGGCTGGGCCGGGGATGCAATGAAGTGGAGCCCGGGGCAGGAATGTCCCCTCTGCTGAGTGGGTGTCACTGCATGCCTGAGCCCCCCCGCTGCACCCCAGGCACCGGGAGCTGGTCCCGCAGGGCAGCAGGCAGCTGGTGGGGATGCAAGGGTGGCATTGGATGACTTCGGGCTGCAGTAGGGGAAACCTGTGACAAAATAAATTGTTTATATCGGGGTTTGATGGCACCGAGCCAAGGGGCACAGAGGAAGGCACGGATAGAGCAGTCACGTCCCACTCCCTGGTCCTGTCACGCACCCCTGACATCCACCACTGAACCCAGATGGGTGCTTCCCCTCGGGGTGTCTGGGCACTGCCTGCACCCAGCGTGCGGGCAGCAGGGTGCCCACGGTGCAGGGGGCGTGCTCAGTGCTGGGTGCCCACGGTGCGGCGTGTGTGTGGCACAGGGCCCAGCACTGCAGGGTGCTGGTGGCGTGGGTGCGGTGCAGTATGTGTGGGGGCTTGGCAGTGCCAAGGGTACACGGAGCAGGCTGCCGGTGCTGCAGGGTGCCCATGGGACCGGTTTTGCTCTGGGCTCACTGCAAGGCTCCGGATGCCACAACCTTGCTGGCTTCCTGCCGCAGCGGGGCAGGCGTGCTGGCAGGGGAGCAGCAAACCACAGCATCCCTCTCTGAGCCGGCCCCACACTGAGCAGGCTGAGATTGCCCTTGAGAGCATCCGGTGTCCTGCCGGTCCTCGCCAGCACGGTGACACCCATGATTCGAGGCGGGGGGGAGGAGGGGAACGGGTGCTGCTGGGCTGTGCTGGGAAGTGGCAGAGCAGAGGCCCTGCTCCCCGTCCCTGCTGCAGGGTGCTCTGAGCTCAGCCCCTCCAGCCCAGCCACCTGGGGCCTCTGCCACCGGGGCTTTGCCACGCAGCAGAAGGAGCTGGGGGGGGGCAGAGCGATCGCAGGGGAAGGTTGAGGAGCCCTCAGCCCCCCACCAGCCCCCATGCCACAGGCAGAGCCTCTACAGCACTGTCCTTTATTTCCAAAGGACCCTCTTGTCCTGTCAGCACCCTAGTGAGGTAGGTCAGTGTTAGGTCTGGGAGGGGATTTAGTCCCGTTTTGCAAGAAATTTAAGTCACATGGAGTTGCTCAAGGTCCCGGTGTGGCAACAGCCAGGCTGGGAGGTGAGGTCGGGGCTTTCACATCCCTCCCTGCCCCATGTCCTGGTCTGAAGGAGGGTGCCCCATGCTTCCCCACCCCAGTATCGTCTGCCCAGATGCATCCCTGATGGTCCCAGCACACACCAGCCCTGTGCTACGTGTTGAACCAGCTCTCCAGGTTGGGATAGACATGGCCACGGGGCAGACTGGGGTAGGCGGTGCAGATGGTGCAGATCCGCTCCCTCCAGTCGTCATAGAGCTTCACACTGTACCTCTTCTGCCAGGCGAAGAACTGCTGGTAGCGGCTGGAGTTCATGGTCTTTAGGAAGGTGGCCAGCTCTGCCAGGGAACCAAAATCATCAACGTGAATGAAGGAATCTGCAGGAACGAACTGCTCGTAGTTGGCCCGGGGAGGCCCCAGCACCACGGGCACAGTGCCGGCCATCAGTGAGTTCCTCCAGAGCTTCTCAGTGATGTAGTCCTGGTGGATGGAGTTCTCAAAGGCCAGGTAGAACTTGGACTTGGACGTCGTTGGCAAGAGGCAGTCCTTGCAGAGTGGCTTTTTGTTTGCTTTGCCATATATGTTCACATGGAGGTACCTGGAGAGGTTTTTGTAGACTTCAGCTCTTTTCTGAGTCCTGCGGTAGTTGCTGATAACCCAGGACACCAAGTTGGTCTTCACAGGGATGTTCACGGTAGCTGACCGGTTGGGCACAAGCTTGCCGTAGGGGATGAAGATGTCAGAGTCCCGTCTGTAGGTCATCACCCAGTTGAAGGTCTGGTTCCATCTTGCTAGAGCTTTAGTGTTGGAGGGGGACTCCAGGGAGACCCACACCCAGTTCTGCCCCGGCGGCCTTTCCTTGGGCAGCCTGTCCCTGCCGGACTGGAGCCTGGCGTGGGGGAACACCACCACGTCCGCCTGGCTCAGGAACTGCTGCTCTGTGGTGAGCCTGCAGCCTGAGATGCCATACAGCTCGTGGCAAACGTCCCCGCTGATGTTGGGGACCTGCTTCGAGGGCCATTCCCACACCAGGACCACCAGTGGCTCAGTGTGCTTGGGGGCTTCTCTGGAGACCTCAGACGGGTTGAGGAAGCACCTCAGGTTCCAGAGGGTGGTTGCAAACACCCCGGCTGCGACCACCACCTTCATGCCGGGCAGCCGTGGCAGTGACGATGCCTGGGGCATTGCTGCTGGGCTGGCTGTCACTTTCTCGGGTGACAGAGCTGACACCTGGGAGAGAGGAGAGGCCACCAAGGGCCATCAGCTCAGCTTGCCGGGAGAGAGGGGTGGTGGGGAGGTGCTGGGGCTAGAGGGGATGGAGACAGGCCTTCCCTGTGAAACCTGGGACCCAGCATCACCCCTGGCCCCTCTGCTGGCCCCCGTACCCCCCAGGATCCCCAGTGTATCTGGTGTCACCCCACGTTGGCTTTTGTGCCACCCTCCTGCAAGTCCCCGGTGTCCCCATCTCCAAGACAAGCAGCGATGCTGCCGGGGGGGTGGGCACGGAGCCGATGGGCAGCAGCCACCTGTCCCCCCACCCCAACTGCCTCACGCCGCTCCCTGGCACATGCACGAGGGATGTGGTCCTGTGATACTTGCTCCATGCCTCAGTTTCCCCACCTGACAAACAGCCACCCTTCTTGCTTTGCCCGGGGCAGGTGAAGCCTGAATGGCAGCCAGCCTTGCCACAGCCAGGCTTGGAAGAAAGGTGCCTGGGGATTGGCGGGATGGGGTCACACACCAAAGGGCAAGGAGGAACACCCCAGGTCCTGCCTGAATAACCGCACAGCGAGGCCCCAGCTCTGAACTGGGGTGTCCCTGGGAGTGACTGGGAAGTCTGAAACCCTGCTCAGAGCTGGACTGGAGCATCCTGCCTGAGAAGTGCCCCCTCACCCCAGCACCCACCCGCAGCGATGGCAGGGGTCTCCCCAGGCTCGGGGTGCTCTCCCCAGCCACCAAGGGCACAGGGAGCCCCAGCAGGTTGGGAGCTTGCAGCCTCAGTGCCCCAAACACTCATATTTTACTTTTGGGTTGTCACAGATGGCCAGTGCTGCGCAGGCAGGGCAGGGAGAGCAGCGCAGGCAGGGAGCCATTTGGGGCTGCTGCTGGTAGGGCTCAGCGCGTGGGAACCCCGGCCGCAAGATGCTCACCCCACCACAGCACCCATCTGCTTGCCTCAGGCCTCCACTGACGGTGCTGCACTTCAACCAGCGGTAACAGAGAGCAGTAGTGGGGGCGGTAAGGGGGACTCTTGGCTGGGCTGGGGACTGGCCACCAGCTTGAGCCCACCCGGGAGCATCGGTCCCAGGTGCAGGACTCAGTGCCCACGGGCCACCCACGGCATTCGGCACCAAAGGTGGTTTCCCTTTTGAGGCAACCTCTGAAAACACGGCTGCCCGAGCCCTCCTGCTGGCTAGGGCTGTGCCAGTTCCTCTGCGATTTTTGAGCCTCCTGGAAAGTGGTGCCCTGCTTTCCCACCCCAGCCGCTGCAGCTTTGCTGCAAAAAATCCCTTCCCTGCCTTGGCCCTCTCTGTCTGTCCTGCTAAAATACACGAGCTAAGTTTAGGCTCCAGAAAAACCTGACATCTGAAGCGGGGAGGGTTGGGAAAGCTTCGCCAGCTCCCTGCACTGCACACTGGTCCCTCTGCCCGCCAGACCCTGGCAGCGGGGATACTGCCCCCATTTTGAGGATGCTCTGGGAGGAGACACCCTGCGCTGGCAGTGCCACGAGCTGACCCGTTTTGCAGCCCCTCTCCCCATTGTAGGCAGCGGTGCTGATCTCAGACTTACCAAGGAAGTGCCGGCACAGCAGCGTGCGAGGTGCCTGCGTGTGTCTGCCCGGACAGCTGCTGCCACTGGGCTGGGGGACTCGAGGGCTTCCTCTTTTCAGTGGTTTTGCCTTGTCCCGGCCCCACAGCGGGTCCTTCCTGCTGCGCTCGGCAGCTGGCACAGCTCACTCCAGCACTTCCCCTGTGCCGTGCGGGCAGCAATGTGACCCACAGCTGGGTGTGTGCCCCAGGGGCGGGTGCATGCCCATGGCAGGGTGGGTGCCCCATGGCTGTGTGAGCGCCCCATGGCTGGGTGCTGCACGTGGCTAGGTGGATACCCCATGCCAGGGTGGGACACTGTTGCCTGGTGCGTGCCCCATGGCAGGTGCTGCCCCACAGCAGCGCTGTGCCCCCCTCCCCCAGAAAGGCTCCCGGTGCAGGTGCTGCTCACAGCTCTGTGCCCCTGCATCCTGCCCCGTCCCCCTGCGCTTCCCCCGCCACCCTCCTGCAGGGCTGTAGCTCCTTGGAGAAGGCGTGTGTGGCCACACATGGGATTTCAGTTCCCCAAAGGGGTTTCCCAGGTGCCAGGTTTGAAACTGAGCCCAAAGCGTGGCTCCTTGCTGCCAAGCGCCGCTCCTGTCCCAGCCGCCAACCAGAGCCCCCATATCCCGGTTGGGCTGCAAACCCGTCCCCGGTTTGGGGTTTGCGGGATGGCCCCGTATCCCCGCACTGCACCAGGGCTCTCCAGCACTCCCCATGTTGTCGGAGGGTCCCCTCCCAAGCTGGTGGGGACTGGGTCCATGCCCACACTGGCCACCTTCCCTGGCTTGATTCCTGGGTTCCTGCCCCCATGGCAGAGGGTTGCCAGCGGACAGGGAGGAAACACAGAGTGGCATGGAGGAGGGGACAGTGGGAAGAGATCCCTGATCCATGCTGAGCCCTGCAACCCACCCTGTCCTTGGGCACCCAGTCCGGCGGGGGGCAGGGTGGAGGCAGGGTCCTGAGCCCCAACGGGCTGCTCTGCCTGCGGCACTCCTGTCGGTACAGCGGCCTGCCAGAGCCGTGGTGGGGCTGTGCGGAGCCCATGGGGCAGCTCTCCTAGCTGGCGGCTTTGTGCCAAAGCACATCCCACAAACACTCTTACTGAGACCACTAATACATTATTATTATTATTATTATTATTATCAAAAGCAGGATTGTCAGGTCCAGCTGCACACACAGCTCCCTCTGAAGTCACCCAGGAGCAGCCAAACAACAAGATGTTCATTCGGCTTGCACTGGAACCGGTCACTTCCTCAGCATTCACTGCCACCCACGGCAGAGCTGGCAGGGATGGAGAGGGGCATCAGCCCCAGAGCCTCAGCCTGGCACTGCCACCCAGGGCCACCGGCAATTCCCTCTTGGTTGGTGCTGGGAAGGAGCAGGTGCCTTGCCTGGGCGTGTGTGCTGGGGGTTCGAATGCCCTACCTGTACTGGGAAGGGTGCAGGTAGGGCCCTGCCCTCAGCCTTGCCAAGGTGCCTCCCATGTGCCACCCACGTGCCACCCACGGCCTGGTCGAAAACAGGATGCCAGCCTGATTTTGGGTCCCGCTGACTCATCTTGAAACTGCGAGCTAAGGCGGCACCAGCAGCTCCTCAGTGCCACCAAGCCCAGGGCACCTGCCTTGCCTGGGACGCTTTCTGCCAAAAGGGGAAATGGGCACGTGTGTGCCCTGGCTGCCTCTGCACAGAGAGCTTTCTCCTGCGTCCAGGCTCCGGACCTGCCCCGTCCCCATCTGGCCACACACCCAGTTGTTGTCTTTGCTGGCATTGCTGTCTGGGCACCAAGTCTTCCCGAAAGCCCTGGCAGGGGAAAAGAGATGGGGAAACTGAGGCAGGGAGGGGAGCCCCAAGGCACACAGCGCTGTCCCTGGAGCTGGCAGGGGCACACACAGAGCTGGGCATGGGACCCCAAGCCACTCCCTGGGGGTTCTTGGGCTGCTCAAGCACCCCTGGGGTCTGCACCCCCCACTGCAGCCTTGCTCCCGCCAGCTGCCTGGATCCCGGGAGCAAGGATGGCTGCAGCACTGGTGCAAGGCAACAGGCTGGGCAGTGGCTGAGCACAGCGTCGTGCCGGGGTGTAGCAGGGCTCCGCGGTTTCAGTGCCACCCTGTGAGACCTCAGAGGCCAACTGCAGCTCTGAGGCTGGGTGTTTTTTCCTCCCCAGACATATCCCCTGTTTCCTGTTATCTTTTCTCACCGCCTTTCTGCATTTAATCTCCTGCGTGATTGAGAGCCCAGATACCAGGCGCTGCACAGCACTGTTCCCAGCCCGGCCTGCCCCAACCCCGCCAGCTGCAGGCAGTGCTCCCTGCCCAGCTGGAGCTGCCAGCATTGTCCCCGATGCTGTCCCCATCCCCCTCGGCACAGCCTGGGGACCGGGGGGACAGGGGGACAGGGCTGTTCCCCTCTGCAGAGGACAGCGTTGGGGACAGCAGCAGCCACAAGGTTTCTACTGGGCATGCAGGGTGGATGGTGGAGCAGGAGGGAGATTTTTTTCCAGCACTTGTAGCTGTCACTCCCGGGTGCTGCCCCATGACACCCTGGCAGAGGGGTGATGCCCTGGGGGGGGTACTTGCAGCTGGTGGGTCCAGGCACCTTGACCCCCACAGCCCAGGCATGTGGCAGCATGGTGCTGGAGGCTCAAAGCCAGGCTGAGAACCAGGGCCAGCTCTGCCCCGGTGTGCTGGGCAGAAGTCCCTAGTGCCCAGGGCCAGGCTGTGGGACCATTGGATAATGCCAGACTGCACCAGCACAGGGCAAGGACCTTTGTGTGGGTGGTTGCTGCCATCTGCAGATAACCCCACACAGATGGAGACGCGTGGCCACCCCATGAAGAAGTCCCCTGAGAGGTGCTCAGAGCCCCAGCTCCATGGAGAAGATGGGCACCCGGTCCCTGGGGCCATGCTGCCCCACGGCATGCTGCTGGGTTTGTCTCTTGCTGGCCCTTTCTGGGGTTTCATGGTCATGCCAAGCAGAAGAGGAGCTGCAAAGCTCACCAAGACCCACCTAGGGGCAGCAGGAGGGAGGGAGGCAGGAGACCCAGGTCAGGGCTTTGAGCCCACATTGTCCACAGCCCCACCCATGACCCTCTCCACTGCGCCCCTCCAAGCTGGGAACCCACTCTGCTGCAGGGCAGGGGTTTTTTTGAGGTGTTTCTAGCACAGGCTGGGGACAGACCACATGCAATCCCCTGGGAGGAGCCAAGGGTGCATGCATTCCTCCTTCCTTGGGGACCACTGCTGGAACAAGGTCTGGGGCTGGACAGCCCCTTGGCTGAACCCCATGGCACAGCTTACCTTGACACCAGATCTCTCTGGTATTTCAAAACTGGAGAAACACCAGCAAACCTCGGGGTCCTTCATCCTCGTGCAGCTGCCCCTGTGTTACTCCTGCCGGTGGGGCGCAGGTGGAAAGGTGCTGAGCCAGCCCTGGCCACCCCTGCCCAGCTCCTCTCAGTGCCAGGCAGCTCTGCTGCCTGCACACCTCCCAGCCCTTCCAAAACAGCCGCTCTCCCCCCAGGCACAGAGCAGGGCAACGCAGTGCCTCTCCACCACCACGTTCCCCCGGGCATCCCTTGCCCTCCCTCACCTCAGCACAATGTTTCACCCAGAAGTTTTTTGAATAATGGTGCTTTGTGGCAGGACAAGGGGAGCTTTTGTCAGTGCCTGGGCAGCTGTTGCAGAGCCTGCCCGAAACACAGTCACCCTTGGCAACACCACTTGGTGCTGGGGCGGCAAAACGAGTTATTCACAGCTCCTGGCTGCACTTGGCCCTGGCAGCAGCATGGAGACGGCGATGGTTAAAGATAGCTGCAGGAGCGGAGAGGGGGCGAAGGAGAGAGGTGGCTATGGATGGCTGGCAGGGAGAGAGACAGGTCCTGAAATGAAGAGAACCAGAGGAATGGAAAGAGGGAGGGAAAAGATGGATGAATGGATGGATGGACGGACAGAGAGCTGGCCTAGTTCAGTGCTAATACTGCTGCTGAGGGCATCCTTCCCAGCCTTGGAGTCACAGCTGGACTGGGGGTACAGCTTGTTGCAGGCAGGTTGGTCCCCTCCAAGAACACAAGTGGACACCCCACCACCTGTCTGTGGAATGAATTGGGCAGGAGCTGCAGGCAGTGAGGCCTGAGCAGGGCAGGCAGCAGCCGGCGTGGTTTGGGGACTGCAACACCTCCCTGGCATGCTGACCTCCAAAGCCACTTGCTCCCCTGAAGCAAGTCCTGGAGGGGCAACGAGGGAGGAGAGGCTCAGCGGGGTGACCTCTCTGTGTCTCTGGCTTGGAGAGGGGCGAGGGCAGCTCCCGGGGACCAAGGGTTTCCCCAACCCGGTCCCTCCCCGGGGCAGGAGCCCCGCTCCCGGACAGGCCATACCCGGGGAGACCGGGTGCCGCAGCGACCCCCCCGCCATGCCGCGAGGGCTCCGTGCCTCAGTTTTCCCCGGAGGAGCCGGATCCACCAGCTCGCCCGGCGGCAAATCCCGGGAGGCCTGGGCGGGACGACGGTGCCCTCTGGGCCCGGCAAAGCCGCCGCGGAGCGGGCTGGGCTGGGCTGGGCTGGGCTGGGCTGGGCGGTGCCCCGAGGGCCTGCCCCGGGCCGGGCCGGGCGGTGCGGGCGGAGCGGCCGCGGCCTGGCGGTGCCTTTAAGGGGCGGTGGCGGGGGACGGCCCCGGGCCGGGGGTGGTGCTGCGCAAGGCCGGGCCGGGCCGGGCGCGGCGGAGCCGGAGCCGGAGGCCGGCCAGCCAGCTCGCTCGCCCGCCCGCCCGCCCGCCCGCCCGCCCGCTCGCTCGCTCCGTTCCCTCCGTTCCCTCCCAGCCTGCTGAGGACAAAGGCGGCGGCCCGGTGGGGCATGGCGGTGGGCAGCGGGTGATCCGCGGAGCTGAGCGGGGGGAGCCCCTGCGGCGGGGCTGGGCCCGGCCCGGCCATGGGGTTCCTGCACCAGCTCCATCTCCTGCTCTGGAAGAACGTGACGCTGAAGCGGCGCAGCCCGGTGAGCGCGGCGGCGACCGGGGGCGCCGGGCCCGGCGCGGATCCTGGCGGGTTGGAGTTCCCCTGCAGCCCCGGGCAGCCGCAGCCGCCGGGGGGAGGGGACGACGAGGCCAGGCCAGGCCCCCGAGCGGGGCAGGCTCCGCGGGGCACCTGCCTGGGCCGCAAGGGAGCCCGCGGAGCCGCAGGCCGGGGGCGCAGGAGGGGTGCGGAGCCAGCCTCCCTGCCCACGGGTCGGGGCTCCCCTGGGTCCCCGGCCTGCCCACCGCTGCCCTCTCCCCTCCGCGGCCGGGTCCTGGGGTGGGCGATGTCTGCTCGCGTGGGGCTGCAGGGAGCAAGAAGCGTGGGCGCCGTCTGTGTATGAGCCCGCGGCGCGGCCGAGGAGCGCCCCGGCTGCCGGCAGGTCGCTCCCCTGCCCCGGCGTGGGCCCAGCCCCCCGGGTCCCCCCGTTGGGCAGCAACAGTTGGGTCTCTCCTGCCCCGCCCCCGCTCCGTGTCTGTGGGAGCTGTCTGGGCCTTGTGGCCACTGGAGGAGCCCAGGCCCGTGGGCTGGGTGATGTCTCCCACCAGCCCTCCACCCTGTGCAGCATCTCCATCCCTGCCATGGACTGCAGCCCTGTCCCACATGCCCCGGACACTTGCCAGCCCTGTCCCTGGTCCCCAGGGCCACCCTTCCAGGCTGGGAGAGCTTCCTCAAGCCCTCTGTATCTGCAGGCTATGAATATGTTTCCAAATCATATGTGGGTCAGTGCTGCCTCTCCTCTCTGGGCTGGAGAGCTGGTCCTGCTTTCTGGGCATGAGGCTGAGGAATGTGGGGTTCCGGGGGGTCTGGTTCCCTCCTGGGGGTGGCAGAGGAGGTAGGATGGCACCTTCCCTGCTGGGCTTGTAAATCCAGTGTAACCCTGCCACGGCCTCTTCTGTCTGGCTGCTCCTGTGCAGGGCTTGCCTTCCCTGCCGGGTCCTGCCGGATGGGCAGCAGGGATCCCCCCCAGGGAGGGACCCCTGGCCTGGAGGGACTCCAGCAGCGGTGCAGGCAGGGGGATGGGTGTGCTGGGTGCCGAGGAAGCTGGTTATTTTTAGAGGGTGGGGGAGGGTAGCGAACTGCTGCTCCCGAGCTGGCAATGCTCACTCCTCTTCCCCCTCCCAAATACCCTGCAGGCCTGATCCTGCCTGCTTTCCCTCGCCAGCAGCCTGCGAGCATCAGGCCTTGCTTCCATCCTGGCAGCCGAAGCACCAGGGACCACCTGGGAGGGTATGGGCTGAGCTAAGGCCCGTGTCGCAGGCAGGTGCCCCAGTGCCCCCAGGACGGGCAAGGGGGATGGTGCTCTTCGGCTGAGTCATCTCTGCTCCTTGCCCCAAGCAGAGCTGCATGGCCACGGCGAGGAGCTGCCTAGTGTCGGTGAGCTATGGACCCCTGCCCACGAGGGCGAGCCGGCTGGCACAGCTACGCCCCGGCATCTGCCAGCCCTTGGCAGCTGCCCTGGACCTGGCTGCCATGGCTGGTGGGGTGCATGCGTATTCTGGGGACTTGTTTTGCCGTGACCCTCCCCAGACCCGTGGGCAGCGCCGGGGTGCAGCGCAGGAAGCTGCAGCAGTAGGAGAAGGATGAGGAGCCCAGGCCCAGCCACTCTCATGTGCAGGGCTATGACCAGAGTGCTCTGCCTGCTGCAGGCAGGGTGGCAGGGGAAGGACTGGCACCTCCTTGCCCACCCGGTGATGCCACGTGTGAAGGACCAGCCGTGTGCTGGGGTAAGAACTGCCCCCAGTGCTGTGGGTGCTCGTGGATGGATTTGGTGCAGCTACTGCCCTGGGGACATGCGTGCCCTGTGTGTGTCACCTACTTCCTTATGCTCCTGCTGTGTGCAAGTCCCGTGGTCATGTCACGCTCCCCATCTGCACAGGGGACATCATTCTGCCCACTCCTAAGGGAGCATTGCCCTCTCCCAGCAGCCCAGGAGCAGAGCTGAGGGTGCTGGCCTGCTGGGACAGAGTCGGGCTCTGTGCCAGAGCCCAGCCTTGTCAGCCTGTGCCTTGTTCTCCATGGGTGGGTCTCCCAGCACAGATCTTCCCTGGCTGCATCCAGAGCTGGATGTGTCACCGAGCAAAACCAGCCCCTTGTGCTGCTGGGCTGACCCTGCTGTGGCAGAGGATGGTTCTGCCAGGGCAGGCAGAGGCTGGGGGGATTGGAGCAGGGAGGGGAGTAACATGAGACCCCTCCCCTGCTGGGGGTTCACCCTGGGGGAGTTGGAGTTGGAGGGTTGCTGGACTGAGAGGTCCCAGCCTCACAGAGGGAGTGTGGTGTGTACCCTGCCCTTACCCTGCTGGCAGCTGCTGGCAGCACAGCCCCATGCTGCAGAGCGCTGCCCTGGGGTAGGTGCTGCACCACAGTGCACTTTCCGTCTGGCAGCGTGCAGAGCGGCAGCCCCAGTACCTTAGGATGGGGAACAGACACCAGGCCCCATCCCTGGCAGTGTTCAAGGCCAGGTTGGATGGGGCTTTGGGCAACCTGGGCTAGTGGAGGGTGTCCCTGCCCATGGCAGGGGGGTGGGACTGGGTCGGCTGTGAGGTCCCTTCCAACCCAAACCAGTCTGTGATGTTTGGCTGAGGGCTCTGGCCTGGGACTCGGGAGAACTGGGGCTGGTCCCCTGCGCTGCCCCTGAATGCTGGTGGCCCTGGGAGGGTCCCCATTGTCGCTGGCACCAGCATCTCTTTGGGGAGTAGCACGGCAGTGAGGTGCAGCAGTGGTTTCAGGACAGGCTTTGTCTGCGGGTACTTGGTAAGGGCTTGGCTGGTCTGCTTGAGGACGCAGCGAAGGTGGGTACCGGGGGGCTGCATGACCAGTGGCCTTTGAGAGGGGTGTGAGAAGTGTGCTGCTGACCCACAGCGCCACATCACCCACTTCCATAACTCCCTTTGTCACCAGATGAGCTGCCTGCAGCCTGGCAAAGGCGATGGCTGGGTGCTATCCCCTGGCACCTCTGTAAAGTCTGGTGCCCAGCCTGTGGGAGTATCGGCCTCTGCCTGTCATGGCTGAGCTGTTCTGGGGGCTGCTCTGGGGTTTGGCTGTGATTTTTATTCTTCCCAGGGCAGAAATTCGGGCAGGAGCCCTGGGGCGATAGAGGTTTGAACAGAGCAGCATCAGTGGCCCCCAGCGGAGGGAAGCCAGGGCCGTGGGTGCCTGAGGATGGGCAGTCCCCTGGGGTGCTGAGAGCAGCCCTGAGTGGTGCAAGCTGTGCCGTTGTCTGCATCGCCTTGGCTCTGCTGGGCCGGGGGGTGAGCTCAGCAGTGGGCTCCCCGATGACTTTTGGTAGCTGGTTTAAAACTATGTTGGATGTAAAATGGACAGGTAATCTCCCAAAAGTTACTGCAGGTGCAGTTCAGGGTATTCGGCCCCCTTTGCCCTGGCTCTCTGTGCCTGTGCGGTCGGGACAGGAAGGCAACTGCAGCTGGAGCTCCCAGCTCTGAAGTGCCGGGGATGGAAGCGTGCTGCTGGGTTTTGTTTGGCCCTGGGGAAGTGTTGGTGGTTCAGGGCTCTTTCGGAGGAACGGTGAGCAGGAGTTGAGACTCTGGGTGCTGCTTCGGTGTCACAGCGTGTCAGTGGGGCTCCTGTGGTGTGGGCCCAGGGGTGGGGGGAAGATGCACATGGGGCAGGAGAGAGCCAGGCAGCTGTGTGGCTGCCGCACCCTGTGTGCGGTTTGTGTCTTCTGCTCCTCAGCCGAGAGCTGGGAAGCTCCCACCATGCAAAGGAGTTGTTCTGGCGGGTCTGCCCCTTCTTCCCCAGCCAACGGGAACGGAGCTGGGGGGGAGGATCTTGATGCCTCCAAAATAAGAAAAGCTGAAATTTGGGGTACTGGGGGGGCTCACTTGGCTGGTAGGGTCCTGCTGCAGCAGCGCCTGTGCCTGCGGAGGTGCTGCCAGGTCCTGCTGCCGGTGCTGGGTGGGGGCTGGTGCCGGATCCTGCAGCAGGAATTGATCAGGACGGTGCTGCCGCAGCTCAAGGTGCTCTTTGCCCCCTCACTGTTTGCAGCTGGTGGGGGGATGACATACAGGCTTGGCAGGGTGATGCTGGCGAGGCGGTGCCAGGCAGCGTCCCCATGAAACCCTGCATGCAGGGCGGCTGTGGAGGCACCTGTTGCAGGGTGATTGGTGGCCATGGTGGCCTAGCGGGCAGGTGGCCATGAGCCACTGAGCCTGCAGGGCTCTGCCTCATGCCCTGCCCGTGGGGAGAGGCTGCGGGGCAGCCAGTGTCTTCCTCCGCACTGCGGCCGCCAGCACAATCCCACCTGCTCTCAGGCCAGGCACCTCGTGGCCGTGTCCCAGTGCCGTGTGCCGGTGTGGGAGCACTGCCACGTGGCCCTGGCGCAGGGCACTGTCGATGGCGTGTCCCTCTTGTCCCAGCACGCTGGTGCCCAGCTGGCACAGCACTGTGGGGCTGGCACAGAGGAACCATGCTCTGCTCTCCATGGGCTCCTGCTTCTGCCATGGCAGGACTGTGCTCAGGGGAGGTATTGGCAAACCCCGGTGGGGATTTCCCCTTCCTCCAGCTTCCCGGAGGCGCGTCCCCAGGCTGCCATGCCAGGGCTGCGGGGCAGGGTGTGAGGGGTGGGGACGTGCCCTTGCTGGGGGCAGGTGGCAGTGGGACAAGAGGTGACAGGCACAACTTGCACTGAGCAAAAGTGTGACCAGAGGCAGGGGTGGGAGAGTCGGCAGCACCTGGGCCTGACCTTGGCCATCAAATGGTTTAAGATGTTTCTGCCAGTCTTAAAATGCTGTTGGAAAAGTTGGGGTGTTGATTCTCCAGGAGCTGAGCCCTATCCCTTAGGGGTCCTGTGGGCTGGCACCTGCTGCCTGCTGCTGCTGGCTCTGTGGGCAGCGCTGAGACCTGCAGGAGATGCTGGCAGGGAGCAGGCAGCAGCTCTCCCTCCTCCCCAGGGAGGAGCTCAGGCAGACCCTGCCCTGTCCTTTGCTGGGTGCAGGACAGGGGTTTTGGAGACCAGGCTTGCCCTGGGCTGTGCATGGTGCTGCTTCACCTGCATCGGGGCTGGTAAATCCCCCCACAGGTGCCAGGCCACAGGGAGAGGGGGGCTGGCATGGCAGGTTTGGGGTATGGGGGCATTGCTGGGGTTGCCATCTTGGGGGTCTCTGGGCAGAAGCTCCCAGCCCCTGGCTGCCCCTTTGCCATGCTGTGTTCGCCAAAGGCGATGGCTGCGGGCTTCAGGGTGTTTCTGGGAGTGGGCAAGAGGGAATAGAGCAGTGGTGACGATGGGCATAAAGAGCTGCCTCTGCCTGGCCTGGCTGCCACCTTGGGGAGCGCCTGGCTTGGCTGTTGGGGCACGTGTGCTGCTGCGTCCCAGGGACGTTGACAGAGTTGTCCGCCAAAGTCCATGGTCCAGTGCCTGTGGCTGTGCTAACCGTGGCTTCAGCACATCCCGGCTGCCCCTGGTGCTCGTTGGGGGGCGGGCACGGTGGGACTGCTGCACCAGGCTGGGATGTCTGCTCTTGTTGCGTCCCATGGAGTTCGTTGGCGCTTCTGGCCTGGCAGTGCGGGAGTCCCGCATCCCCAGTGGTGCTGCTGCCTCGCGCTCAGGCCGTGCGGTGCCTGACCCAACTTGTGCTCCTTGCGGCCCCCTGCTCCCATCTGCTGGCTCGGCAGAAGGCAGGAGCAGGCATGGAGTCGCTGGTCCACTGCAGAGTCCAGGGAGTTAAGCGTCCCCCTGGCAGGGAGCTGCGTGCCTGGGGCCAGCACCATGCTGGCAGCATCCACCAACCTCTGCCTCCCTTGCTGGGGGAGCTAGGCAGGATCCTGCTGCCCCTACATCCAGCTGCTGGCAGGGCTGAGCGTGGGATCCCAGCAGGCACGTGTGTATCCCACCGTTGGTGGTGGCAGGCAGATGCACCCAGCGCTCATGCAAACCCAAACACCACCCATGGCCTCATCCTGCTCACCTCTCTGCTTGGTGGAGGTGAACTCGTGCCAGGGGATGTATGCGTGTGTGTATGGGCTGGATCCCTCCGGCAGCTCAGCTCTGCTGCTGCTCAGGAGCTGCCCCTGGCCCCCTCAGCCGCTGTCACTTGGGCACATGTCCCACCCTGCGTGCTGCCTGACACCCCCCGCCCGCCCCCAGCCTGACATACGTGTGAGAGCCCTCACCAAGGGAGGAGTGAGGAAGGGAATGGGTGAAAGGACAGAACAGACCATGCTGGTCAGCGCAGGCATGGCCAGCTGCTGGTGGGCACTGGCCCTTCTCCTCTCTGTGTCCCTTTCCTTCTCCCAGCATTTCCTTTCCCACCGCTCGCTTCCTCCCACAATCCCAAAAAATCCCCTGGTGTCCTGCACCTGTAGGCAGGAATTCTGCCATCCCCAGGCCCTACTGGCATGGGGTGGGGGTGCTGGGTGCCCCCACAGGGGGTACTGGGGCTCCCTTGGGACAGTTTCCCTCCCCCCCCGCCGTTGCATGCTGCTGCCTCTGCCCCACTGTGGGTGTGGGGCAGCCCTGCCCCCCCCGTGTCTGGGGTCTGAAGGGGCAGGATCAGTCCCAGAGGCACGGGCTGGTGAGCCCTGCTCTGCTGCCATGTCTGCCCATCACCACGTCACCCTGGCTGGGGGACAGCCCTGGTGCTGGGCTGTGCAGGAGAGGCTGGGGACAGGGGGGGTCTCTGGGGAAGGAGATGAGCAAAAGGTCAATGACCCACTTTAAAAAAACAACAACAACAAAACAAGCAGGTCCCTCCTGTTGCCACCAAGGACCTGACAGTCCCCAAGGGAGCCTGGTACGGCCCAGTGTGGCTGGGGGTGGGGACGGTCCCACAGGCGCCTGGGTACAGAGGTCTGATTGTGTGCCTGGTAAACAGGCAGGGGGGCGGGTGCAGGCAGCGAGTGGCAGGGCAGGAGCCACGGGGAAGTGTCCCTTGCCACCCACCCCCCCACCCCGCTCCGATACAGGGGCGGTGACATCAAGGACCGTGCCTGGGACCAATGGTGCCAAAAAGGTGGGAATCCCCCAGCCCTGGCAGCTCTCCTGGGGTGTCTGTCATCCCTGTCCCTTCCATCCAGCCCTTCTTCCTTCAGTCTCTGCCTCCCCTAAAATCAGCAGCTCTAGGGGTGGGGAGGGCAGCACTGGGGGGCACCTGTGTGTGCAGCCCTGCCCATCCCGCAGCCCTGCCCATCCCACAGCCCTGCCAACCATGGTGCCCACAGGAGTGCCCTGGCCACGCGCTGTTGGGGGTCCGTCTGCTCGCCCCCATTTGCTGGGCTGCTGTGACTTTTTGGCAGAGCGTTTGCAGCCCCTGGGTGAGGCCAGTGTGGAGGTGACGCTGTTGGGGACAGGAGGACCTGACCCTGTCACCTGCTGCTGGCTGTGTCCTTCCAGGCTGCGCCTGTCATGTCAAAGCCCTCTCTTCGTGTCCCTCTGGCACCCGGTGACTGTGGGTGCCTGGGCTGGTGTGGGAGGGGGGGTGGCAGGTGCTGGCACTGTAGGTAGCACCTTCCCAGCAGCAAACTGGGGCTGCCCTGCCTGTGGTGGTAGTGGGTTCCGGGGTCTCAGCGCCAGCCTCGGGTCTGATCTGGCCCTGAGGCAAGCTGAGCTTGGCTCACCTCACCCTGTGCCTCAGTTTCCCCACTTACAGTAGTTCCCCTCGTCTCGGCAGCAAGGGCAGTGGGGCTGTGACGTGGCCTTGGGCACTCCCTGCGCAAACCGGCAGCAGCTGCGCTGGCAGGGGGCCGGGTGCCCGCTCCTGCCGGTGGCTGAAGGCACTGGTGCCCATCCCCAGGGCCTCTGGGCACGGAGCCCAGCCTGGGCCACCTGCAAGATTGGGGTCAGGGATTCCTGGGGATTTGCTGTGATTTACCATATGCAGTGGTGGAAATCCTGTGCAGCTGTAGCCTTCTGGGAGGGCACAGAGAGGGTGCCAGGACCCCCCGTGCTGCCCCCCAGTTTCACTTGGAGCCGGTACCCAGGCCTGGCTGAACCAAACCTCGCCCTGATGGCACTGGGGTCTGTCCCCTGCATGGCCCCGCGGGTGGGACCTGGCGGTGGCACAGGTGGCAGGAGGATGTCACGCTGGGCAGCTGCCAGCTGTGAGGGCACTGCCAGGATGGGGACCTGCGGCTCTTTGCTGGCCATAAGGACTTGGGGTCATCTTCTCTGGGCAGCCCCAGCTGCGCTGGCCTGTCGGGGCTGGGGTCAGCCCCAGCGCCACATTTGTGTTGCTGGACTAGGGGTCCATCCCCTCTGTGGTACCCTGTCCTGTCCTGAGGTGCCCCCGGGCAGGGTGGAGCGGGCAGGGTGCAAGCAGGAGCGAGCAGGAGATCCTCGGGTGCCCCTGGCTGAGCTATGACAGTGCCACCAGCAAGATGCGGACATGGTGCCGCATTGCGCCAGTGCCCAAGGGACCCCCATCCTTCGTAGCTGGGTTCTGTCTCCAGTCATCATGATCCCTCTGCTTTGTGTTGTCCCCAGTGGGTGCTGGCCTTTGAGATCTTCATCCCCCTGGTTCTCTTCTTCATCCTCCTGGGTCTGCGGCAGAAGAAGCCGACCATCCCTGTGAAGGAAGGTGAGTGCCAGCAGGGTGCTGTCCGGGGCATCTGCACCTGGGGGCACCCAGAGGCTCTGGAGAGCTGCTCCAGCCCCCCAGGGACAACCTAGGGGTGTGTGGGGGGGCCATGACAGCTGTTGGGGAACCAGAGGGGCCTTTGAGGGACGTACCGCTGGGCAGGGGCTGCAGCCGAGGGCTGGCAGGGCAGACACAGTGGGTTGGAGGGGCAGAGTCAATCCTAGCCGGGGGGGCTGCCTGGGGGTGGCAGTGCCAACCAGCTTGTGGCTGCCATCAGCAGGAACGTTTTGTGGGGGGAAGGGAGAGATGGAGCTGGATGGTGCTGGGACTGCCATGGCCCCCCTGAATGCTCAAGAAGCAGCTGGGAAGGGCTCCCCAGCTCCTCGTGGTGCTGGGGGGAAGGTGTGCTGTGTGGAGCCCTGTGTCTGGCTATGGGGGGGTGACAAATTGATGGGACTGGAGCTGGGGGCTCCTGGAGATGTGCAGCTGGAGCTCTGGCCAGGGCTGTGGGTGCCGGTGCCTGTGGGCTGTGCCGCTGGGAGGAGGCGGTGGAGCAGAGCTGCCAGCTCGCCAGGGCTCCGTGTGGCATCCTGACACCCCGTGGGATGCCCACCCTGGTGGATGCCCTTACACAGGTGGCGTGGGGCCAGGGGAGATGCTGGGAGCTGGCAACAGTGGTGACCTGGTGTAATGATGGTCCAAGCCTGTGTTTCAGTGTGTGCCAGCGAGGGAGAGCCCAGCTGCAAGCGCGGGTCCGGCTGCGGGTGGTGACGGGCGCTGCCCTGGTTCCTGCCCTGGCGCTGATGTGCACTCTGTGTTGTGTAGTTTTTTTGGTTTGGTTTTTCTTTCTTTTTGCTCACGTTTTCTTTTTCTTTCCCACCATCTCCCCTGCCCGCCTGCCCTCCATGCCTCTACTGCATGCGCCAGTCTGTAAGTTGGTGGGGTGGGTGGGCGCCTCCCCCCTCTTCCCCTGCCTATGCCGGCCACGTATTTTGGGGAGAAAGAGCCTGGTTTGGATCAACTCACTCTGGCCTAATCTACACCTCTGTAACCCCGTTGCCTTCCTCTGCGGCTGGTGAAGATGAGCTTGGGCAGCACAGCCTGGCCCCTGCCTGCTCCTCCCCGGGGGCTGCCCAGTCAGGACCAGCCCATGGTGGTGTCCCCACTGGGTTGTTGGTGTCCCCACTGGGTTGGTGCCAGGTTGCCCAGGCGCTGGGGCCACTGGCAGCGATGTCCCTGGCTCCCTGGGCTCTCTAGGCCAGGTGGAGGCTTGTCCTACTCCTTGACTCCCTCCTGTGCAGACCCTGCTGGGTGCTGGCACCCACATGGTGGCCTGTGGTCACCCAGTCTTGCCTGTGTGCCCCCCAGGCTGGTCCCCAAGGGTTTGGCAATAGCTCCCTCCCTTGCACCACCACTGGCTCCCTGTCCTGGCCCCTTGCAGCTGGGACGAGCCAGGATGTGGCACTACCAGGAGCCCAGAGGCCTGCAAGGTGCCACCCTTGTGCTGGTTTTGTGACCAAAGCGTGGTATGGCCACAATCATCTCTCCCACCACCTCAGCAGGCTAGCTCATCCCATGCTAGCTGCCCTGGGCTGTCCTTGTCCCTGCCAGAAGCCCATCTTCACCAGCCCCTGCCCGTCACGGCCGTGCTAACAGCACTGACCTGCCTCTAACCACGGGGACACTGGCCGGGATGGTGAGAGCAGGGTCCCTGCCCGGCACTGCCCAGTGACAACCTCTGGTCACCTTTGGGCAGGGCCCTTCTGGGCTTTCCCTGCCCCGGGGAGGACGTGGAAAGACCCCGACAGGAACGAAGGCTCGGTGCTGGCAGAGGGGGGGAAGGTTTGCTGTCCCCTTGCTGCTCCTCATTTCTTCCATTTCCCCTCACCGTGTCTCCATGTCCACCCACCTCTGGCAGCCGCACTTCGGGACAGCCAGGCAGGGGGGAGGCAGGGGCTCAGGGAGCTGTGGGTGACAACTCTATTTTCCCTGTTGTGTTCTTCCTCCTCCTCCTCCTCTTCCTCTGGAATTCCAGCGGTGCCGCTGAGGTTACTAACAAGAGGGGCTGAGAGGCTGGGGGAGGTTGGCGGCCATCCTGGGGGCAAGCAGCAGAAGTTGGCATCGTCCTGGGGTGGGAGGGATCCGTCACCCCAGGGGAGTGGGCAGGGGTAAGAGGGCAGGATCCAGGGTGGCAGGAGCTGCCACCACCCGGGGACAGCCTCGGTGGGAAAGCTGCAGACTTCTGACCTTGGCTGCCAACCTCCTGCGGGGCTCACAGGGCCCAGCGCGTGCTTCTCTGAACTGAGTCTCTGTCTCTCTGGTGGCCCCCTGCCTCCCCCCGCCTCTTCCCTCCCTGCCCACACCTTCCCTGGCCTCTTCCGTGGCCTCTTGCTTGCTCCAGCTTTCTACACGGCGGCTCCGCTCACCTCGGCCGGGATCCTGCCTGTCATGCAGTCCCTGTGCCCTGATGGCCAGCGCGACGAGTTCGGCTTCCTGCAGTACTCCAACTCCACGTGAGTCATGCCCTCACCGTGTGCTTCCTCCTGCTGCCCCACATGCTCCCACACTCTCCCATGCACAGCCTGCCCCTTCCCACACCAGCACAAGCCTGCGTCCCCCAAAATGCTTGGGTGCTGAGCGCCATGTCCCCAGGGTGCAGGGGACATCTCAGCCCATTCCCCCGTGGGCTCTCAGGTGCCCAGTGCTGGGAGGAGGACAGAGGTGGCCCCTGGTGACACCTCAAGGCTCTGGGGCTCTCCTCTGCGCCCCTGGCATGGTGGATTTGGTGCGCAGGTGAGGGGAGCTCCTGGGGCAGCAGTGCCCCATGGCAGGCAGCACTGCTGCCCCGTGTACCCGAGGGGCTCATCCCCCCAGAGCTCTGCGGAAGGTGTCCCTGAAGCTGTGGCGGTGCTGGGCTCTCGCAGGGTGACGCAGCTCCTGGAGCATCTCAGCGAAGTGGTGGAGCAGAGCAGCCTCTTTGACCCCCAGCACCCAGGGCTGGAGGAGGAGCTGGAGTCGCTGCGCCAGCGCCTGGAGGCACTCAGCAGCAGTGAGCCCAGCTCCATGGAGACCCACTTCAGCAATCGAGCAGGTAGGCTGTGTCCTGCCTGTCCCCCTGCTGCCTGCGCAGGCAGGGATGGAGATGCCCACCTGCCAGGCACCCAGTGATGTCATGGCGTGTGGCAGTGCTCTGCCACTGTCCCACATCGCTGTGTGCCGGGCAGGGCCAGCTGTGGTATGTCCCCGTGTGGGGCCGTGCCATGTCCCCGCCGCTGGCGGGCTGCTCTGACCCCCCTGCCTTGCCAGGATCCGGCTTCACACTGGCGTGGGCAGCCAAGGACCGGGGCGAGCTGCACCGCTTCCTGATGCAGAACCTGTCCCTCCCCAACAGCACGGCCGAGCTGCTGCTGGGCTCCAGCGTTGACCTGCGGGAGGTGGGTGACAACCTCGGGGAGGTGGGTGACCGCACGGCGCTGCAGGGCTGGGCTTTGCAGGGGTCTGCACTGCGTCAGCAAATGGGCATGTCCGACCCAGACAGCCCTGACCACCAGACCCCCAGGGTGGGCATCAGCAGGCACCTGGCCAGGACTCATCCTGCCCTGCCACCCTGTGCTGGGGCATTGCTGGGCAGGTGGGTGCCTCGGCTCCCGGCGCGCTCGGCAGCCCTGCTCCCATCCCCGGTGCAGGTGTACCGCCTGTTTTTTGGTTCCTTTCCTTTGGCATCCGATGAGACCCATGAGCGAGACCTGTGGGATGGGTTTGGCCCCAGTGAGAAGATGATGCAGCTGGAGGTGAGGAGCGGTGCCGAGTGTGGGAGACATGGTGGACTTGTCCTTTGTGTCCCCTCCATGGGCGATCTGGGTTGTCCATGCCACAGAGGGGATGTGATGGGACTGTCAGGTGGCCAGAGCAGCAGCAGGGATGGCTGGGTCCTGTCCTGGTACTGCCACTAGTTCCCCCAGTGCTTTGAGGCACACCAGTGCCTGTGCCTTGGTTTCCCGTTGCAGTGGGTTTTGGCACTGCCTGGATGGTGGCTGTGAAGGGAGCAGGGGAGATTGTTCCCTCCTGTGGCTGGGCTGCAGTGCTTCCCCCATCTGCGCATCCCCTTTTCTTCCCCTCCCCATGGAGACCGTGGATGTGGGTGCTGTGGGGCCATTCACGTGTGCTTGGGGACACACACAGAGGGGGACCCTGGGGAGCCCCCGTATGACCAGCCACCCCCATTGCTCCTCTTGCAGAAGAGCCTCCCCAGCGGCTGGAGGAGCCTGCGGGAAGGGCTGGTCCGCAGGGCACTGCGGGACCCCGCGGCAGCCCCACGCCGGCCAGCGCTGCTCCGCCTGCTCTCCCATGCCCTGGGCCTTGCCAGCACTGCCCCGGCACCCACCACCTCCAACAGCCCCCAGGCCTTCGTCACCGAGATGGAGGTGAGCGCCTCGTGGGGCGAACCAGGGTGCACGGGCAGGTGCTCTACCAGGGCGGGCGCTGTCGCAGCGTCCCTGCGCCCGGGGCTGCACCCCCACGGCTCCCTGCTCTGCAGGGTGTCCTCTTCACCGGGCCAGTGCTGGAGCAGCTGACGTGTGAGCAGAGCCTGGACGTGCTGCGCCGCCTCCTGCACGTGGCCCCCGGGCAGCAGCCGCTGCTGCAGGCGTACCGGGCGTTGGCCTGCAATGGCAGCCGGGCTGCCCGCCACGAGCGCTTCGCCCAGCTGGCCACCGAGCTCCAAGACCAGCTGGACACCCCGAAGATTGTCAGCAGGGTGAGAGCAGGGCTGATGGACGTGCCTCCCACCGGCCGTGCGGTGGGCTCTGGGGCAGGGACAAGTCCTAGGCAGGGTTGTGTGGGGACAGGGAGCTCTATTACATGGCCCGGCCCCTCCTGATCCCCCCTTTACCCCACATGGGCACCCCCCACCCACCGGCTCGGATGCTGCCCATTGGATGGGGCTTGGTGTCCCCAGCATCCTCCAAGTATGTCCCCGCAGGCTCCTCACCCCAGGACTGGCATTGTCCCTGGTGGCACAGCTCGTCAAGGCTGGCTCTGAGGTACCCCTCCTTGTCCCTCCCGAGTCTGATGTGACTGTTGCAATCACAGAGGACCACCCTTCCTGCCTGAGGGACATCTTGTGTCCCCCAACAAGACCCTGCCAGCATTTGCCTGCTTTCCCGCTGCCTGGTAGCCACGGATGCATGGTGATGAGTCCGGGGCCTCAGCTGGGGCACAGCTCTAACCTTTTAACCAAGAAAGTGGACATGCCACTGCTTGGGGTCCCCCTTGGTCCCCTCCCACTGGTGAGCAGGGAGCCCCAGCCGCAGGTAACCCCTTGCCCACTTGTTCTTGCAGCTGAAACTAGACGAGGTGAACAGCACAGCCGCCCAGCACCGCCTCCGTGCCCTCCTGGAGGACCTGGTGGAGATGGAGAAGGTTCTCCGCGATGTGGACATCCTCTCAGCACTGGCCAAGCTGCTGCCCAGGGGAGCCTGTGCCAGCAAAGCCCCACTGCCCACTGCCAACAGCACCAGCTGGGCTGGCACCAACACCACGGCCAGCAATGCCACGGCAGAGGAGGAGGGTGCCAGGGGGGCCCCAGCCGTCGGCGACAACCCCCAGGGGCAGTTCTCTGCATTTGTGCAACTCTGGGCTGGGCTGCAACCCATCCTCTGTGGCAACAACCGGTAGGAGCCCCCAGCGAACGGCCGGTGCCAGGTCCAGGTGCTCCCTGGTTGGGACAGGGCTGTGGGAGAGCACACCCTGCCTCTGCCAGCGGCCAAGGGGCCCGGTCGTCCCTCGCTGAGCATGTGGGAGATGGATGCAGCACTACATCCTTGTGCCGCAGCCGGGGGAAAAGCTCCCTGTGCTGGGCAGCACTGTGCCAGCACCGCGCTGGAGTGGGAGTCAGTGTGAAATCCTCCCGGGCAGGGGTGGGCGCTGCCCGCTGTGAGGGGCACTGGGGCTGGAATGGAGTTGGCAGCCTGAACCCCCTTTGCAGGACGATTGAGCCCGAGGCACTGAAGCAGGGCAACATGAGCTCACTGGGCTTCACCAGCAAGGAGCAGCGAAACCTGGGCCTCCTCGTGCATCTCATGACTAGCAACCCCAAAATCCTGTATGCACCTGTGGGCACTGAAGTGGACAAGGTCATCCTGAAGGTGAGGGTGCAGAGGTCAGGACCCCTGTCTTTCCCCTCCCACCGGCCCCACACTGCAGGGACCTTCTTGCCCAGACGGGCTCAGTGGTGCCAGTGCTGCCAGAAGCAGGCAGCTGCCCTGGGCCCTGTTAGGGTGGAGATGCCTGCTGGGAGGCGGGCAGATACCTCCATGGCTGCTAGCCATCCCAGAGAGCAGGGAGGCCCCTGCCTCCTCCCACCGTGTCACCTTCCTCACCCCCCAGGCCAATGAGACCTTCGCCTTCGTGGGCAATGTCACCCACTATGCCAAGGCGTGGCTGAACATTTCCCCCGAGATCCGTGCCTACCTGGAGGAGGGCAGGCTGCAGAGGCGCATCCACTGGCTCCAGCAGGTAGGGTAGTGCAGTGGGGAGCAAGCCTGCCTGGGCTTTACTGCTCTGGGGGTGGGAAGTGGGTGTCCTGCCCCCAGACACCTTGGAGCTTCTTCATGTGAAGCTCTCAGGTGCTCCTGGGTGCCCACCCTGCTCTTGTGGGGACCAGGCTGGTTCCTGGTGCAGGGTGGACGCTGTTCCCTGGTCTCAGGAGGAGCGTTGGGTCCTGTCTGTGTCCATGGGGAGGACAGGGGGCTGAGAGGCAGGGCATACCCCAGCTTCTCCCTCCTGTATCTCCATCTCTGTCCCAGTTCACCGCTGACCTCCACAAGCACCCAGAGATCCTGAATGTCTCTGACAGCGATGTTCTCCACAACTTCCTCAATGGCAACTTCTCCCTGCCCAACACCAGCATCCTGCTCCAGCAGCTGGACACCATCGACAATGCTGCCTGCGGCTGGGTCCATTTCATGGCCAAGGTGAGGTTGTGCCTGCCTGTGGGAACCTGGGTGCTGGAGAGGCACCTGCTGCCCGCAGCTGGGCTCTGTGGGGCTGAAGAGGGGTCAGGTCTGCTCAGACCTCCTTAAGGCCTTGAGACGGGAGCCCTGGAGGAGATAGTGGCTTCTGCAGTGTCAGGAGCTTTGGGGTAGATGGAGGTGCCCATCCACTGAAGGGTTCATGGGCTTGCGGGGTGGCTGTGGGTGACACATGCTGCACTGTGTGCAGGGTCTGTGTGCTGGACCCATCGGGACACTGGGATATCACTGGCCTTCCACTCCCACTAGGTCAGCGTGGACATCTTCAAAGGCTTCCCAGATGAGGAGAGCATTGTCAACTACACGCTGAACCAGGCCTACCAGGACAATGTCACGGTCTTTGCCAGTATGTCCCTGGGAACCAGTCCCTCGCAGGGGTCCCCGAAGCCATGTCCTTCTCCACCTGTGCCACTGGCTTTGGGACGTGGCTCCCTTGGTGTATGCGTTGGGTGGATGAGCGAACTAAGCATCTCGCAGTACCCATCCTCTGTCCCTGGCCAAGCCCTGCCGGACACAGCACCCTGCCCCTGTCCTGGCTCTCCCACCACTGCCTGCTGTCCTTGTGCCCTCGCATCCCATGCCGGGGCTGTGCCCACCCTCCTCATCCATGGCAGCCCTTCTGGTGCCCTTGGCTGGGACATGCTGAACCCCTCTGTGTCCCTTGCTCCGGGACGGATGGTGTGGCCATCTCCTGTGGTGCCAGCAGCTCCCTGCCTCTCCTGCTGCCCACAGGTGTCATCTTCCAGACCAACAGGGATGGCTCACTGCCCCCGCACGTCATGTACAAGATCCGGCAGAACTCCAGCTTCACGGAGAAGACCAACGAGATCCGGCGGGCATACTGGCGGCCTGGCCCCAACACCGGCGGGCGCTTCTACTTCCTCTATGGCTTCGTCTGGATCCAGGGTGAGTGCCAGCTCCCTGCCACAGCTGCCTGCGTCCCCAGCCCCTGCCCACGCTGCCCCCTCAGCCTGGCCTCTCCTCCTCCCCAGACATGATGGAGCGCGCCCTTATCAACACATTTGTTGGCCACGATGTGGTGGAGCCTGGCAACTATGTGCAGATGTTCCCATATCCGTGTTATACCCGGGATGAGTGAGTAATACCCGCATGGGCAGGGTGGGCAGGGACAGGACATTCCCTCTTCTCCTGTGCAGGTGAGGACATTTCAGCTGGGAAAAGGGGAAAGGTTTGGGGGCCTGAGAGAGGTTGGTGACATTGAGAGTGATGGGCAACCAGTTAAGCCCTGTTCCTTGGACCACCAGGCTAGGCAAGCAGGGGAAGGATTTTATGCCCAATTTGTAGCTGAAGTGAAGAACTCGTGGCTGTGGGGTGTCTTGGAGGCTGAAAGACTGTGGGAGAACAAGAGGAGCGTGGTAAATGGATGGCACATGGGTCTGCCAGTGATTATTGAACACAGTGCTCTGGAGGAAGCACCCAGAGAAGTCCCAGACCCACTAGCCCTGCAGGGCAGGAGGGTCAATAGGGCCCAATCCACACCAAGGTAGACAGGGCACCAGGCTGAGCCCATGGCTGCTGTCTGCCAGGACCTGACAGCCAGGACACTAGATTGTCTTATGGGCTCATTGGAGAAGCTCTTTCAGGGCAATAAGGAGCTGTGGGACTAGAGGGCTGGTTGTCCCCAGGTGGTGGGAGAGCCCTTCTGCTGCCCTGTGCCCCAGAGTCTCCTTGGATCTCTGCTGTGGTGCCACCATCCAGCTCTCGCCTCTCTTCCTCTACCCCACCAGCTTCCTCTTTGTCATTGAACACATGATGCCCCTGTGTATGGTGATCTCCTGGGTCTACTCAGTGGCCATGATGATCCAGCACATTGTGACAGAGAAGGAGCATCGCCTGAAAGAGGTGGGGATGGTGGGAGAGATCCCTGGGGAGGAGCTGGCATCTCTGAGCTCTAAGTTCTGTGCTGCATCCATGGGCACCTTCCCCATGTCTCCAGGGTATGTGAGTTGGGGTGGGCGCAGATCCTACATCCCTGGGCTGAGCTGGTCCTTCTGAGTGTCCCCGGCACAAGCCCTGCCTGGTGCCAGAGGGAGCTGAGCCCACTGGCACCCTGCCCAGGGTGCTGTGGCTGCCCACTCCCAGAAGCCCCCAGGGACCACCCGATGCTGCTCGGTGCTGCCAGTGAGTGAGGCAGCAGTGATGCACAGGGTAGGGGACAGCCCTGCTGAGCAACATCGGCCTTGCAGGTGATGAAGATGATGGGATTGAACAACGCGGTGCATTGGGTGGCTTGGTTCATCACCGGCTTCGTCCAGCTCTCCATTTCAGTCACAGCACTCACCGCCATCCTGAAGTATGGCAAGGTCCTGATGCACAGCGATGTCCTCATCATCTGGCTCTTTCTCGCCATCTACGCAGTGGCCACCATCATGTTTTGGTGAGCTGCCTGGTCCAGTCCATGGGGTGAGGGGGCACGGGCAGCATGGGGGTCCTTGTGCTATTGGGTGAGGGTACTGGGAGCTGTGTGCGAGGGCCGGTGGAGGGGCACAGGTCCCCCCAGCAGCTGATTTGAGGGGCCAGTTTATCACCTCAACACCGACAAAATCAGACAGTGTGGGGAAAGCCCTGATGGGGAGGGATCTGAGGTGACACTGTCCTCCCTGCAGCTTCCTGGTGTCGGTGCTCTACTCCAAGGCCAAGCTGGCCTCTGCCTGTGGCGGCATCATCTATTTCCTCAGCTACGTGCCCTACATGTATGTGGCCATCCGGGAGGAGGTGGCGCATGACAAGATCACAGCCTTTGAGAAGTGCATCGCGGTGAGTCGGCTGTGTCTGCTGCGGAGGTGCTTGGCCCCAGGTGTGCCCCAGGCAGCCCATGTCCAGTACACAGCCACCAAGCTGTCACCAAGCCCTGGGTGAACCTCTGCCTGTATGAACCAACTCCCCATGGGGCTTTGGAGGCATCTCCAGAAGGTTTGGTGCCTCCCAGGACAGGGACTATGTCCACGGGGCTGGGTGGGGCAGCACCGGGTAGGAATTCACCCCAACCTGTTCCTCCTGAGCTGGCCTGTGGTTCCTGCTGACATCCCCATCCCTTCTCTTCCCTTCCCTTCCCTCCACCTATCCACAGTCCCTCATGTCTACCACGGCCTTTGGGCTGGGCTCCAAGTACTTTGCGCTGTACGAGGTGGCAGGCGTGGGCATCCAGTGGCACACCTTCAGCCAGTCACCCGTGGAAGGAGACGACTTCAATCTCCTGCTGTCCATGATGATGCTGATTGTGGATGCCGTGGTGTACGGGGTGCTCACGTGGTACATTGAGGCCGTGCACCCGGGTACGTGCAGGCAGTGGGGCACGAGGGCGTCTCTGATCTTATGGGAGCCTCCTTGCTGGGGACGCTGCTGGTTCCTGGTGGTGCTCACCCCTGACACGGTGGGATTTGGCACAATGTGCCTTCATGGTCCCCTGTGTGTGTCTTGTTGGGGTTCCTTGAAGATCTTCAGTCACATCTCAGTTACTGGCCAGCTGTAGCAAAGCAAGGTGTCCATGGCTTATCGCCTGCTTGGGGAGGGGTCTCACCCGCTTCCTTTGCTTTCCTAGTAAAACTGATGTGCACCAGGCCCAACCCAAACCCCAAAGGACTTTGCTTCCTTGCACAGCCCAGCAGTGTTGCCCTGAGCCCAGCTGGCCAGGGTGCTTGCAGCCCGCACCCCACAGTGATGTCCCTGAGCTGGGGAAACCTCTAAGCCCATGTCTGTGCCCGTACCCACGCTGAGCTCTGCCCCGGCCCTTGGCTGGCTTCTGTGTGGACACGGGTGTAGGGTTGGCCCTGACTCCGTAGGGGTTGTGCTTGCAGGCATGTTTGGCTTGCCGCGGCCCTGGTACTTCCCCTTCCAGAAGTCCTACTGGCTGGGCAACGGGCGAGTGGAGACCTGGGAGTGGACCTGGCCCTGGTCCCGCGCCACCCGCCTCAGCATCATGGAGGAGGATCAGGCCTGTGCCATGGAGAGCCGGAGGCTGGGTGAGGGCAGACAGGGGTGGCCTGGGGATGGCCCTGGCTCTGCTGCAGGGTCCTGCCCGGACCTTTGTGTGTCCTCTTGTCGGGGCAGGATCCTGGGCCAAGTGCTGCTGCTGGTCTGGGAGGTGCTGCCCGTGGTACGGGAGGGGGGAAGCTGACGAGAAGCAGAGGGAAAGGGGCCACGAGCCAGCACAGCCACTATGGGATGGAAGCAGGGAGGTTCATCCCCTGGGGGATCCCACTGCAAGCCTGGCTTCCCTGCCACCCCCTGGCTCCTCACCATCCCACTCTCATGGCAGAGGAGACACGGGGCATTGAGGAGGAGCCGACCCACCTCCCCTTGGTTGTCTGCATTGACAAGCTCACCAAGGTCTACAAGACGGACAAGAAGCTAGCGCTGAACAAGCTGAGCCTCAACCTCTACGAGAACCAAGTGGTGTCCTTCCTGGGGCACAATGGTGCGGGCAAAACCACCACCATGTGAGTGCCCGTCAGGGCGGACATGGACCATGTGCTGGCCAGCTGCAGTGGGTGGGGGAGATGCTGTGTGATGTCCTTGCAGGGCCTTGTGGCAGCTGGTGCCATGCCCAGAGGGCAGCAGTGTGGGGGTGGGGGTGGCACAAAAGGGGAGACAGGCAGTAGGCGCATGGCCCTACACTGATATTGCTCTGCCTGGGGCCCAGCAGATGCTCCTGGAGGTGGTGGTTGGAAGTGGGACCAAATGGAGGCATATGACATCCCTCACCTTGTTGCCTTTCTCCATCCTTCCAGGTCCATCCTCACTGGTTTGTTCCCTCCAACCTCGGGCTCCGCTACCATCTACGGCCACGATATCCGGACAGAGATGGACGAGATCCGCAAGAACCTGGGCATGTGTCCCCAGCACAATGTGCTCTTCGACAGGCTGACAGTGGAGGAGCACCTCTGGTTCTACTCGCAACTGAAGAGCATGGCAGAGGAGGAGATCCGCAAGGAGATGGACAAGTAGGCACCCTCCAGCTCCTTTGCCCCATCTCCTTTGCCTCCAGCTCCTTTTCCTTTTGTGTGAGTGGGTCCCCTTCCTGCTGGCTGTGCTGTGGTGGGTGATCTGGGAGTTGAGATGTTCAAGCTGCTCCAGGGGACAAGTGTTTCCCAAAACTTGGGGTATCAGGCTGTGGAAGCTACCGTAAGATCCTTCTGTAGCCTGGCTGCAGCTGGGCTGTCCCGGCAGCTGAGAGCCACAGGTGCCCTGGGAGAAGAGGTGCCACGTGCTCCCTGCAGGCACCCAGCACTGATACAGCTCCCCCGGCATCCCCAGTGCTTCTCCCCTGTCCCCAGGATGATTGAGGACCTGGAGCTCTCCAACAAACGCCACTCCCTGGTGCAGACCCTCTCAGGGGGCATGAAGAGGAAGCTGTCAGTGGCCATTGCCTTCGTGGGTGGGTCACGGGCCGTGATCTTGGATGAGCCAACAGCTGGTGTGGACCCGTACGCACGCAGGGCCATCTGGGACCTCATCCTCAAGTACAAGCCAGGTTAGCGGAAGTGGGCTGAGCCCAGCATTGCTTCTCTGGCTGCAGCGGCCCCAGCCCCTCCACTGAAGCTCTGTGCCACCATCAGGGAGGACCATCCTGCTCTCCACACACCACATGGATGAGGCTGACCTGCTGGGTGACCGCATCGCCATCATCTCCCATGGCAAGCTCAAGTGCTGCGGCTCCCCGCTCTTCCTCAAGAGCACCTATGGTGATGGCTACAAGCTGACGGTGGTGAAGAAGCAGTCGGATGCCAGGAATGGCACAGGTCTGGGGGCAGCGGGACCCCATGTTTAGAGGAGTAGAGGGGACCAGTCCTTCAGCCCAGGAAAGGAATGAGAGATCAACACCCAAGTGCTCCCACCTCAAGTCTCCTTAGGCCAGGTGGAGGGGGACAGGGCAGGGGGTGTAGGAGGTGGCATCACTCAGCCTTGATTTCTGCCATCTGGGTCCCAGGTTAGACCCTACGTGGTGGCATTTGCTTCCACGTGCTGGTTCTGTCTGGTCTGTGGGCTGCCTACCGAGACGTCTGGCATGGGCCATGGTGCAGAGCACAGTCCCTAGGCCAGGCAGGGCGGCCGGGGAGCCTCCAGCACCCTGCGATGGAGGCTGGAGGAGCCCCCGTGGCACTGGGGTGTAGTGTGGACATGGCGGGTCCTGGTGGGAGGCTGGGTAAGAAGTGACTGGCTGGTGCTGCCCCTCTGCCACAGAGCCGGGCCAGCCGCACAGCCCCCCAGCCCACTCCTCTGTCAGCCCCTGCTCCGAGCCCCGCGTCTCCCAGTTCATCAAGAAATATGTGGCCTCCTGCCTCCTCATCTCAGACACCAACACTGAGCTCTCCTACATCCTGCCCAGTGAGGCCGTCAAGAAGGGCTGCTTCGAGAGGCTCTTCCAGGTACCCGCAGGGGCTGGTGAGGTGGGCAGGCAAGCAGTTGCGGAGGGCTGCAGTGCTGTGGTCACCTCCTGCCCTCCTCATGCAGCACTTTGCTTCTGCAGCACTTGGAGCAGAGCCTGGAGGAGCTGGACCTCACCAGTTTTGGTCTGATGGACACCACACTGGAGGAGGTCTTCCTGAAGGTGTCTGAGGAGGACCAGTCTCTGGAGAACAGCGACGTGGGTACGGGTGGTGGGGGGACACATGGTGCTGCTGGGGTTGGTGAGGGGCTGCGTCCCTTTGCGTGGCCTTGGTGGCTCCTCTCCCCTTGCATGTGGCCGCAGGAGTCTCCTTTCCCAAGGGGAGGAGTGGTCTCCAGCGGAGCCCATCCTGGCCCAGGGCAGCTGGCCTCCACTCCACTCTGGATTTGCAGAGCAGAGACGTCCCCACTCTGTGCTACACCGCGGTGAAGGGTAACATGGCTGGTGGCAACCCCCCTTCTCCTTCCAGACATGAAGGAGTCCAAGAAGGATGCCCAGCAGCCACCCACCCCTGAGCTGGGCCCAAAGCCTGAGGCCAACGGGGAGCCCCTGGCCGAAGCGGCCATGCCAGAGAAGCCTGAGGTGGAGCTCAGCAACCTGGTGACCTGCTCCAAGCTGGCGCAGTCGCAGGCATCCCTGCACTCGACCTCTTCGGTGGGCTCCGTGCGGGGTGACGAAGGTGGGGCTTATTCTGAATTCTTTGGGGATTACGCGCCCCTGTTCGATAACCGGCAGGACCCCGATAACATCAGTCTGCAAGGTTCGTGCCGCCAGCCTGATGATGCATCCGCCGATGCTGCGCCCAGAGAACCGCAGCCTGGGTTGGGGAGGGCTGGGAATGGGTGCTTCCACCGGTTTGCACCCCCAAACTGGCAGCATGTGTGTGGGGGTCCTGTGCTGAGACACAGAGACAGTGGGCGTAGGCGCAGCTGGCATTGGCACTGCCCTTTGCCTCCCTCGAACCCGCGAATGCTGCCCTGCAGACTGGCCCCACTAACGTGCTCGCTCCTCGTGCTGCTGCCCGGTCGGGTCGTCTCCTCTTGGCTCTTGGGCATGGAGTCGTCTTCCAGCTGGTGCCTTGGCCCTCTGTCCCCTGGCCCAGGCTCGGCGCTCTCCCTGCTGGGATGCTGGGATTGCTGGAAGACAGAGGGTGCAGGCAGGTGCCCTGAGGCTGCTGCTTTATTCACAAATCCTTTTCCAGGTTCTCCCAGCAGGTCTCGTCCTGATTAATTCAGGGATGTGCCACCCTGGCTCCCCGGCCGGGAAGCCTGAGCGCTGTGGTTTGGGTGGTGAGAGTCGGAGCCAAGACAGTGCTGTGGCAGAGCTCCCTGAGCCCTGGCCGCGTGCCCGCTGCCTCGCTCAGTCCCCGCCTCCACATCCCGTCCCCCCTTTCTGACTGCGCTGACCCCTCACCAGCTGGGAGAGCTGATGGGAAAATGAGGGAGTTCTGCCAAAAATCACTAATTGTTTTTTTAAAACTATTGTCTAAATTTCCCATTTGGGGCCAAGAGGAACCCACCAACCAGCTGCCTCGCTTCATGCTGTGTTGCCACCATGGCTCGGTGGCTATCGGGGTTGGTTGCTGCCCTGTCCTTTGGGGCAGCTGCGCCCAGCTCGGTGCCCAGCTCAGCTCCCTGGGAGCCAAGGTGGGCGCGGGAGCGGCCATGCCAGGGGCCTGACATCCTTCTCCCCTCCCAGAGCAAGAGGCAGAGGACGGCGACCTGGCTGGGCAGGGGAGCTTCAAGCTGGAGGGCTCGTGGCTGAAGCTGCGCCAGTTCCATGGGCTGATTGTCAAACGCTTCCACTGTGCCAAGCGCAACACCAAGGCCCTCTTCTCACAGATCCTCCTGCCCGCCTTCTTTGTCTGCGTGGCCATGACAGTGGCGCTCTCTGTGCCCGAAATAGGTGCGTGCGAGCCATCCGCCTGCATGCTGGGGGCTACTGGTGGCCCTTTCTGCCCACCCCGGGACGGCTGGTGGGGACACTGGCTAGGGGGAGGATGAGGACAAGGTTTGTGGGCATTTGGCCAGTCTGCCTGTGCAGGGCAGGGCTGCAGACGTGAGTGGGTTCCTGTCCTTGTCCCCACAGGTGACCTGCCACCCCTCATCCTCTCACCATCGCAGTACCACAACTACACCCAGCCTAAGGGAAACTTCATTCCTTATGCCAATGAGGAGCGGCGTGAGTACCGGTGAGAGCTGCCGCTCCCCATCCCTGTCTCCATCCCTGGGTCTGTGATGGGGGGCAGCAGGGAGGGCAGACCGCAGCGGGGCTGGTTGCAGGGCTGGCTCAGGCTTGGAGCAGAGCCTGGCCAGCCATGTCTCCTTGCAGAAAGCAGCTTCTATCCTCCCCAGAGTGTCTCTGGGAGAGGTGTGAGCCCTGATGCTGGCCATGATCAGCAGCTTGGCTCATGCCAGGCACGGGCTGTGTGTTCCCTTTAGCCATGCCTTTTCAGCCATGGTAAGTGCCAAGGCCTCAGGGAGGTCCCAGCAGAAGATGGCCAAGGTGGTGAGACCCATGTCTCCTGCTCCTTGCTCCCCCTCACCTGCTGCTCTCCCCACAGTATCAGGCTGTCTCCCGATGCCAGCCCCCAGCAGCTGGTGAACACCTTCCACCTGCCCTCTGGTGTGGGGGCCACCTGCGTGCTCAAGACAGCCTTCAACAACACGCTGGACCAGCCTGTGCAGACCCTCAACCTCAACAGCAACGAGTCCAAGATGCTGGCAGCCAAGTACTTTGATGCCATGTGCATCGACTCCTTCACCCAGGGCCTGCCACTCTCCAACTTTGTGCCACCGCCTCCATCCCCGGCTCCCTCTGACTACCCCATCTCAGTGGATGAGGACCTACTCCGTGCCTGGAACTCCACAACCTTCTCCTCCACCGTCAAAGGTATCACCTGCACTTGGTGCCCGAGTATGTCTGGGCCTGGGATTCATCTCCAGCAGGGAGATATCTCCCCCGCAGAAGCAGCTCCAGGCACCCCTGGAAGTTCCTACCAGTTTGCTCTGGCCACAGCAGAGCATTCCATCACTGGGATGAAGTTCTGGCCCAGGGCCAATGCTGGCCATGGAGCGCTGCTCCCTGTTCAGCCCCGCAGTGCCGGTGGAGTTCCCTGGGATGGTGGCACCATTGAGAGCCCTGTGGCCAGCCTTGTGTCACCCTCGCCGCCTGCGGTCCCCAGCCATTGCCTTCTCCAGCCACACTTCATGCCCCCTCTCTGAACCATTTCCTTCCCCCAGAGTTTTTCCCCACGTCCATCTCTTTGTCCCTCTCGGTCACCAGGACACAAAAGCCCTCTCACAGACCAGGCTCTGGCCGTGGGGCAGAGCGCTCCCTCCCTGCCCGGCTGGGACCCCTCGGCTCAGCCTCGTGCCCCCATGTTGTCCCAGGCAGCCGGGGCAGGCAGGAACCTGGCTGTGAGCTGCCCTCTCTGCTCCTCAGAGACCGTGACCTCGGCCCCTGCCCTGCCCCGCATCATCCATGAGCCCATCAAGTGCACCTGCTCCATGCAGGGGACTGGCTTCTCCTGCCCCAGCGGCGTGGGGGGCCACCCCCCGCAGATGAAGGTGGTGACGGGGGACATCCTGGCAGACATCACAGGGCGCAATGTCTCTGAGTATCTGCTCTACACCTCAGACCGCTTCCGGCTGCACAGGCAAGAGGGAAGGCTGGGAGGGTGGGTCAGCCCTGTGCCCTGGAGCAGGGGTGAGGGACTGGGGACTTGGGGACACCTGCCCAGGGTGCTGACGGGAGCTGGGAGCATGCTTGAGCATGGCCCCACTTCTGGTGGCAGGGGACAGCGGTCACAGCTTCTTGGTGGTGCCTTGTCCCACAGGTATGGGGCACTCACTTTCGGCAACGTCCAGAAATCCATCCCGGCCTCCTTCGGGGCCAGGGCCCCTGCCACTGTGCGCAAGATTGCCGTCCGGAGAACAGCCCAGGTGGGACTGCACTGTGCCCTGAGGCAGCTGGGAGAAAAGTGCACAACAAGAGCCATGGCATGGGTGGGGAGAAGGGGGCAGGCAGCACTGCCTGCATGGCAGGGACCCCTGCCCACAGCTCTGCAGCAGTGCTTTCCACTGAGGAATCTGGTGGGGCTCTTCTTGCCCCATGGGCTGCTTAGTAACTCCCACCCCAGCGGGTCTGGCCCAGCATGGTCACCAGTGGCGTGTTCTTCCTACAGCCGTGAGCATAGGAAACCTGCCCTGTGGCTGTCCCATCTCGTCCCATCCCTTCCCACCCTGCCCCATCCTGTCTCATCACATCCCTCCCTTCCAGACATCTGCCATGGGCCCAGCTCTCTTGCTACCTCCCACCACTCTTCTCTGCTCCTCCAGGTCTTCTACAACAACAAGGGCTACCACAGCATGCCCACCTACCTCAATGCTCTCAACAATGCCATCCTGCGAGCCAACTTGCCCAAGAGCAAAGGCAACCCTGCTGCCTACGGTGAGGGTCTGGAGGCATTTAAGGGCAGGAGCACGTCAGGAACAGCTTTAGTCCAACCACGCTCTAAAGTACAATGTCCACTCTTGGACCAAGCAGGCTAGTGCCCTCTTGGGACAGGGGAGTCGCACACCTTGGCTGTGAGGTCTGGGCTAGCCAGGGTCTGGGCTGGGGCAGAATGTCCTGAGGTGCTGCCTACCGGCTCCTGGACTTGTAGTGTTTCTGAGGACACTGTCTGCCAGCCGGTGAGGGAGGGTTTGGCCCTGAGGCACTCGGTTGCTTCACGCAGCTCAGCTCCTGCCAAGCTGCAGGGAGGAACCTGTCCTCCTGCTCAGAACCAGGACCAGGCAGGCTGGGGGCAGATCTTCTGTCCTGAGCCAGCTTTCATGTTCCCGTGCTTTTTCTTGGGCCTTCCTGCAGGCATCACGGTCACCAACCACCCCATGAACAAGACGAGCGCCAGCCTATCCCTGGATTACCTGTAGGTCCAGAGAGTGGGTTTGAGGGAGGGTGGCCATCCCATGGAAGGGAGGGACTCCTCACTGCGGTTTGCAGGGGAATGCCGAGGCTACTGCCATGCAGGCTGCATGGGGGGGGGGGGGGAACCAGGTGGCTGCGACGTGGGGGTCCCTGTGCCGTGCCATGCCCTGCACACAGCAACTGGCCCATGCCAGGACGGGCGGCCCTTCCCTGGACAACTGAGGGTGACGCCGTCCTCCTTGCTCCCCATGCAGCCTGCAAGGCACGGACGTGGTGATTGCTATCTTCATCATTGTGGCCATGTCCTTCGTGCCAGCCAGCTTTGTGGTGTTCCTGGTGGCCGAAAAGGCCTCCAAGGCCAAACACCTGCAGTTCGTGAGTGGCTGTGACCCTGTCATCTACTGGTTGGCCAACTATGTGTGGGACATGGTGAGCATGGCACATGGCCCCACCAGCCAAGCCCCCAGGGCTGGGTGGGTGGGTGGGCAGTCACAGAAGTTTCTGTCTTCTCCAGCTGAACTACCTGGTGCCAGCCACGTGCTGCATCATCATCCTGTTCGTGTTTGACCTCCCGGCGTACACTTCTCCCACCAACTTCCCCGCCGTCCTCTCCCTCTTCCTGCTCTACGGGTATGTTGCTCAGAGGGGTGGTCAGGATGCACTGGTGGGTCCCTCCAGTGCACCATCTGCGCTGTGGCTGTGTGGGCAGGATCTGGCCTTGGGGCTGCCCGTCTGGCGGATGTTTGGGAGCTCCTGTAGCTGGTGCACTGCGAGGGCTAGGGTGGAGAGCCCAGGGAGGATGGGGCTGGGAGATGGGCAATCCCAAGGCTGGACAGTTGGCACTGCCTCTCCTGGCACGCTGATGTGTGCTCCTGCCGCTTGCCTTCCCAGTTGGTCCATCACCCCCATCATGTACCCTGCCTCCTTCTGGTTTGAGGTGCCCAGCTCCGCTTATGTCTTCCTCATTGTCATCAACCTCTTCATTGGCATCACAGCCACCGTTGCCACGTTCCTGCTGCAGCTCTTTGAGCACGACAAGGTATGGGATTCATAGCTCTGCCTGGGGCCACCAGGAAGGGAGAAGCTGTCACTGGGTCATGGGACAGCTCGGGCTGGGAGGGACCTCAGGACTGCTCAAACTCCTGCTCCCAGCAGGGTCGGCTATGAGTCCTGACTGGGCTGTGTCTTGGCAGGGATCCTGATCCTACCACGATTGCTGTCCTCAGGGGTGTTTCTGATGGTTATGTCCTCTCTGCCCATCCCCACAGGATCTGAAGGTGGTGAACAGCTACCTGAAGAGCTGCTTCCTTGTATTCCCTAACTACAACCTGGGCCATGGCTTGATGGAGATGGCCTACAATGAGTACATCAACGAATACTATGCCAAGATCGGTATGGCCTCTCGTTCCCTCCTTCCCTTGCTCCAGCGCATGTGGGGCTGGGGGCGACACAGTGCTGGCACATCCCCCTGCCCTGTGGGGCTTCCCGAGGCCCAGAGCAATGTGGAGCAAAAAGCCAGGGAATATGAACCAGACTGGGGCGCAGGATGAGACATGGTTGAGGGTCAGCTGTGGCGTGGTGCCAGTGATGTTGAAAACGGTTCCTTGGGCCATCCTGAATAGCAGTGCAATAGGGAGAGGAAGTTGTGAGCCCTGGCAGAGTTGTGCGTTTCTGCTGCTGTCGCACACTGCCTGCAGCGGGGCCATGGTGGAGCCGTGCTGTGATATGAGGGATGGGGACTGCAAGGGCTCTTTCCTTCCAGATGTGGTCTCCTGGTTGCAGGACTGCACTGCCCAGCCAAAATGAGCCTTTTGCTACTCACAGCTTCAGCTTGGCCTCAAAAAGCTCTTGCTGTTCTCTGCTTCTCAAGCAGCTTCAAATATATAACCCAGGTGCTGCTGGCATCATGAGGCAATTTTGGGGCAGGATCTGACAAATCCATCCAATACCCGTTCTCACTTGGGTTGATTCATCCTACTGAGGTTGAAAAGTTGCAGGAGGATTTCAGCAGCACACGTGCTGTGAATGGAAAGCCTTGTGAGCAGCCCTGGTGCCAGCAGCACCAACCAGCCCCAGGCAGCTGCAGCAGGGGAGGGAACACAGGAGCAGGACAGAGTCATTGTTACAGGCCGGCTCAAGACGTATGACCAGGTTGTCTCCATGAGAAGGTGTCCCCAGCCGCTCTCTCCTCTTCCTCCCACTCAGGGCAGTTCGATAAAATGAAATCGCCCTTCGAATGGGACATTGTGACACGGGGGCTCGTTGCCATGACAATCGAAGGCTTCGTCGGCTTCTTCATCACCATCATGTGCCAGTACAACTTCTTCCGGAAGCCTCAGTGAGTGTGGCCAGGGAGTAGGGGGGCAGGCTGGGGGGCTGGCCACAGGGAAGAGCTTTGCCGTCAGGACCCCTTAGCTCAAGGCTGCCCCTCTGGTGGGTGTGAGCTGGGGAGCTGCCCATCCCTGGCAGGGTGCGGGCAAATGGCCCCCATGCCGGCATCCCCACCTTGCCCCCTGTGCCCTCCTGCAGGCGGCTGCCCGTCTCCACCAAACCCATTGAGGACGACATCGATGTGGCCAATGAGCGGCACCGTGTCCTGCGTGGTGATGCCGACAACGACATGCTGAAGATCGAAAACCTCACCAAGGTGCAGCAGCAGGGTGGCAAGGGTGGGAGATGCTCCAGGGCTGCGAGGAGACACCTCAGAGCTGTCCCATCCAAGGGATGTGGGTCGGGGCTGGGGGTCTGGGTGCCTCCTGGTGGGCTGAGCCCCCCATCCCCTGCCCCCCAGGTGTACAAGTCCCGCAAGATCGGGCGCATCCTGGCTGTGGACCGGCTGTGCGTGGGTGTGCGTCCCGGCGAGTGCTTTGGGTTACTGGGCGTCAACGGTGCAGGCAAGACGACCACCTTCAAGATGTTGACGGGGGACGAGAGCACCACAGGCGGAGAGGCCTTCGTTAATGGGCACAGGTCAGGGAGCGTAGGTTGGGTGGGAGGTGGGGGCTGCCTGCTGTCCTGGGGACAGGACAGGGTCTGCTTGGGGGTCTCCAAGGATGAAGCAGCGTGAGTCTGCCTGTGTGGCTCCATGGAGCTCTGCAGCCCTGTGTCCTGCTGGGCTGACCATCATCTGAGGAGTGGCAAGTGATGCCAGCTCAGCCAAGGCTGCCTGTTTTGGGTTATCTGGTAGAAGATTTTCTAGTAGAAAGGCATATGAAAGGGGGGTGAGCAATGGGGTGCTTCTGAAAAGCAATTCCTTCTCCCCACGACCCCTCCTCCTCTCCCGCAGCATCCTGAAGGAGCTCCTGCAGGTCCAGCAGAGCTTGGGCTACTGCCCCCAGTTTGACGCACTCTTTGACGAGCTGACGGCCCAGGAGCACCTGGAGCTCTACACCCGCCTGCGCGGCATCCCCTGGAAGGATGAGGAGCGGGTAGGGCTCTGGGCGAGCAATTGCCAGCACCCATGGGCTGGTGTTGTGCCACGGGAACGGCATCTCACTGGGCACCAGTGGGGACCTGAGCCAGTGCTGCCCTCGTGGCAGTGCCGCCCCAGCGGTGCACCCACATGGGGGACTGGGCACATGCACGCGCAGGCCCCCACCGACACTCATGGCCATGCCAGGGGCTGCTGTGGGGTTCCCCTGACTGGCACACTGCTTGTGGTCCCCTTGGCAGCTGGCCCATGCCGCAGAGCCTAACCGCTGCCAGCTCTGCCAGCCCCGTGGCCTTGGCAGGGTGACGGCAGCCCCCCACGCCTTGCAGGTTGTCAAGTGGGCACTGAAGAAGCTGGAGCTGACCAAGTATGCTGACAAGCCTGCCAGCACCTACAGCGGAGGCAACAAGAGGAAGCTGTCCACAGCCATCGCGCTGATTGGATACCCAGCCTTCATCTTCCTGGTGTGTCCCAGGCTGCAGCCCCCTGCCTGCAGCCTCCTCCTCCCACCCTCCATGTCCCTGGGCTGGTGCCAGGCTAGGGTGGAGAAATGGCCCTGGGTGGGAGCTGCCTGCCCCCGGCTCTGCCATGAGTGTCCTGGGGTGTGGGATGGTGTGCTGAGCCAGGCTCAGGACAAGAAGAGGGTGACAGGGTCACCCCAGGGCCTGGCATGTCTGAGGGTGCTGTCCATCCTGCAGGATGAGCCCACCACAGGGATGGACCCCAAGGCACGGCGCTTCCTCTGGAACCTCATCCTGGACGTCATCAAAACGGGTCGCTCCGTAGTGCTCACATCCCACAGGTCTGGGGCGGGGGGAGGCTTCTGGCTGCATCTGCAATGCCTCCAGGCACCTGGGGTGCTGCGTGGGTGGGATTGGGCTCTTTGGTCCTGGGGGATGGCGTTCAGCAGGGGCATGGGGAGCAGAGGGAACCTGAATGCCCTCTGTTGCCTTCTCCCATCCCTGGTGTGGTGGGGCCACGGCACCCAGGTGATGGCCTGGGGAGCTCGGCTCCCCACCTGCCCTGGCTGCCGCCCCTGGCACTGTTACCTCTGTGCCACCCTGCTGAAGCTCACCCTGTCTCCCCAGCATGGAGGAGTGTGAGGCGCTCTGCACCCGCCTGGCTATCATGGTGAACGGGCGGCTCAAGTGTCTTGGCAGCATCCAGCACCTGAAGAACCGGTAAGAGCCCAGTGGATGCACTGCAAGGTAGGAGGGGGCCGGGCCCCCGCAGCTGGGTGACGGCATGGCACCCTTTATGTGGGTGCTGCTTTGGCGAGTGGGCAGCGGATGGGCTTACTCAGATGGGTGCAGCAGCTGCTGGAGAGCATTGTCCCCTTCCGTGGGCTCAATGAAGTGCAGAAGTGCAGGCAGGTGGGCAGGTCCTCACGGGGTCCCTTGTCCCTGCACAGGTTCGGAGATGGCTACATGATCACGGTGCGCACCAAGTCCAGCCTCAGTGTCAAGGAGGTGGTGAGATTCTTCAACCGCAACTTCCCTGAGGCCATCCTCAAGGTGAGCTCCCTGGGGTGGCCGTGGAGGCCCCTGCTAGCCCCTGCCTTGGGGTGCAAACAGCCTTCATCCCTCAAGAGACACATCTGTGGGACCCCTCACAGGGTGATGGGAGGGGGTCGGGGAGAGAGGGCTTGGGGTCACCTCCACGTCCCCTGCAGGAGCGGCACCACACCAAGGCCCAATACCAGCTGAAGTCGGACCAGGTCTCGCTGGCACAGGTCTTCAGCAAGATGGAGCAGGTGGTGGATGTGCTGGGCATTGAAGACTACTCAGTCAGCCAGACCACACTGGACAATGTGAGACCGGGGATGGCGTGGGCAGGTGGATGCTTGTCCCCAGGGATGGTGGCCGTGCCAAGTGCCTGGCAGAAACCACCTTTGGGAAGGGAGGTGGAGCCAGGTGGGGGGCACGGTGGTGGCCACAGCTCGGTGGGATGCACTGGGGCCTGTCTCCAGCAGCACGGAGGGCAGGCGAGGGGCGCGCAGGGAGTGGAGGCGCTCATGGGGGTCCCTTGCAGCCTCCTGCCCCTTCCCCCCCTCCAGGTGTTTGTGAATTTTGCCAAGAAGCAAAGTGACAACCTGGAGCAGCAGGAGACGAGCCCCAGCTGCGCCCTGCAGTCGCCCCTGGAGCGCATGCTGAGCCTGCTGCGCCCCCGAGCTGCCCCCACGGAGCTGCGGGCCCTCGTGGTGGAGGAGCAGGAGGACCTGGAGACTGACGATGAAGGCCTCATCAGCTTCGAGGAGGAGAGGGTGAGTGGTTGTCCCCAGATCTGGGTGTCCCTGGTCCCAGCTGTGTCCCTGCTGTGGGGCACTAGGGCTGAGCGCTGCAGCACTGTGTCTCATCCAGGGAAGGGGGGACAGTGGGGCCAGGGATGGACCAGACAGCTCTCTGGGAGGGGTGGCTGCTCCCCCCCAGGCCGGATCCTGGCCCTAGCAGCACTGGGTGTGCTGGGCAGAGCAGGCAGCCCCTGAGCCCTGCCCATTTCTGTGCCTGCAGGCTCAGCTCTCGTTCAACACGGACACACTGTGCTGAGACCCCCGGGGGCAGACACGCTCCCCGGCTGTGAAGACACCGAACCCTTTTGGCCTCTCTCCTCTCTTCGTCCCGTCGAGCAGAGCTGCCACGGCCAGAGGCACATGCCAGGGAGGATGCAGCGGGTACGGCACTGACCTGGACAGACCCCGCAAGCCACTGGCTGCCAGGTGGCCTTCGTCCCCTTCAGCTCTGGGGCAGTGTCACTGCGCGGTGGCAGGGACCACTGTCCTTGGCCGGCTTGCCCAGCCAGTGCATGCCAATGGACAGAGACTGCGAAGAGAAGGACACGGCTTGGCGCCAGTGCTGCCGGCCCTGCACGCTGTGTGGCAGGGACGAGCCTGTGAGCGGTGCCTTCGGTTGGACACCCATGTTGCACCCACCCCAGGGACCCCCAGCCGCGGGGACGCGCCCCTGGCACCGGCACCACCTGAGGCCTGGCCCAGGCAAGGCCAGAGGAATGACGGCTGCTTTCGCCTTGTTTTCATCATCCCTGGCTTGGTGCTTGCCCTTGGCACTGTGGAGGGCATGGGGGCAGGAGCTCTGGGGCTTTACCCATGAGTGATTTCTGTCACTGATGGGATGTCACCAGTGACTTCTAGCCTGCCCGAGGTGGGGACCTCAGCCCCACTGATGCGTCCCGCCTGCCCACGCTGCTGCCAGCTGAGGGGTCCAGCCGCCCCAGCCTTGCCACGTGTGCGCTGGGCACTCGGCACTGTCCCTGGGGCTGGGCAGCGGCACCCCTGCAGAGGGGCACGTGGTGGGGGAGAGGGGTATTTCACAGGGTATTTCACATGCTGGCACCAGCTGTTTCTCCCCTCTGCCCCCAACCACGTCCCTCCTTGCAAAGCCCCTCACCCTGCCTCCTGCCTGCCCTCACCGCCCACTTCCTGCACCACAGGCCATCCATCGCCGTGACTGTGCCACTTTTCTGCTGTGTCCCTCTCCTTTTCCTCCCTGCCCTGGCACTCACTGCTCAGCGTCCGGCCCTGTACAGGAGCCATCTGCACTGATTTCTTATTGTTGGGTCACTGGTGGTACTGGGAAGGGGGTTGCTGCACCCCAGGATGGCTTTAGGGGTGGGGTGGCCAAGAGAGCCTGGCTGGGCACCAGCACAGCCTGGCAGCGCTGCCCCGGGTGGTGGGGAGGGGAGGATGGGCTGCGGCAGTGGAGCCAGCAGCGTCACCAGGGCCAGCGACGTCACCTGGGGCTGGCAGTGTCACTGGGCTGGCAGCGGGTGCCCCCGCAGCCAGCAGCGCCCCTCCTTTCTGCAGAGGGTCCTGCCGCCTTGTCACCCAGGGGGGCCATGCCCAGCACCCACAGCCTGGCAGCACGCCCTAGCCCGCAGCGCTCCAGTGACCCACAGTCGTGCCCAGATAGAGCATGATGGCAGAGCTTGTGGCGCTGACCTCAGCCACCCACCCCATGGGTGCCCCAGGCTTTCACAGCACCCCAGGGTGGCCGTGCACAGTCCCCTCCTTCCTGGGGAGCTCCTAGGGCTGGGCTACCCCCATACCCCTCCCCCCAGCTGCCCTCCCTGGCACGACCCCAGGCAGCCTGGGCACCCTGGCTCGCTGCCGTGGGGCCCCACACTGTGTGGGGAGGTGGGTTGGGACCAGCCTGGGCCCCACTCAAGGACACAGGAGCAGGGACAAACCCAGGTAGCAGCAGACCCTCTGCTGTCCCCATGCCCCTAGTCTCGCCAGTCCTGTATGCCACCTGCTATAGATTGTGATAAAATATACAGTATTTTCAATAGGGGAAAAAATTGCCGGGGGGGGGGGGGGATATAAGCTCTATTTTCAGATTTTTTCAGACCCTATTTTTTTTTAGCGGCATACTGGAAACTGACTGGTCCTGAAGGGGGGATGGCGCAGGTGGGCAGCCCCCACCCAGGGTGCCCCTGCTCCGTTGCTGGGCCCGCTCTGCCTCCCCTGGTGAGTGCTGGGGGATGAGCCAGCTTGGGGTTAGCCCTTTGTCACCAGAGAGAGGGGATGGTGTCACCCATGGGTTCCCCCAGCTGTGATCTCCGCAGTGGCACCCTCAGGGCAGCCCAGGGCGGGCATGGTGCTGTGCTCTGGCCAGGGCTTCGTCCTTGCCCTGTGCCTGCCCCACTGCCCTGTTGCTCAGGGCTCCGGGAGGGCACTGGCACCCTGGGCACAGAGCAACCCCCTCCCCACACCCCCCCCCCACAGAGCAGTCCCCACCATCCCCATGCCCCGTGGCTTTTGCTGGTCGGTGGTGATGTTTTTGTGCCCCCAGGGTGGTATGCCCAGCGTACGTTTGCCAGCACAGCCTGGGTGGCTGCGGCAGCCTCCTGGGCTCAGGGCTGTCCAGGCACAAACCCTGCTGGGGGCACCCCAAGGGTGGCAGCAGGGTGGGAGCGGGAGGGCATCGCCCCAGGGCAGGGGTGGCCTCTGCCTTAACACTATTTGCTTTGTTGAGTTTGGCCCCGCTTCCTGCTTCGCCTCCTTCTATATGCCCTTGGCCACCAGCTGCAGGCACGGTGCCAGTGCCATGCACGGCCCCAGGCACGGGGCACCCTGAGGGGTGGAGACGCTTTGGAGGAGCCTGTACATTGCTAGCAAAAGAAACAAAAAAGATGAACTGTGAAAATAATGATAATTTTAAATAATAAAAAAAAAAAAAAAACAAAACTGGATCTGGCATTGTTGCTGGTGGGCAGGAGTGCCAGGGCTGGGTGCCCAGGGAGGGACTGGGCTGGACAAGGGCTGAGGCAGGGAGGGGCTCACAGTGCCCCAGGGTGGGGGTGCGGGAGCCTGCCCTGGGCAAAGGGAGCTGGGCACAGCATTGGGCCATCCCCAGCACTTGGCACCTTCCGGGGGGTGGGGGGGGGTGGGGGGGTGGGGTGGGGTGACATGCCGCAGGGGTGCAAAGCTGTGCAGGGCACAGGTGGCACAGGAAAGGTGCCCAGACCTGAGCCGCTGCAGCAGGCAATGCTGTGAGCTGCCCTTGCCGGACCCATACTGGCAGCAGCAGCAGTGGCCAGGGCCCCACAGCAGGGCGTCCCCAGCTGTGCCGTGGGGCCAGGCGTGGGTGGGAGCGGGTGCACCCCGGGGAGGAATGTAGGCTGGGAGGGGCCGTGGCTCCAGCACAGCCACTTGCGGCACAGCCACCACTCTGCCGGCAGCCGCCACCCAGCATGGCTGAGAAACCCCAAATCCAGCTCTTCGTCAAGGTGAGTGGGGTCATGGGAGCCCGGGGTGCCTCAGGCTGGTGGGCACCTCTGGCTGCCACCCAGGCATTGCCTGGGCTGCGGTGGCCCAGCCACCCCTGCCCACCACAGTGCCCAGATGTGGAGCCCTGGGCAGGCAGGGCTCAGGGCTCTTCTCCAGGGCACAGCATGCTGCTGCCTGCCCCGTAGGCATTGGGGGGGGGGCTGTGGGTGCTTGGCCTGGGGTGTTGGACTGGGGTGCCCCCCCACTCCCAAGCCAGAGCCCCTTGCCCAGCAGCCCAGCCACCGCAGCATCTGCCTGCCTGCCCCTGCGGGGCCCTTCCCAGCCACCGCCTGGCCTGGGCAGTTTGTCCGGCTGCACAGGACAGGGCCTGCCTAGGGATGACGGGGCCACCAGCGTCGCCATCACCTTCCTCTGGCACAGTCCCTCCCACAGCTGCCCCCGGTGCCATCGTGATTGCTGCCCCCAAGCTCGAGTCCCCTCGGCACTGCAGGGCTGGGGCAGCCTGTGGCCCCCCGGTCCCCTGGGGATGCCAGGGCCAGCACCCGCCGTGCCACGTGGCCTGCCCTGGGGTGGGGCGTGGAGGCCCCAGGAGCAGGCAGGGGCCAGGGGCTGGCACCCTGCCCCACATAGCAGGTGCCACGTGCTGCCAGCACCGCTTGCCAGCCTGCGGCCAGCCTAGGCTTGGCCGGAGAGGGGGGTGGCACCATGCACCCTGCCACCCTCAGCCCACACCCACCAGGGCTGCCCAGCCAGCACTGCCCCTGCTGCGGCTGTGCCGAGGGGACGGAGTAGCTGAGCTCTCCCTCTCTGCTCACAGGCAAGTGAGGACGGGGAGAGCGTGGGCCACTGCCCCTTCTGCCAGCGGCTCTTCATGGTCCTGCTGCTCAAAGGGGTGCCCTTCACCCTCACCACCGTGGATGTGAAGAGGTGAGTGGTGCCCATCCCCAGGGGCTGCCAGCCAGGGCCAGAGGTGGGACAGCCTTGCCCCCAGCACACTGATGGGCGTGTCACACCTTGGGAGGGGGCGTGAAGGGACTGTGGGACACATGGAGCCTGTTGTACCCCCCAGATGCCCACCGCTGCCTGAGGGAGGTTGGTGGGCACTTTCCAGGGCAGAGCTGCCACGGGGACACACTCAGGCAAGAGCAGTCCAAGGGCACCACCTCGTCCCTTTGCCCAGGACACGCGCGCGCGCACACAGACACGCGTGTGTAGTGCCCTGGGCACTGCTGGGCATCAGCATCCGTCCCCCTCTCCCGCAGGGCGCTAGATGTGCTGAAGGACTTCGCGCCGGGCGCCCAGCTGCCCGTTTTGCTCTACAATGGTGAGCCTAAGACCGACACCGTCACCATCGAGGACTTCCTGGAGGACAAGCTGGGCCCCCCCATGTCAGTGGCTGGTGCTGCCCCAAGAGGGGGCAAGGGGGCACAGAGGGGCAGGACAGGCTGAGAGAGGGGCAGGCAGGCAGCACATGAGCTTGCCAGCCCCTGCCTCCTTCCTCAGCTGTGCCTGTGTTCCCCACAGGTTCCCCAGCCTGGTACCACACTACAGGGAGTCAAGCCTGGCCGGGAATGACATCTTCCACAAGTTCTCCACCTTCATCAAGAACCCAGTGCCTGCCCAGGATGAGGGTGAGGAGCTGGGTGGGGGGACACCCCATGCAGCCTCTCAGGTGCCATCCCCAAAGCCCAGTCAGGTCACCCTGAGCCTTTCTAGCTCTCCCCTGCCCCAGCCCTCAGCTGGGTCTCCGGGCAGCGCCCCTGCCCACGCAGTTCAGCATGGCCATGCCAGGGCTCTCTTGGGAGGGCAGGGGCAGGTGCTGGCTGGAGCAGGCCATGCCCTGACACAGCGGCGCTGCTGCCCTCCCCACAGCGCTGCGGCGGAGCCTGCTGCGGGCCCTGCTGAAGCTGGACGAGTACCTGAGTGCCCCGCTGGAGTACGAGCTGGCCCATGACCCCCACCTCCAGGCTTCCCAGCGCCGTTTCCTCGACGGGGACCAGCTCACATTAGCCGACTGCAACCTGCTGCCCAAGCTCAACATCGTTCAGGTGAGCGCAGGCATCCCGGCACCGTGTCCTTCCCCTTTCCCTGGCTTCTTGATGCTGCTGGCCCCATGCTCTCACCTCCCACTGGGTGCCTGCAGCAACCCCTGTACCAGCCCAGTGCCCCCCCGGCACCTCCTCCCCACGACCCCTGCCCAGCACTGTGCCTTCCCACCCATCTCACTCCCCTCTGCATCCCCTGCCACGTGCCACCCCTGCAGTGCCAGGGATGTCCCCTGACCCCCTGCCCTCCTTCGTGGCTGGCTCCTGCCCATGAATACCAGCACCTGGCTGCGGGGCCCTCCTTGGCACACTGCAGGGACACAGGGCCGGGCCGGGGCTCACCCCATTTCTCCCCGCAGGTCGTGTGCCAGCATTACCGCCACTTTGGGATCCCCAAGGACCTGTGCGGTGTGTGGCGCTACCTTAGCGGTGCCAACGAAACCAAGGAATTCAAATACACCTGCCCCAACAGCGAGGACATCATACAAGCCTATCGCTCCGTGGTCCGGTCACCGCAGTGAGCCGGGCACGTGCCCAGGTGGGCGCAGGGCCAGGGTCGGGCAGCAGGCCAGTGCCCGCCCCAGTCCTGCTACAACCACCACAGTCCTGCCTGCACGCACTTGGGAAGGCAGAGAGCATGAGCTGTGCCCCTGACACCCAAATTCCCCCAGCTGGCACCCCTGCCTGAGGTGCTGGCAGCAATCTACATCACACTGAGCCCACAAATGCGTTCTTGCCTCTTACGCCACCCTCCCTGCCTGGCCAGGACCCCCTGGACCTGCCCTTAAGCATCAGGATGGGTGCAAGGGGGCCGCAGCCACTGTCTGTACCAAAGCTGGGCAATGCTGAGGGCAAGGGAAGGAGCTGGGAGGGAAAGCTGCCCAGAGCAGAGGGCTGCGGAGCACAGAGGGCAGGCACTGCAGTGAGCATACCTGCAGCCTCCCTTGGAGGCACACCGTGCCACCTGCCAGGTGAGTGAACAGAGGCAGGGCTGTGCCAGGGCAGCAGGCACCACAGGATGCCCCCGAGGAGCTGCACCGGGGAGGGGAACCAGCACAGCCTCTGCAGAGCCCTGGGAATGGAGCCGGGGGACGCTGCAGGTCGTGGGCACTGCCTGGCCCCCGTCGCACTAGCTGAGGGGAGTGGAGGACACCGTCCCCCCAGAACCCACCGTTAGGAAGCTCTCAGGAGCAGATTTGGGAGAGGGATGGGGGTGAAGTGAGGCAAGTCCAAGCCACGTATCAGAGCTCCCAGAAATCAATAAAGGCTTTGCAAGCGAGACAAGCATGAGTCTGGAGTGACCAGCCCCAGCAGCTCTCATCCCTTGCAGGACTTTGCACCATCCTCCCAGTCCTCTCCTAGTGCCTAGCAAGGGCTGGGCCCATTCTCCCAGCTCTCCAGGGAGCTGGGGAGGCTCTAACCACTCACCCACCAGCCCACTGGCACAAAGCTGGCAGGAAAGTGAACTCCTCTGAGCCCCTGACCCTCAAGGTTCCCCAGAGACCGGCTGGTTTAAATCAGCTTTACTGGCAATAAGTTAAAACACAGGCAATCTTTTTGTTACATAGCAATATAAAAAGTTCTTTAAAAACCCCATCAATTCATGGCAAGCAAGGTACAGAGGCAGGCCTTGCCAGCAGGGAAGAGCTGCAAGGGAAAAAGCCACCACTTCTGTCACCCCTGCCCTGTCTGTCCCCCTGCAGAGGCCCTGCCACTGCACCAGCCAAGGACCTGCTGCCCTGCCAGGCGCTGGCTCCAGCCCTCTGAGTCCTGTTTGTCCCATCTGCCTCCCTGGGCGCAAGGGGCTCAGCAGGCCCAGGGTGCAGTGAAACCTCCGCCAGCAGCCACAGAAGCAGCTGACAAGGCTCCAGCAGGGCTGTCATCAGGGGATGGGACAGCACAGGTCAGGAGTCCTCAAAGTCCACTCCAGACGGTGCCTTCTTGCTAGGAGATGGAAGGAGCATCACAGCCCAAAGCCCCACACCCTGCTCCCATGCAGCTACAGAGCCCACTGGATCTCTGTGCAGCTCAGTCCCAGCACTGGGCCCGGGAGCAGTACTTACCTTTTGAAGCCAGGGTTAATGAGAGACTCTCCCGGGATCTTCCTCTTGGCTGGGAAAGCCAAGCCAGCACCCCTGTTCTTCCTGGGGCTAGGGTCTGCCTCAGTCAGGGACAGACAGGATGGGGATTGCAAAAGGTCAGCTAGCTGCTTTGGCAGCCCTGCAAGCCCCTCCATGCCCAAGGTGAGCCTCCCGCAGCTCAGCCAGGCTGGCCCAGTATCTGTGGTGGGTGAGGAAGGGCCAAGCCTGGTCTCCTCTCCCAGAGGCCCCCAGTCTGGAAGGGCAGCAAAGCCTGACCTCCTGAGGCTAGCGAGCAACCTGCCTGGTGATGCCCGGCATCTGACCTGAGCACAGTGCGCCCCAGACACCCTGAGAGGCACCATGCTGAGCCCTGACCCCTTCTGTGCTGGTAAGGGCACCAGGACAGCAGGGCAACTGACAGCAGCCACAGCCGAGGGGACTTGGAGTGTCCTGGAGAGCACATGGGCACAGGACTGGCAGCCTCCTGGGGAAGAGAAAGCAAACAAGCAGCAGAACCAGGGGAGGTGCCCCCTGGCAATTGCCTACCTGGCAGAAAGAGCTGCTGGCTCTGGGCAGTGTTCTTCTCAGGGCTGCAGGAAGACGCCAGCGTCTCCACCACTGCTGACACAGGAATCAGAGCTTGTGACAATGCACCCCAAGATGGCACGCAGCACCTCGAGCTTCCCCAGCAAGCTTCCTCCCCTCCACATCCAAACTGAGCCATGTTCTCCTCCCAGCACTCCCACCTTGCTGCTGCCCCAAGATCTTCCTAGACCCCTGAAACAGAGACCTCTGTAAGGCAACTCCCACACACAGAGGTGGCAGTGTGGTGCTGGCCATGGGGACAAGGTTGTGTTTCTGCTCAGAGACACAGCACTGCGTCCTCTGGTCCCACAAAGGATCTCTTCTGCCCAAGGTGGCCAGATGCAGACCCTGGCCAGCTTTGGGAACTGACCAGCCCAAAGAGGAAAAAGAAGGCAGCACCTCTGCTGCCCAGCCCTCCTGGCCAATCCACCCAGGCCCGGTGAGGAGAACCCACCAGGGCCAAGGCCTCGGAGGCACAGCTTCCTCCTGCTGCTGGCTGAGCTGGATCATTCGGGCACCTTTGGGTGGGGGGGATGATACTGCGAAGGTGGTGGGGAGCTGCCCGCCTTCCTCCCGCCTTTCCCCCCCTTCCAGATCTCCCCACAGACCTTCCAGGCGTCTCTCCAGGCTCTGGACACACCCCGCCATGCCAAACACCAGCGCCTGGAGCTGGCTCCTCGCCTCAGTGATGGGCAGCTTGAAGAGATCCAGGGCCGCGCACCGGGCCTCCTCCCGCAGCTGCAGCGTGGCCTTCCCTGGGCCCAGGCTCAGCGAGGCGGCCCCCCGCCCCAAGGCCTCCCTGCGCGGGCGAGGCTGCGGTGAGGAGGGGCCCTGGGCGGAGGGGCCGGGTCCCCGCGGCTACGGCACCCACCTGAGCTTCGTGCCGTGCTCCTCCGGCTGGCACCGCTGAGAAGGAGAGTGGCACGTCCCGAAACGGCCTTCCCCGGCGCCCCCCCCCCCCGCCGCCCCGGCTCACGCCCGGGCCTTTCCTGCCGCCCCGGCCCCAGTACGTACGCAGCCGAGCGGCGGGCGGGCGCCGAGCTCCCCGGCCCAGACCTCCAGCGCGTCGGTCACACTGCGGGAGGCAGCGGCAAAGGGCTGTGCCGGGGCCGCTCGGCCCCAGCCCGGCCCCGGTCCCGCTCCCGGCCCCGCACTCACTAGACAGTGCCGCCGGGGCCGGGGCCGGGGCGGCAGTAGCAGAGGTACCGGCCCGGCCCCGGCCCGGCCCGCAGCAGGTGGAAGGGCCCAGACGGCTCCGCCATGGCGGCCGCGCCGGAAGGGGCGGGCGAAGCCGGAAGGTGCTCCCGGGCACTGTGGCCGCCGGCCGCGCCATGGTCAACCTGGGGCTGCGGCGTGTGGAGGACAGCGTGGCCGCCAAGCACCCGGTGCGCTCTGCTGGGGCCGGGGCCGGGGCCGGGGCCGTCGGGGCTGCCGGGGCTGCCGGGGTCGAGCACCGGGGCCTGCGGTTGCCGGCGCTCCGCGCTGAGTGTGTCTCCGCAGGCGCTGCAGCAGTACGCGGCCTGCCAGTCCTACGCCTTCCTGCAGGGTATCGGCACCTTCCTGGCAGGTACGGCCTGGCCTGCCCCGGCTCCTCCCGGCCGCTCCCCGGGGGGTGCGGGCAGCGGGGGCGGGGGAGGGCGGCCCGGGCGGGGGCCGGTAACGGCGCCCGGCCCCCGATTTCGGCAGGCAGCGGGGCCGCCTTCGCCGTGCAGAAGCTGGTGAACAAGAAGCTGCCGTACAGCCTGCAGTGGAGCCTGCTGCTGGCCGGGGGTGAGTGTCCTGCCTGGCCCTGCCAGTCCCTGCCCCGTCTGCAGGCAAGCCCGCGGGCGGGCAGCGGCAGGAGCAGGGCCGTGTTGCAGGCAGAACGGCTGCTTGTCCTTATTCCGGGGGATTTTCTCCCCTGGCTCCTGTCACATCACTGCTCCCCACGGCCCTGGGGGCCTCAGGGACGGCTCGCAGGCAGCCGCAGCAGCTCATAAGCTGGCAGGTGCTTTCCCCAGCACTGCCCTTAGCAAATGCCCTTGCTGCCAGCGCTCTCGGGAGCATCTTGGGCTCTTCAGCTGCAGGGTCCCTCGCCAGCTACGTGGTAACCAGAGCCGAGACACAGAAATGCTCCGATTTCTGGATTTACCTGGAGACAGGCAAGTCCCCACAGGAGTTCGCCAAGGCTGGTAGTGTTTCTCAGCCCGCAGGTACGTTCCCATCTCTCCCTGTTGCTTTCCCTGGGCTTGTCACACCTGGTTCTTCCCTGCCGCAACAATTTGCTGTTCCTGCCTCATAATTGATAACTGTTTGTGTCATTGCCAAAAGTCCCCATATAAGTCCCATACTGGCACCCTGCAGTCGAGGGATGGGAGCAGCTGCCTGGGGAGGCAGCAACGCTAGGGAGGCTGGAGCTCCCTGCTTGCTCTCGTGGCTCCCATGTCTCTCCATGGTCTGGGCCCACCACCTGTGCCGCAGGTACCTGAGCAAGGCTGGTGGCATGGGGTGGGAGCGCTCACTTCTGCCTGCTGCCCTGCCTGCTTTGTAGATTCACGAGAGCCAGTGTGAAGGGTGTGTTTGCTGGAAGAGGAAGAGAGTAGGGGATGGAGGGAGGCAGTAAATGCCTCCACAGCTTGGTTGCTCTGTATGGTGGGCAGAGCTGGAGGGGCACCAGAACAGCCACTGCTGGGCAGTTCCCACAGCTGCTTGCTGCTTTCTCCCACTGGTACCTTGAACTCCCAAAGATGCGTCCAGCTGAAGAGGCTTTAAATGCTTCACCAGGGCTCTGTGGTTCTCTGCCTGCCCCTGGCAAACATGCCAGTAGTTGGGGGTCCAGGGAGCTTGTTCTTTTTGTTGCAGAAAATCTGCCCAGCCCAGAGGACAGAGAGAGCACAGCACCACCAGTGAGGAGGAACAAATATGGGGACGTTGTGGAGTAGTCAGCAGACCACAGTGCACTGTGCCTGTGTTCTGCTTCACCCCTTCCTGCCTGCCTGGCCTGCCTGTGCCTGTGCTGCTTGAGAGACTGGTGGGCTCTGTGGCACTGCCCGGCAGCTCGGATGAGTTGATCCTGCAGTGAGAGCGCGGTGGAGGCACCGTGGGGATTGCTGCCTCCCAGGTAGCCTCTGAACGTTGCACGTGGGGGGTACAATAAAAGTCAAGAGCTGAAAGTGCACGTTGTGGATGAAGTGAAGGCTGGTGGTGGGCAGGAAGAGCTGGGGTATGGGTGGTGAATGTCACCCTGAGGCAGCCCCTGCGGTAAATGTTGGAGCAGAGAGCTCTGGTCCCTCTGAGGCCACAGCACTCGTGTCTGACAGCGCAGGGCTGAGAAGTGACTGCAGGCACAGACGGGTCTGAGCTAAGATGTGTAGGAGCAGAGCTGTTGCTGTGCACTCTCCAGTTCTTGAGCCTAGCTGGTCATAGTGTCCCTGCCCCCGTAACAGCAAGGCTTTTCTCGCCAGCCCCAGTGGGGCTGAGCTGAGCCCTGCAGCTGCACGGCCTCTGGGGGTGTCCTCTGCCCCTGCCAAGGGGTGCCCACCTGCCCAGAGCCCTCTGAGTGCCCTGCCTTCCTCTTGGGGCACATCACCCAGCCAGTCCCAGGCTCTCCATCCAGATCAGTAACCAGCCGGCAAAGGAATGGTACTGTCTCAAATCCCACACATACAGAGGGGCCCATGGGAAGATTAAGAAGCCTCTTTTGCTTATTTTTTTCCTAATGGCAAACTCCAAGTCATGACTAGGGCAACCTGGCTGCTCTTGGTGAACGTCCAGCTCTGATTCAGCTGCAGCTGAATTTCTCAGAAGGGAAACCCCAGCCTGGGTTCTGGAAGCTAGCTGGTTTCTTAAAGGAGAGCGGCAGCGTTTTAGCTTCAGAGACCAGAAATGCCTCCTTCCCTGTGCGAGCTGGAGATGGGCCCCGAGCCTCACCACGGGAGGGAGTCCCTGTGCTGGGGCGATGAGGGGCCCGGGGAGGAAACTGGGTTTGGGGGCTCAGAACATCATCTGAACTGGCATCACGCTCAGCCTGTGCCGAGGGATGGGGAGCAGCTGCCAGAACAGCTAAAAGCAAAGTGGCTGCAGGGAACAGGCGGGTTAAGCCAAGCACAACTTACTGGGAGCTCAGGCAGAGCGAAGAGCAGCATTTGTGCTGCCTGCAAGGGCAAGGAGGGCAGCGAGACACCACAACTCTCGCTAAACCCGCTCCTCTCCTGGGGCGTGCGGAGGGACACAGTGGGGCGGGAGGCTCTTTCCAGATGGAGTTAACATGTTGGGACTGGCCCTGCGCAGCTGCCCGGCAGCTGGATGCACCCCACCGTGGCTCTGAGCTGCCAGTGACTGCACGAACAAATCGCCAACCTTGTGGGCTGCTCTCCTGCCCTGCTTAGGTACCAGACTGGTCTCCTGGGAGCCGAGGCTCCCTCTGTGCTTTCCTTGCATGGAGGCTGCGTCTGTGAGCACAGCAGCGAGTGCACGGGGCAGTCAGCTTGAGCACTGCCTGCTCCTGCCTTTGGGGTGACTGGACCTCTAGCTCTTGGGAAACCTCAACTTTGCAACCGTGGCTGGTTGAAACTTTCCCACCTCTGTGTGGCCTGAGTCTGGAGTGAGGTTTCAAGCCCACCTTGGTCCATCTTGGAGGAGTTCTCCAGGCTGGTAGAGCATATGGAGCCATGATGGTGTCTCAGCACTGGGCAGGCTGCAAGGGATTGAGACCTCCAGGCAGAGTCTGACCTGCGGCCGTGTCTGAGTTGACCCTGTAAGTGGCTCTATCCCTGTGGGACAGCCAGGCTCGATCAGCCTGTTGCTGGTCAAGAGCCACAGAGCCATATGAGTGGTTACAAAGATTTATTTCTGATTATAAAAAAACCAACCCAAACCTTCTGCATGTTTGCATGTCCCTCTTCTTACTTGACTGGAAATGAAGGCGCATCCTCCCAGCTGCCTGCCATGGGGTGATGCAGAGCTCAAATCCCAAACCAGGGCAAAGCCCCACTCCCGCAGCAAGCCTGCCACCTCTGTGCTGGCATGGCCATGCACCAGGGAGCCACGGGGGCTTTTTGTGCCATTGCATGGGGGACGGAGGAGGCTCTGACTGTGGCAAAGACGAATCTGGCTTAGGAACCACAGGAATGGAGGAGGCACCACATCTGGTTGCTGAAGCAGGACCTGGGAAACTGCCTGCTCCCCACACCTGGTTGTTGCTAAGCCCCTACCCAAAGCCCCTGTGCTGGGGCTGGTGGAAGTCCTGGCCAAGATCTGGCCCTCAGGAAGGTCAGTAGGGTTTATGCATCCACCAGAAAGACAGCGTGGGCCCTGGGCGATCCCCAGAGCTCCTCGGGAGGCAGGGCTGATGCTCCAGGGACGGGCTGGAGAGGTCAGCTATGAGGACTAGTGTAATAATACTCCCCACCCACCCCATACACATGTGAATAAATCCTGCTGTTGTCTGGACTTACTGGCCCAGTCCAGCCCAGGTCTGGTGGCAGAAAGATGCCCCAGGTCTGAACATCCAAATCCTGATCCTGCTCCGGGGCCTGTCCCTGAGTGGCACTGGAAACCGTTAAGCCATCCATTCTCCCACAGGGCCAGCGGTCCTCTTCTGGCCCCCCCCCCCCCCCCCAATTCTGCAGCTTGAAAGCAAGGAGAGGGCAAAAAGGGACAGCTTTCCCTCTGGGACAGGCAGTGTCAGTTTTTGGAGGAGGACATCTCCTAGCACTTGATGCATCCCAAGTGTTCAGGCCATGGAGACTCCAGCAGGAAGGATGGTGCTGGGTCCTGTCCCTGCCGTTAGATTGCGCTGGACTTGCTGTGCCGAAGCAGGCAGATGGCAGTCACCAGAGACATCAGGGTGGTGACCACAAAGAGCAGGATGAGGATGACCCAATAGTTGTACATTATGCTTTTGTGGGAAGAGGGCTTCTCTGCTGGGATCATGTTGGTGAGGTTCAGCATGTAGCCCAGGGCCCAGCCGATGGAGGTTTCTCCTGCCTGTGGAAACAGCACGGCATGGTCACCACCCCAGTCAACCCAGCTCCACAGGCCTCAAGAGACCTTCCAGGGAGGACCACCTCAGTGTCAGCCCAATGGAGAAGAGGGGTGTGGGGGAGTCCACAGCACCCTGAGCCCCCCCTTGCCCACCGGTCCAGCCAGCCCAGGGGCAAAACAGTGACCATCTTGTGGTGAGCTGGGTTCATCTGATGGGAACAGGATCTCATCCATTCAGGTCAGTCCTGATCTCACTGCCCATCCCATGGCTCATGTAAGTGAGGGCACTTGGCAAAGGTGGGATCCTGCCCTGAGATAACTTCCCAACAAGCCTGAGCAAAGAGTTGTTTGAAATGGCTAGTGTCTTGAGGGCCACTGAAGGACTGGTGGACCTGACTCCATGACTACCTTACAGTCAGCTCAGCTCATTTTTTTTCCACCTCCCAGAAGTTCCACCCAAAAACTGGGAGTTCCATTCTGCCTCTGTTGCCTGAGATCTTCCTTCACATTGCTTGGCTCTTTCTTGGTGTGGGATCATCTCTGCTGCAGGGCTTTTTGGCCTAACTCCAAACATACCATGGCATGAGCAACCCACCTTCTTCTGGAAGGCAATGTTGGGGAAGGAATGGTCGTTGAAATTGTAGCCTTTGGTGGTGAGCAAATAAACAAATATGCTGACAGCGCAGTAATCCGACAATCTCTTCTCCAGCTTAGGGGCCTTCTGGAGCAGCTGGGTGGGATGCATGGAGGGATAGAGAAAAGGGATAAAGTCAACAGGGTCCAGGCTTTGTTTCTGTGGCCTGAAGCGCTGGGTGGTTGCATCTGGCTGGCCAAGGCACTGCCCACACCCACCTGAGCCTCTCCTGGTCCCATGTGGGAGCTGTCACCCGCCTCCCCCCTACTCCATGGGTGCCAGGCCACCCAGCCCCCTCCAAGGGCTGCTCTCGGAGCCCAGGTGATGCCCCACATCTCCCCGCCATGCCCGAGGAGCCCACCTCGCTCCAGCTGGTGGCACAGATGGTCTCGGCAGCATCCTTCAGGTCGCTGGGCAAGTGTACACGTCTCCCCATCACTGTCTGGATAAAGTCCACTGTGTAGAAGAAGGCAGAGAAGGCCTGACAGAGGAAAGGAGGCAGCTGTGGAACAGGCTGGGAGCAAACCCTCTTGCCACGAACAGCCAGCTTGTGCTGGGCACAAGCCACTGCCCTTGCAGATCCGGGGGTCTGCTTTGCCGCCGCATGATGTCTTGGGGCCAGGGACACCTGCCCACGCAGCGGCCAGGCCACCACCCCGCTCCATGCCAGGACTTACAATGAAGTTTCCTGAAACCTCTGGCTGGAAAATGCCGTTGAAGGAGCAGCGGGAGAAGGAGCAGGTGGTGAAGTTGAAGAGCTTGCTCACGTGCAGAGTGCAGAGGCTAGCATTTCCAGTGCCAGCCATGGTGATGGTAGTGTTGAGGGCAAAGCTGGGCCTCTCCTTTTCCGTGCAGGGGCTATCGTAGATGCTGCTCAACAACAGGTTCTTGTGGTAGCCCGTGGGCCAGCAGGGGTGGGGGATGGTTGCTTGGTAGCTCTTAGCCTGCTGGAGAAGCGATGCACAGGATGCATGAGCTGTGCTGTAGCCCCAGCTCCCCTGGCGCTGCCTGGCAGCCCTGGCACCACTGCCTGCCTGCCTGCCTCTGCTTCCCTGCTGGGGAGATGCAGAGGAGCTTGGGCAGCGGGACGCAGAGCTGGCAGTTGCCACAAGCGTCTCGAGATGACTCAGGATGTGTGGGCTCGAGCCATGGGGTGCAACACCTTATGGAGAGGGTAGGAGGAAGCCCTGGGACCACAGGAGAGGGTTGAGGGGAAAACGCAAGAGCTGGCTGGGAAAGGTGTGCAGCCAGCCCCACAGGGCTGTCCTAGAGCCGAGGCTGGTGACACCCCTGTACAAACACCAGGGTGAGGGGGCAACCGCAGTCATAACAGCCGGCATCCCCGTTGAGCACAGGCTGGTACCTGGAGGAGCTTCGAGAGCAGCCTCTTGAGGACTTGGTCCCTTCCGTAGCAGAGGAAGCTGTGGGTGTACACTTTGTACTCCTGGCCATACAGCTTTAGCATCACCTCATTGCTGGGGTCTTCGATGGTGTCCCTGGTTTCAAAGGTGATCTGTGTGGAAGCGCCCCCAAAGTCCATGGCCCCCAGGGTCGTCTTCTGGGGCTGGATCCATTCCCCGAGCCACCCGCGCTGAGCAAGGAAGACAAGAGCAGGCGTAAGGACGCGATGAGCTGTGGGACAGCCTGGCCGCCGCAGCATCCCCAGCGGGCACCACGCTCCCCTGCCTACCTTGATGAAGTTCTCCAGGAGGTAGTTTGCGGTAACCCAGCCGAAGACACCTTCCTCTTCCCCCGACAGGATCTTTGCACCCCGAAAATTGAAGGGGTACGACTTCAGCGTGGCTGCTACGGCACTGAGGACAGCGTCCGAAGCCTGCAGGTTCATGATGCTGCGGGCCAGGCAAGAGGGTAGAGTGGCGGGGCTGCGGCGGGGTGCCACGAGCGGAGGCCCCACTGCCCACGCAGCCCTTGGGGCCCAGCCCCGCCGCAGCATGCAGCGCAGGAGGCACGTGGGTCCTCGCCCGGGTACATGTAGGGATGTCCCCCAAAAAACTCCAGCTAATTCCCCTTGTCTCTGCCAGAGAAGGTGGCAGAGATGGAGGTATGCTCCCACCCCCTGAGCTCTGTGGTGGGGTGAGAGGGGGCAGGACTCCCTTCTCTGTGGGGTTTTTGGGGGGGGAATTCTCACTGCATCCCATCAGGCTGGCAATGGGTGCAGGGGGACTTTCCTGGCTAGCCAAAAAAGACTGGGTGGGTGATCCTGGTGCTGGCCCCATGCCAGCCCCTTTTCAGCCCTGTGCCCTGAAGAGCATCTGCTGCTCTGAAAGGCAGGACCACCTCTGTAAGGGACGTGGAGCTGGGCAGCTGGGAGGGTTAGGAGTTTCTACTGGCAAAGGGGAGACATCACAGCTGTCCTTCACCAGCTTCAGCCCTGCCATGGGTGGCAAGATGGCAGGTTGCATGGCAGGGCCCCCCCCAGGCAATGTTTGGGGCCAGGCTGGCACGGCCAGAGCAAGCACTCACTTGAGCAGGCGCATGCCAGCTGTGGCACCCAGGTAGAGCGGGGTGTCCGCATGCTTCTCCTTGGGCACATCTCTCAGAGCCTGGTTCAGGCAGTGTAGCAAGCTTGTGCCGGCGGCCGGAGGGTTGGACCTGTAGCTGGAGATGCCAGGACCTGTGGAGAGGAAACAGCATTGCTCCCTGCAGGTGGTGGGAAGATGCTCAGTGGGAAGATGCTCGGTGGGTAGCTTTACCCCTCCCAGGCTGTTCAAAAGGCAGGCGCTGCGGGTTTCTGTGGGCATGGGGCCAGCCAGAGTCCAGCCACATCTCCCTGCCTGTGCCACATGCCCCGCTGGCTGACAGCCAGGGAAGGGTTGCTTAAATGGAGAGTGGAAAACCATCCCTGACTCCTTGCTGGGCTAAGCAGGGAGCTCAATTGTTTCCTGGCATTTCAGTGCATGCCAGGAAAAGATAAACCACAGGCATGCGTGGCTGCAAGCCTTGGGGGAAGATGGGGGAGATTTTGGGAACAGAGCAGGACCTCTTATAACACCTCACTGCTCTGGTGAACACACAGGGAGGCAGCTGGGCACGGCAGGGGCATTCACACCATCACAGTGCCCTGCCCATAGGGGACGTGACAGACCCTGCTGCCAGACACTGGCCCCTGGGGACTGGGACAGTCCTTACCCTCCACATCGCACATGCTGTGCTCGCTGACCACCCCAGTGTCGTTCTCCTTGTCTGCAGGCCACTTGTAGACGAACATGGCCGTGTGGGAGGACCCGGCGTCCAGCACGATGCCATACTGTGGGGGGGAGGCAGCAGGTCAGGCCAGAGGCAGGAGACACCCTGGCTGTCCCTGGCCACCCTGAGAGAAGGTCCTGTCTGGCAGCTTCAGGAGCGTCGTCTGGCAGGGGGGAGCGCTGCTCAGCCCAGCATGGGCATGGTCCTGCCCACATCTGCCTGCACGGGGCCCTGCCTGGGATGTGGCTGGGAGTGGGCGCTCTCCCCAGTCGGGGACACTGGCACAGCACAGGGACTCCGGCTTTTTAGGCATGGGGACCCCCTTGCCTCCCTGAGCATGGAACAGGTGTTGTGTTCCCCCCACACCCCTTCTCCCATCTCCCTGTGCCGAGCCATGCCAGGGGGTGCCTGGGGCCAGTGCGGGGGGGGACACCTGGGGGTGGCCCCTCAGGGATGCAGCTCACCAAAGAAGGGCAGCCAGGCACCTCATCCCTTCTGCCCTTGTATGGCTCGGCCATTCTCCGGCTATAAATAACCCTGTTCCCTCCTGCCAAACAAGGTTACCCAGTTCCCAGGGATGGGCTGCCCTGTGCTGCCTTCAGCCCCCCGAGCAGACCCCTCTGCCTCACCCCCTGCCACCCATGGACTCGGGGCTGCCTGCGCTGCCACCCCCCGCCCTGCTGTGACCCCGCCGGAGCTGCTTCGCTGCCAGAGAGGAGGCTGCAGGTCTCGGCGGGGGAAAAGCAGCTGAGCATCTCTGAGGTGAAACCACTTAAGGCTTAAACCTGGCTTGTACAAAGGCTCCGTCTGTTGCCTGCCTTGCCCGGACCCAGGTTGAGCCCCAGGGCTGGGGCAGGCAGCTCTTGTACCTGCCTAGCACCCAGGAGCCACCCCGGCCCTGGCTGGTGGGTGCGCCGGGGGCATACACACCTGTTTGGACTGTGGTCCCATCCCTGTCCCCACCAGCTGCAGTGGGCTGCAGCCTGGGTGCCTGCAGGGTTGGGTTTGGCCAGCTCAGGCAGCAGAAATAAGTGTCAGGGCACAGGCAGGGGCCTGGGGTCCCCACTTAGAGGCAGCCCCCACGTGAACCCATGGCCCCACACCAGTGGTACACCCGGCTCCTCCAGGGAACCATTTCCAATGGGTGACCCCCCCCCCCAGCCTCCCCTGGCTCCTGTTAACTGTCAGCAGCTTGCCACATGCCATGGGCCAAAGCTACGAGCCAGTGGAGAATCTCCCTCTGTGGCCAGACGGGCCAGCGTGCCATGGCACTGGTGTGGGGGAGCAGCTCCTGGGGATGCCGAACCCTGCAAGGAGGAGGTAGGGGGCTCTGACAGCCCTCCTCTTGCTAGCTCCTGCTCCAAAGCACAAAGTTGGGGAACAGGACTCCCAGTTTAAGCCATTTCTGGGTTGGGTGCTGGGGCCATGCACCCCCTGGCACTGTCTCCCCCAGCCCCTTTAGCACCTCTGCCTCGCCTGCCCGCCCCAGGACCCCGTGGGCAAACCCTGTGCCGCCGGAACGGCAATCGCCTGCCAGGCACAGGCACAAGCAATAAAGGATGCCGCGTCTGCCCCAGCGAAGCTGCCTGTCCCAGGGGACGCCCACTGGCACGTCACCACCTGCTCCCAACCCCACAGTCCCCTTGGCACGTCCCCTTCGCTGTCCTGGCATCCCCGTGAGTGGTCCCCAGGGAGGGTCCAACCCCAGAAGATCCCCCTGCCCACCGCTGCCACATGTGTGCCCACGTGCCCTGTGGCCACCATGCAGATGTCCCCATTGTCCTCGCGGGGCATCACACCACCACAAATATCACCTGAAACGACATTGGCATTAGCCGGGTGACAACACTCCCCAAAGGGAAAGTATTGACAGGTCACCCCCAAACCTGAAGCTGAGCACAACTTGGACCCCAGGAGCGGTTTCCAGCCCCCGGATGATATGGGGCTGCAGCCCATGGAGGGGGACGAGGCGAGAAGATGGGGATACCTACAAGGTGGCAGGGAGCTGGAGCAGGAGGCAGCGAGGATGATCAGCAGAGCCAGGGCCACCCCATGCCACACACCGGGGATGGGGACAGCCCACTCTGGATGCCAGACCGACTCTGTAACTCACGGCAGGAACAGACGTGGCCAGCCACACGAGTCTGGACACACGGCTGGCCCCGGGGTGGGCAGGGGAAGCCCCATGCACCTGTGGCGGGGGGGAAACCTAGTCCAGGGGATTTCCTCCTACGGTCACCAGGGCTGGCTCGGCTGTGCCGTGCTTCCAGTCCCATCGAGAGCTGGCACAGGGGTGTGCACATGGGGGAGTGCACACATGTGGGTGTACACGGCACAGATGTGCATGTATGGGGTTGTGCATGCATGTAAGTGTGCATGTAGTGTGCCTGCAGGTGTGCATGTGGGGGTGTGTGCGCACGGACATATGCACGTGTGTGCAAATTTAGGCATGGAGGTGTTGGGGGGGTGCATGCATGTGGGTGTCCACAGGTGGGGTGTACACGCACACAGGTGTGCCAACATGTTTGTATACATGCGTTTAGGTGGGTGCACGTGCATGGGTGTGTGTGGGCACGCATGCAAGAGTGCGCCCCTGCAGGCAAGTGAGTGGGTGTGTGCGGGCCTGGGGCAGCCACGCTGCCTGCTCAGGCCCAGGGAACAGAGCACACGTGGCTGCAACTGTGGCTCTGCCGCCTGCACAGGGCGGTCGGCAGCAAGAGGCAGCACCGACCCCGCACCCAGGACGAGCCCCATGGGGAGGTGTCATGTTGGGGGTGACAGTGACACTGCTGGGGTGACAGAACCAGCTGCCCCACACAGGCGCATCCCTGTGCCCTTTGATACCGCACCGGATGGTCAGGGTGGGGTTCATCTTTGCAGGGCAGCAGCAGCCCCAGGACTTGTGAGTGAGGGATGGTCCACGGGACCCTCTGACCAGTCCTGGCCTGGCCCCAGCAGTGGAGGCAGGAGCACTCAGGCCCAGCCAAGGTAACGACGTGTGGCAGCACGAACCACTGCAGCATGGTGGGCACTGCCAGCTGCAGGGAGTGCCCGGCGCCCAGCCAGCTGCTGACGCCACAGCTCACTCCCTGTCTGCCCCGGCATGACGGGAGCCACCGTGGCCTCGTGCCATCCCCCCTCTGTCCCACTCCTAGGGGGCAGAGGGTTTTGCACCCCAGCCTGTCCCCGTGGAGGAGCCGTCCTCCCCGGCAGTGCTGGTGGCAGGGGTGGAAGCCATGTGCACAGGTGTGTGTGCACCAAGGGGCTGCGGCAGACCTGGACAGTCAAGAGGGTCCCCAGGGATGAAGGAGAGGTCTCGTCCCCTCCTCCAGACCCGGGCGTACACACACGCCTCCAGCACCTGCAGGGGAATTGGTGATGGGGTCACCCACAGTGGGGGCTGCGATGGTGCCAGCCCATCCCAGCTCCTGTCCCTGTCCCTGTCCCAGCCCATGTGCCGGAGCATGGGAGCCACTGCATGCCCCAGCACAGAGCGAGCCGTGTGGGGGGCACAGGCATTTTGCAGGGACCCTGCAAGACGGGAAGCCCAGGAGGCAGAAGCCTGGCTGAAAGCCCATCTCGTTAGTGATTTGCAGCATAAGCACTGCCCTCAGCTTTTCCAGCCGAGGTCTCCTGCGCCTGCCAACGAGCAGGCTGGAAATGAGGGCTGGAAGGACACAAGGATGCCCTGGCATGCTCCCATGCTGGTGCCTGGCTCCCGTCATCCCTCTCATCCACCCCAGCATGCTCGGCTGCCAGCACCCCAGGGCTTGGCGGGGCCTTGCACATGTATTCGTAGCCCTGGCCCCAGCCCTCGGGACAGGCCCCAGCCCCAGCATCTCCTGGTAGCACAGGGATGACGGATATTTTCTAACAATAGGATCCCTGACCAGGCCCTGGTGATGGGGGACACGGGGGTCCCTGGCATGGCCCCACACTGGGACAGTGTCCCCATGCTGCCCCTGGCCCTGCTGCCTCCTGGGTCACCCACGGCCCTGCAGGCTCTGCTCCACTGCAGCATCACTCAGCCCAGCCCGAGCCAGGGCTTGGGGATGCAGAGGGCAGTGATGTCCCCAAAGGGCACAGGGCAGTGAAGACACAAGTGGGGCTCAGGTCTCCTGGCGAGTGCATGGCTCTGCCCAGAAACATCCCACACCCCACGGGAGGAGATGGACGGGGGACACTGAGAACTGCCTAACTTGCTTCAGCCTGGCACCATGGCCCGCGGCTATGCTCGGGCCTCCAGCCCCCCACCCCACAGGCTCTCTGGTGGCCCCACGGTGCAGCGGGGGCTCAGCCTGGCCCCACAACATCCCACCTCCCTCAAGGGTGGTGAGACCTGTGGGGCCCCCAGGTCTGTGGTGGGTTATGACGGGTTTCCTTCTTGCCATGGAAGCTGCAGCTCCCCTGGGATGGCTGGCATGGGAAGAGCCTTGCAGGCTGCGTAACAGCCAGTGAAGAGATTTGCCAAAAGAAGGAAACAAAACCTTGCCAAAAGACAGCCGTAATCCCTGCTGTGGACCCGCAAGGGAAGGGGAACACTGCGCTCCTGGGATCAGTCCCTCCAGCAACAGGATAACTAATTTGGGGTATTTTTAGGTCTATATTCCAAGCAAAGGAGCTGGAAAGGGAAGACACGGAGCCATAGCTCAGCCATGAGCAGCACTATCACCCAGCAGCTGCTGCTGCTAACGTGCGCTGAGCCCGCAAGGAGCATGTCTCGCCCAGGCAGGTGGGGAGGACGTGCCCGGGGTCCCCCACAGCAAGACCAACCTCCTCTAAATTATGTCTACATTTTTTGGGCAGAGTTAGACTAAGACAAAGCTTTGCATCCCCAAAACAGCCCTGATCTTTGTGCAAAAGCATACCCCTCGGTGCCTGCCTGGAGCCAGCCCCACGGGAACAGGCACTACCATGATGCCAGTGCCGAGCTCCGGCAGGCAGCGCCTCACCACACGTGCTGTGCTGGACCTCACATGCACTTGGTACATTCAGGAATGGTGCAAAGCCCCAAGTCCCTGGACCGGGCAGTGCAGCGCAGCCTCGGGCGGAGCTGGACCAGGACCCGCGTGAGTGTTGGGGGATGCTCAGCCCCAAACGGCAGCACCGCCTGCAGACTGGAAGGTGCTACCACCCGGAGAGAGAAAAAGCACAAAAAAGCTCAAAAATTAAATTTCTGGGAATGCATCTGGCTTAAAAGCAAAGCTCCAGCTTGGAACCAGGAGGAGAAGAGGCTTCTCAGGCTGACCCAAGTGCTGCACATAGGGGTCTTAGCGCTGATCCGTCTTAATTCCCCCATGTCCAAAGAGACAGAAATCTGTTTTGAAACCAGCTATGGACACTGCTCAATATGGTCCAGCACGTGGCAACAGGTGGTAAAGAATGGTATCACAGGGAAAGAGCTAATAACTGCTAGTTATACTAACAACAGCGAATATCATCTTGACTAAGCCAGTTCATTTTCTCAACTTAATTTTCATTATATCTGACAAACCCGGAGAGAAGGCAACACATCTGGCATTCAGACTGGCTCAGAAAGTTTCCAGGGAAATTGCTTGGGATGAGAAAACGGGGGATTTTGGATGAACCACTTTCCAGAACAAGAGCTTTGCTTCCCACACAATGGTCTGTCACCAAAAAAAAAAAAAAGGGACTTTTTTTAAAACAAAAGACTTGGACTGCAAAAGAGTCAACTGGGGGGCTTGACCAACAAGAAATTGGTCGGGAAGTTCTTTCAGCATCTGAATTTACAATGAAAAAGAAAAAAAAAAAAAGCTCATTTTCACAGGAAACTGCATTTCTTGTCTGGCAGCGCTGGCTCAGGCCATGCAGCTGGAGCCCGGGAGTGCCAGGCAATGCTGGGGTGCGCAGGGGTGCCCCTGCCCCAGACTGAGCCGCAGGAGCAGATGCTGACACGGCTGTTCTGGCCTGCGGGGGCATCCAGACGTGCCACCGCTGTTTTTTTAGCGTGTCCAAAAGATTCCTCTCCCAAAGTGCAGGTCTGGGGTTCCGGGGATGGGCGGCCAGGGGTCCCCGCAGCCGGGTGGGCTGGCTGCTCCCTGCAACCCCCGCCCCGCAAGTTCGGGGACCCCCAGCCCCGGTGGCCTCCTCTGACGCTGGGGATGCCCTGGGTGCCGGAGCCCCTCCCGCAGCCGGCATCCCGCGGGCTGCCCCCCCCCCGCCCCCGGCCCCGGCAGCCCAGCTCTCCCGGGTGCCCGCTGTCGCCGTCCCGTCGGTGCCCGGTGCCCCCGGTGCCCACCCCGCTCACCTTGAAGCCCGGCGGGCCCCGCGTGTCCCCGGAGCCGAGGCAGAGCAGGAGGATGCCCAGCAGGCAGGCGAGGGCGAGGAGCAGGAGGACGGCGGCCACACGGCGGGCCATGGCGGGCCCGGAGCGGGGCAGGTGAGCGGCTCCGCGGCGGCTGCGGCGGCTCCTGCTGCTGCTGCTCCTCCCCCGCCACCTCCTCCTCCTTCTCCTCGCCCGCCTCTCCCGGCTGAGTCACCGCCGCCCCGGCCCACCCGGGCGGGACACCGGGCTCCGCCAGGCTGCGGGGGGCCGGCCCCAGGCTGCGGGTCCCACGTCTGCCCCTGCCCCGGGCTCGGCTCGGTCCGGCCCTCTTGGCCCCCCCCGGCCCCGGGCTTCGCCCCTGCCCCGGGATCAGCCCAATCTACCCCCCCACCCCCCGCCGGGCATGGCCCTTGGCCCAGGGTCAGCCCCATCCCGGCCCCCCGGCCATCACCCTCCTCCCGGCATCAGCCTTGTCCTGTGTGTAGTCCCCCCCAGGCACCACCGTTACCTCGGGGCCTGTCCCTGTCCCTTCTCCCAGGCACGTCCTCTGGGACTCCATCTTCTCCCCCAACCAGGCACTGTCCTTGACCCAGGGCTCAGCCCCATCCTGCCCCCCGCCCCCCCCCAGAGATGGGTTTGGTGGGAGGTGGGAACACCCTGAGCAATAGAAAAGCTCTGAGAAAGTGTCTCACCTACCATGGTTAACTACAAATATATTACTGCTTTTAATCATTACAAGGAGTTTGTGACAGCCCTGAGGAGCCCAGACATATATTGAGATTGTTTTAAATATGGTCACAAGTGAATAATGTAATGCGTTTCCACATGGAGCAGTGAGCCAAGAAAGGTTGGGCCCCTGCCTCTGAGAAGGACATTTTGAGCTTGCTTACACAGTGGGATAAAACAGTGAACAAAATAATAAACAAGGAGATATCACCAAGGAGAGGAGGCTGAAGGAGGACGCGGCTTCCAGCCCAGCTGGATTGCAAGCTGGAGGGTCACACTTCAGCTCCTCTCAACGTGCCTCACTGAATTTTTTTCGAAGCAAGCCACTTTTCCTGCTGCTTACAGTTACCCTGTACGTAGCACGCATTGCACCAGCTCTGGGGTTTCTGCAGAGCTTCCAGTCCGTTGCTCAGAGGCAGGCAAGGGGCTCAGCCTCTGTCAAGGGCTTGTGGTCAGAGGGCCCTTTGTCCCGACGTGCCAGTGTGTCGCAGAGGTTCTGCTGCTGCAGGCGATGGCTGGGGATGAGCTCCAGCTGTGTGCCATGGAGCACTGACCAGCAGCAGAGTCTGCGAAAGAGAAGGGCTGAGCAGGGCACCGTGACCCTCACCCGGCTGGCGCCCACCGCTGCAGTGCAGGCTTCTCCGCAGGACCACCGTGGTCAACCTGTGAGAGTTTGCAGCTGTGTCTACCCCCTCACATCAATTCTTTAAGCATTTAACCTCTGGAAAACCTGTGTTAATCAATTCCAAGACATTAATATACTGATTTACGTGAAAAAAAACTTCCCCTTTGCTGCTGCTGCTTATACCACAGGAGACCATAGCCTTGGCTCCGAGGATTAGCAGAACATCATTTACTGCTGCCTTCCTGCATCACTGCTGACTTTGAGGCTGTTCTCAAGTTTCCACGGGGAAATACCTGCCTATTCCCAACTCTTCTTGCCACCCTCCTCACCCAGTCAGTATTTCTGAGGCACACATCTGCGATCCTCATAGGTGCAGCTGCACCAGGGATTAACACAGGTGCAGAAAGATCTTTACTGGATTGAAGTTAATCCCTTAATAGGTGCCAGACCTCCTGTTTCTCTTTCTGACTGGCCAAGCAGTGAGAAGAGGTCTTCAGAGACTGAAAAAGAACCAAGAATCTCTTTTCTGAACGGTTGCGACCAGAGACGGGGTTGGGAGAGCCCTGTGGGGGTAGGGATGGTCCTTTCTTTGCTCCTCATCCTTATTTTGCTTTTGGGGACTTTGGAGCAAGTCCCTTTCTGGTGGGCAGTTACTTGGTGTGGTGGGACCCTCCTAGGATCTGAGCAGAGATGTGAGTGTCTTCCACACCTTGGTCTCACGCAGGCTTGGCCACCCTGTTCCCAGGTTGCCCGTACGTGGCATGGAGCAGGGGTTTTGCATCCCTTTCCGCTACAAGAGGGCTGCTCCTCTGTCTTTGCAGGGGGTCATGTTTGCCACTGTCTGTTTGCCCAGCCCCCAGCGATTGGGGGGGCTTCAGCCAAGGTCTGAGGGAGCCATTGCCCAGCCCTGGCCAATTTCTGGTGTCCCAGGAGACTCCATCTCCAGTGCAAACAGGGAGGCACCGAGAGCTGGGACATGCTGGGCTGGAAATGCTTCCAACCAGGCAAGGGGGATGACAGCCATGAGAACACATGAATAGCCAGAGAAATGTCTCTGCGACGGTACATTCAGGCAGGGAGCATGTCAGCGCTGCTGCCTGCGCTCAGCCTGGCTGGGGTCAGGCACAAGGGGAGGCTCCCATGAGCTGTCGTTTCTCATCGTGTCCCATTCACAGGAGGCACCACAGGCGAGGAGAGCAGGGCAGGGAAGGGTGGCAGTACCTCTGCCCGTGCCGTGCAGGCAGCTGCGGTCACTCGCAGGGAGAGCCCAGACACATCCCTGGGGGGGGAGTGGGTGCCTGTGCTGAAGTGGCCACCCCAGGTGGGCAGTGCCTGGCAAGGAGCATGAAATAAGCTCCAGGTGTGAACAAATTCAGTGGGAGAAAGAAAGCGAGGGGCAGGGGGACTTTCTCCAGGATGGAGGATGGAGCAGGTGATCTCCTGATGCTGTGGGAAGGAGAGCACAGCCTTGTTTGTCTGAGGAAACCAGGGACACATGGATTGTGGATGCCAGCAATGCAATGCTGGCACAAAGCTCACCTCTGCGGGACTCCAGGTTGTGAAGCAAAGGATCTGCCTGAACGACTGGGTTCAATGCACAAGCAGCTGCACGGGGAGCCAGCCCAGCACAGCCTGCTGCCCTGTCACCTCTGCTGCACAGTTACGTCTGCTGCCCTGTCACCTCTGCCATCCTGCCTCCGCTGCCACACCCGGCTGGGTGTCACAAGAACAGAATAGAGGGGGAGAATCCCCTCCCTCAATCTTGCTGGCCATCATTCTCTTGATGCAACCCAGGACACAGTTGGCTTTCTGGGCTGTAAATGCGCATTGCTGGCTCACGTCCAGTCTTTTGTCCACCAGCATCTCCAAGGCCTTCTCCACAGGGCTGCTCTCCATCCCTTCATCCTGCTTTGACCATCCCCAGGGACAGAGGCACACGGTGAAATTTTAGGGGGCCTGCTTTGATAGCAGGAGGGACAGAGACCCTCAGCATGACCAGACATGGTGACCTCAGATAACCATCCATCAGGTGCAGGGCCAGGGTTTGCTGTGAGCCAGCAGTGTGACACAGAGTTTGCTGTGTGACTTACGTTCCCCATGATTTAACGCCAATTTTGCATGCTTACAGCCTGTGTATGGGGGTGTCACCTCCGTTATGGGGCCCAGGCAGAGAAGGACCAGGCGAACCTGTGAGATGTGGCAGGGTAAGGGGGCCCAGAGGAGTGGGTGGATGTCACAGGCAAAGGGGGTCCAGATGGGGAGCCCTGACTCCCAGTGGTGCTGGTACCTTTGCTCACACCACACTGGGTAAGCACTGAGAGCTGCGTCTCAGGTAAAGCCGAATGAGGATGTGCCACCAGCACGCCTGAGGCATCTGCAGGCTCTTGGCATGTATTTCTACATCACCTGCAGCTGATGTGGACACTGACTTTAGCTCAGGGGTGTGGGGGAGGCAGGGCTTTCCTCCTCCTGCTCCAAGGAGAAGCACAGGCTCCCCAGGAAAGACAGGTCCTGGTGGCATCCCTGTCCCAGCTGGGCAGCAAAGCCTGTCCCCACCCCGGCACACTGGGGACAAACTGGCAGGTGGGGAACAAAGATGAGAAGGCGTGGAGTGTATTACCCAGCAGTGCAGGATAACCGCTTCCCAGACAAAGGAGAGAGGTTTTTCTAATACACTTCTTCCAACAAAAGCATCTGACGTGGGGCCACCTGGGCAAGGGCTGCCTGGCTCAGACGAGTGATTAGGGGAGAAACTGGAGCAAGAGAAGGGACTTGCTGGCTGGCCCTGGGGAGAGGTGCCTGGGGATGATGGGGTTTGCTGATGGTGGGGCTCAGGGCTTCTTGACGTCTTTAATTAAACATGGATGAGCACATCTGGGAGCACTGGTGGGCGGCACTGCAGTTCCATATGTGGTTGGGAAATAACAGGAAGAACAAAATGAGCCTGGAGACACTGCAATGGGCCAAGGTCCAAAGGGAGGGATTAGGGACAGGGTTTTCTGCTCCCATCTGCAAGCTCCTCAGCCAACAGCAAGTGCAGGGGAGATGCATCCAGGAGCATTCAATAATCTTGGGATTAGGATGAACCACCAATATGGGCCAGCCATGAGCAATGCACAGGCAGTCCTATGATGCACTCAAGAGCTGCTGGAGCAAAACACTGATCTCAGCCCTGATGGGAGCCCCGGGGTGGTCCTGACCTGCTCCCAAGGGAGCACAGGAGGGCTGCAGTTACTCTGCAGACAGCCAGGACAAGGAACAGCAGGCAGAAAGAGGGGCTGTTTGGAGAACAGCATGGTCCCTGTGGCAGCCAGCAGTACATTTGGGATAGTGTGAGGCTGTGAAGGTGCTTGCAGCAGGAGCACAGCCCCTGTCCCATTGGCAGCTCTCGAGCAGTACACAGAACGGGCAACGAGGGCAGGGACTTGCTCCTTGATCACAGGCTGGGCTGAGACTGCTCACAGGGCCATGTGCTGTTGTCCATGGAAGAGGGAATCCCCCAGCCCTGTTCTCAATCCCAACCCTAATCCCAATCCCAGTCTCAATCCCAATCCCAGTATCAGTCCTGCCTGGGAGTAGTGCTGGGTCCGCAGCCAGGGACTGGAGCTCTAACCTGCTCCCAGTCCCCAGGGCCATGTGCAGCCCGGCCGAGCTCTGCAGCTCTCGCTGGGGTCAGGACCTGGACTGACCCAACCCTGGGCACTCAGCTGAGAAATCAGGTGTATTTTTCAGAGACTGCAGGCCAGCACAGGCCAGCCACCCTGCAAGCCACCCCCATCTCTCCCCTGGGGACCTCCAGGCAGGCTGAGTCCTGCACCAACCAAAGGATTTGGGTGTCTGGGCTTCCCAAACTGCTGGTGCTGACTCGCTCACCAGTGTCTCATTGCCTTGCATGGAGGAGTCCCAGAATTGCACAGGGTACTGGAAAACCTCCCAGCAGCCTGTCCTGCTGGGGGGATGCATCCCTCAGCCCAGCGGATGTGTGTCCAGATGGAGCCAGAATGATACTTTTGCCCGGGGTGTGCTCTGGGGGAGCAAGCATCTATTGGGAAATCGCTAGGTGTGCTCACACCGGTCCCAGCACCGAGCAAGCCCACAGCACATGTATGCAAGGCATTTTTTATTTCTTTTTTTGTCTGTGGGCAACGAGGCTGCAAATCCAACCAGTGTTGCTATTGGTAGAGGAGAAAAATAAGGGGTTGCAAAAAGCCAAAGTGTGACTGAGGGCAGCTCCCGCTGAGCCAGTGGCTTTGCCTCTACACCCTGTGGGTGGGAGCTCCTGATGCACTTGAGCCTCGGCTTCAAGCCCAGAGCTTTTCTTCCTACAGGCACTGAAGGACTGGAAAGACCCCAGTGTAACCAAGGTTATAATCCCCCTCCTGGCAAGGACACTTGCCTGGAAGGAAGATCAAACCCAAGCACAAATCTCCATTCTTGCCTTACTTTCTAAAACCTTTTCTCCTTCCTGTTTCCCAGGGCAGCATCTCTGTGATGCCAGTCCAGGAAGGGGCTCCCATGGGCAGGGATCTGCTCCCTGTTGCCCCAGCACCGAAGCAGCCAGGAAATAGGTGGCTCCTCTGGAAAAGCCCCACCAGTTTCTCCCAGCTGCCTTGCCAGGAGCCCTTTCGGGACCAGGCAGATGGCAGGGAGGTGTCCAGCCACAGGGCAGGCATTGCAGCGAGGAGCCACTGCGGGCTGGCAGGCATCCTGCGCCGTTAGCTCTGCTTGTGCGGCTGGGGCATGGTGCCTGGCAAGCTGTTTCCCCAAGCTCATGGTACGAAGCTGTGGATCCCAGCATGGGACATGGGACCCGCTGGCAGAGCATCCTTCCCCACATCCTTCCCCACTCAGTGGCCCCAGGGCAGAGGTGTGCTGGCACGTGGAGCCCTGCAGCTGTGGTCACATCCCACTGGCTCTGTGCAGCTGCTGTGGGCTCACCTTTCCCTAATCCTGTGGGATGGGGTGTGTGTCCAGGAGGAAAGCACATGACATGAAGGAAGGGAGCAACACGCGCGGGCAGCCTTGCTCATGGGGCTGATCCCCATCCTCAGCGTGAGGGAGGGAATGGTGGCAGGGTGGGGACAGAGCTGGCAGGACAGCGGGGAAAATTATGTTCTGCTTGGAATAAAGGAGGCAACTGTTCGTCACTTTTCTTAAAAACTGACCAATGCTACCCAGGGCCTCCAATCACAAGTGAGAAACCACATTTTGAATGACCTCGGCTCACCACCATGAGCCCAGCCTCACGGCCAGCGCCAGCGAGCAGCAGGGTGACGCAGAAGCTGAGCCCTTGCCCTGGCTCTTGGGGCGGGGGGCTCGGTGCAGCAGCCCCATGCACCGGGTGGCCCATGGCCACCATCACGTCCTTATGTAGAGCCGCAGCAAGGATGGGCTCCCCTGCGGGATGCTGAAACACCCAGGCTATCCCCGCTGGGCCCTCACCAGAGCATCAAAAGGCTCTGAACAAGCAGGGGCCTGTTGGGGGCAGCTGTGTAGGACTCCACACCAGGGCTGCTGCTCAGCTTCCCGAGGACCAGAGGTGAGCAGGGCCACAGGGATGCTGCAGATGTCCCCCTGTGAGCAGCAGTAGGCAGCAGGAGAGGCAGCAGCGCAAGGGGCGGTAGTGTGGGTGTGCCCATGGCTGTACCTGCTCTGCCTGGGGTGAGTATAAGCACTGCAATCCACTTTCCCCCAAACCCACACCACTTTCTGACTTGAAGTGGGCTCTTATTCCCCAATTATCTACATTTATCCCAGTTGCATGAGGGATTTTGCCCCTTGAAGGTCCAAATAGGACCTGTTTCTCCATTCTCTGCTATTGCATAGATCCGCAAGGAGAATTCAAGTAACCTGGAGGGACTTGGTTTGTGTTAGCCCCTCTCCATTAGCTCTCCTGGGCAGTGAATTTGCTCTTTTCTCATTGCTGTTGCACGGAGAAACTCTCTGCTCTGAGGTTCCCCTGAGTCCCTAGAGGTGTTAAGGACAAAACTAACATTTTAGGAGGACTTGAGCACCAGAGGGTTCTGTGCATCCACTGCCCTCCTGCTGTGCCACAGCAGCCAGTTCAGGAGGTAGGAGCACCTCTATTAGGGCATAAGCCACCTGCAGCTATCTGTTAGCATGCCCCAGCCCAGCAATGTGTCCCTGCTCCAGCACCTCTGTCCTGAGCTCTGGGAAGGGATGCAGGAAAGTGTCAGTTCACCCCAATCCCACTTTGCACCGAGCAAGATAATTTTGCTTCCCTCTGATGCCTGCAGTTGGTTTTGAGGACCAGCATCCCATGGAGAGTTCCTACTTGCAGAGGCATAATCACATCCCGCAATGCTGTTGTGCAGTGCTGTGGCTGAAGAACCCGTCCTGTCCCAGGACCACTGCTCCTTCAAATCTTTGGAATCAAACTACGCTTGTTTGATCCAAGTCCTCACACTGGGAACTCAACCCGAGGGAAAGGAAGGTTCTCTCCTCTTATTTGACAGGACTTTAAGAAAAACTGGATTCCCAATGCAGACTGGGGCTCCCCCAGAGGCCATCCCATCTCCTGCCCATGCTACAGTGCTTCCAGGGTGTCCCATCCCACTCAGGGGATTAGGGTGAGGTTAACTTTTTAATTCTCTGTGCAGTAATCAGGAGTAATGACAATTACTTTAGAACTACAAAAGATAGAGGCTTGGCAAAAGTCATGACAATGCTCAAAACTTAGCAGAACTATGAAAGCTAAGGGTTTAGTAAAACGTGATGATATTACCCTAAAGTGCCGAAAATTAAGTTAGAGACAAGCAGAGTGATAGAGAGGAAAAGAAAGAGAGAAAGAAGAGAGAGAAAAGATAGCACCCCCCTTGGATCCAGCGATGGTCTCTGCTTGCAGTTGTAGTCTTCAGGTGGTGGGTGTGCACAGAAAACTTGTGTTTTCCCTTTTTATACCCGATGTGCCTGCCTCATAGGTGGGGGTCTGTCATCACTGAGCAGGCGCAGTATGTGCTTGGGAATGTTCAGAAATGTTCTAGAAATGAGTCGGTGGGTTCTGGGGGTCCTGGGGGTCTCACTACCCCCCCCCCCCTTCATGGCTGACAAAGTGAGTGGTGATCTGTCACAGGCACATGGTGCACAGGGCACAGATGGTCATTGTTTATATGTTTCAGGAATAGAGGAGTGGTCTCACAAGACGTTATCCTGCCTCCGCAGGCTCCGTTCTTGTTCAACGCTCCCTCGTCATCATCAGCCCATTCCTGTCCACGTCAAGACGGGTGTTTGCGACATTCACTTGTTATCAGAGCCTTACACAGGGAAAGCTCTGCACCGGGGGAAGCATCTCATCTGGACTCCTGGCTCTGCCAATCCCTTTTCCCACCATTTTCCAGCAGGAGCAGTGAGAGCAGCCCCAGCATGGTGGCTCAGAGCCCCCAGCTTAGCAATCTCTAAATTTAAGTGTATCATCAGTGTTGTTTCTCACCTTAATAATGGAGTTCCCTTTTGATACTGTCTCTGCGTAAAGGCACATGGCCCTGAGGATCACCCTCCAGCCAGCGAGCATGTTTCCAGTCCTTTCCGCATCCCAAAAAGCAACAAGAAATCTCTGGAGAGTTGTTTCCTCTGCCTGAGCACCAGGGCTTGCTACAGCCCCAGTTGGGCGTGACACACTTTCTCTTCCCAGCCTTAGTCCCAATGGCATTTTCCCATCCTCTCCCCACCAAACTGGTTCATGGGCAGCCAGATGCTTCCCTGCCTGGTGGGCTTCCAGCACACAGCCCCAGCCAGCCAACTGCTAGAGGGGATAAGGTGACTTGAAGCCACCCATGCTGGTTCGGAGACTGGGAGAGCATCCTTTGTTCCAGGACAAGGACTTCCCACTGTCACACTCCTGACTTAGCTGAAAACCTGCTGTGCTGCCCAGCAACACCAGGGCTCAGCTCTGAGCTGTCATTTCTCCCACGCTCCCAGAGCTCTGAGTCCACGGTGGCGAAGGGAGGAGCACAGACCCCCTCTGAAGGGGGGCACTGGGGAGGTGATGGGCTGCTGTTATTCCTGCCTCAAGTTGTCACTGCTTCTGGCAGCGGGACCCCTCGTGTCCAGCAGAGCAATGCGAGCATGATGGCACAGGCAGGACAGATGTTGGCACACACAGAACAGATGTTGGCACAGGCAGGACAGATGGTGACACTTGCAGCACAGATGATGGCACACACAGCACAGACTTCATTTCCCACTGCCGTGGCAGGGAGGGCAGTGTGAGGCTCCCAGAGTAGCTTGGGATGCACCTGGACGGCTGCATGGACCTGTTTGCAGAGATGGCAGCAAAGGGACTCGCTGCAGCACAAGGGCAGGAGAGCAGGTGCTGCAACCCTTTGGCCAAGGCTCAGCCAAGTGAGCCCTTCCTCTCCCATACCACTTTCCAGCCCTGGGTGGCTGCCCTGGGCTGCCTGCAGGCAGCAGTCCTGCCTGCCCCGCTGCCCTGGCCCTGCAGGATCCCAGCCCAAACCCTCTAACATCTGGGCACAGGGTAGAAGGTCTCTCCCAGCTGCTGATGGTTTCCACTTTGGGCAAACATTGTTGGGAGTTTGCTTTCCTGGAGACACTCCCTTGGCATCCACCTCCGGGCAGCCCTCCAGCATCAGGGCTTGCCTCCTTCCGGCAAACCCAGCGCTCCCAGGGCTGCCCGGGAGGTAGGGATGAGCTTTGTAGAGCCGCTGTGAAATCATCTGTTACTGAGATCAGGCTGTTGAATTGATCCATACCCAGGCCAGGGAATTAATCAGCTTTAATTGGTTTATTAAATTCATTTTTTTCCATATTTAACCCTCCTGCTTCACCACCATTGCCCACCCTCGGGCCTTTCATATGAACCCTCCTGCTGAATTCCTGGTGCTCCCCTGGCTGTCCCAGCTGTCTTTAGGTTTTTTTTCTCAAATGACTGAAAACTCAAAAATGGGAGTCAGACAACCCAAAATCCTGACATTTAGAAAAAGAAAGTTTGTGAGCTGCAGAGATTTTCATGGTTACACTTTTTAGTTTTTGAACATAACTGTGAAACTGGACTTTTATTTGTCTTTCAGGGAGAACTGGAGCTTCTGAGCTCATCGTGGGATGCCACCAGCTGCAATATGTGAAAATCATGTGCTGTGAAGCTCTCAAAAAGCCCTTGAGAGCCACATTCATTTCCTCTTCCTCCATACGCTACAAACCAGTATAATTTATGAGCAGCTGGATGCTCCTGAGGGTGCACAGGGATCTCTCCAGCTGCAGAGGGACACCCTCCAACACACCCCAGTGCTGAAGGTTACCTGTTCTGCCCCAAAACAGACATCTCTGTGGCTCTGCTTCAGGCCACGTCAGGCAGGTCAGCTGGCTTGGTGCAAACCTCTGAAAAATGAAGAAAGAGTAGCTTCAGCATGAAGCAGGTCAGGGACTGCTCCATGTCCCCTGCCCGGCCTCGACATCACAGCATCTCACTCAGTGGCAGGGTCTCAGCCTCAGCACAGGGTCCAGCCTCCCTTCTGCACCAATGTATGCAAAATATTTTGAAGAAACACAAGGATTTTGTGTGCTGCACACAATCCTATGAAGGATTTTGGGTGCTGCAGGACAGAAGAGCAAGCAGGACCCACGCCTGCTGCGGCAGCAGTTAAACATATGATCCTGAGGCTGAAGAACATTGCAGAGGTGATGACGTCAGGAGAAAGGAGATGGAGAATAGCTATGTCCTGGGATAGTCTCTGAGGCCTTCAGGGCTGCTAATGCTTCACTCAAAGCCACCACCCTGCCCTTTTAAGATATGTTTGTGCTTTGTAACTGGGACAAAAGGAAAAGAAAAACCCACCCAGGTTCATTTGTGGGAAGCTGGCAATGAGACTTCCAGGTGCTCCTCTGTGCCTGCGGCGATGGGGCTGTGCCCGACAAGGGCATGGGAAGGATGGGAAGGATGGGATGGATGCTCATCCCACCTTCAGGTTCACTCCTGCTCTCAGGTTTCAGCAGGTGACTTGAATGAACCTACTGAGTGTGATTTTTCCAGCTTCAGCTAGATTTTGCTTTTTTGTGGGGTGGAAGAACAATCACGTGCTGCTGACAGGAGCTGCAGGAAGACACTGCCCTGCCATGGGGAAATCTTTCTTTGCTGGAATGATTTTTTTTCAGCCTGAAGTCCCCAGGCAGGGTTGAAGTTAAACTCTCAGTGCAGAAAAATAGCACTTTGCATGAGTGTGAAATTTGGCAGAGAATGGGGCGGCTTGCCAGAGGCATGAGCAGCAGCCAGCAGCCACTCATCTCCTTTCCAAGGAGCAGCTGGCGAGGTCCAGCTCCTGAAACACACCCTGCGCCGGGTGTCAGAGGAGCTGCCTAGGATGGTGAGTCCTCAGGAGAGCCAAAACCAGCCCAGGCACGTGGGAAGCTGCTGGCAAGGCAGAAATGATCCTGCCCAGTGTGCATCAACCAGAAAGGAGCTGGGCAGAGGCTGATGTGGGTGAGCGACCACATCCTGCTCCCAGCACATCCCTGCTCTGCTCCAGCCTGGTCCCCCCTCCTGCCGGTGGGACATTGTGTCCTTGGGTCTGTACTGGGTTTAGATGGCAAGGGTTTGGTAGCAGGGGGCAGCAGGGGTGGCATCTGTGAGAAGGCACCAGGAGCTGCCCTCATGTTGGACCCAGCCAGCTCCAGCTGGTTCCAAGATGGACCCACCATTGCCCAAAGCTGAGCCCAGCCGCAAACATGATTCCTCTGTGATAACATTTTTATCAAAGGGTAAAAACTGCCATGCAGCAGCTGGGAGAGAGAAGTGAGAAGATGTGTGAGAAACAGCCGTGTGACACCAAGGTCTGTGCAGATGGAGGGGGAGGAAGTGCTCCAGGCGCCTGAGCGGGTTCCCCTGCAGCCCAGGGGAAGGCAGGCTGTCCCCTGCAGCCCGTGGAGGTCCACGGTGGAGCAGATATCCACTGGCAGCCCGTGGAGGATCCCACACCTCTGCCTTCCTGTGGCAGGAGCCTGCTCAGCCTTCGAGGGCAGGATTGAGAGCCAACCTGCAGCCAGGAACCTGCCTGGCTGCCACTGTGTCCTGTCCCCACCTTGTCATGCAAGGCAGCTTGCATGTACCTTGCTAAATGATTCAGCTTCCCTTTCCAACATCCCCCACACGCCTCTCTTTGGAAGGGAGCCCTGGAACTGGTGCTTTCATTTCTCTTGTGGTTACCTGGGTGCCCAGGACTTCCACAAACTGGGGCCAGCACAGCTGCCAAGGGGCTGCCATGCCCCAGCTGGTCCCAGCCAGAGACCCATGGGTCTGAGACGGAGACCCTGAGCCCTGTCCCAGGCTATGGATGCAGCTCAGGCTCCTCTCATCACCCTGCCAGTACCGTCATGCCTGCGGGGTGGGGGGGCAGCTTGGAGGGGAGAGGATGGACATTGGGTCCCGCGGCTTCAGCAGCAGGTGTCCCTGCGAGGAGCCATGTTTCCAGTGTCTGGAGCAACTGGGGTCCCCTGGGAGCCGTGGGGCAACTTGGGGTAAGGCAGCTCACCAGGGAACAAGGCACTCAGAACATGGCCAGCACACACCTCTCTGGAGCCAATAAGCCTGGGAGCAGGTGGCAGTAACATCGCTGTGATGTCACCACCGTCTCCGCCTGCCACCCTGTGGTGTCCCGGGATGAGTAAGATGGCAGCAAGCAGACATGGTATTTCCCTTGAGTCCTCTCCCAGTCTCCAGCTACTCCTGGCTCGGGGGATTTCGAACCAGATGTGATTTCCTGATTTCTCTGTATTTACACCCTTCAGCAGATCCCTCCTCTTTGGATTTGTCAAAACCCCCCTCCCTTTGGGCGCAGGCAAACCTCCAGCATCACACCGTCCCTCACCAAGGAGCTCCTGCCAGCCCAGCAGCACTGCCTGTTTCTGGTTGGGCTGAACCTGGCTCCCACCTTCACCTCATTCCTGCGCTGGAAGAGCTGGTGGCTCCGTCCCTCCCTGGCCTCTCCAGGACAGTCCTGAGTTTCCAGGCCCCCAGCTGTATCTTCTCTGGCTGGAGGGTCCCATCCTGCTCAGATAGGGATGTCCCTTCCCTCAGGAGTTTCTCAGGGAGCCTACGGAGACCACTATGCCTGCAGGATCAGCCCCTCACGGTCCTTGCTACTTCACTGACTGCACCCCGCAGCCAGCACCCACATCCTGCCCAGGGGTGAGCGGGACATTAAATATGGGATGGAGGTATGCCGTTATCCCTCAGGCTGGCCCAGACCTCTTGGATTTTTCCTCCAGCAATGTATTTTCCATTGCATTTAAAAATAAAATCCCAGCAATAAAAGCTCCAGCTAATTTTATACCCAGACTGTTTTTCCCAGGCTCCTGCAGGACAAGGTGCCTCCCCTGGCCTCGCAGTGCTCATGCAGCCGGGATGCTGTCACACACGGGCAGGGGTGTGTGGGTGGCTGTGGGGTGCGTGGGTGGGCTGGAGTGGAGGACGTCAAGCTCCAGCAGAGCTTGCTGCCCACGGATGGGCTCCTTCCTCTTTGCCTTGCTGGAGAGCCAGAAACTGAGTGGGGAAAGTGGGGGCCTCGGTGGGCAGGGCAGGGAGCACAGTCTGGCGTGGCATGAGCACAGGTCATGGTGTGTATGGCCCCAGGCCAGCCTGGCACAGCGTGAGTGTGTACACCCATGGGTGTGCTGTTGTGTCCGTGCCTGTGCCAGCCCGTGCATCCATGGTGGGGGGTTTCTCCAGCAGCACCTGAATCCCTGGGTGTCTGCCGGGAGCGGTGCTGGGAACGCTGGCACACTGGTGCCTGTGCTGGTGTCTCCCCCCAGCAGCCCCCTGTCCGCCTGTCATTTGGGGGTGTTCGTTAGCAGGCTCATGGGCTGTGCTGGAGCATCCCAGCAGCTCTTGAGCTGCAGCAGTGGTCTGCAGTGCCGTGCACGTGGCCGGGCCAGGAGGCTGTCACAGCCTGACACCAACACACGGCGGGGATGGGGAAAGCCACCTCCCAGCCCTGCACCTGGGGCAAGCGGGTGCCCCTGGACAGCACGGCCCTCATGGTCGCAGCAGTGGGAGCTGGGTGCCAGCCCAGTTTGCAGGGGGCAGGAGGAGCCCAGAGGGTTGGAGACCTGGGAGAATAGGTCCTGCAGACCCACATCCCAGCTCTGCCATGCAAATGCCCTGTGAGCGGGGAGAGCCACCAATCCAAGTGGGGGGGCAGGAGGAGGAAAAGCAGCTCACAGCCCCTGGAAAATGGTGGAGATCCAGGGGGATTGGAAAAGCCACAGGGAGCAGAGACGAGCCCCAGCGCAGCATGGGCAGGTGGGCTCTGAGCTCCCACTCTCCCCAGGACATGGTACAGGCATGGTGGGATCTGTACCCCCCCAGTGCCTGCAGGCCCTGCCAGTGCAGCTGTCCCACGGGACATGAAGCAACCGTGGTGTTTCTGTCGATGTTGGATCCTGCCGGGTGAGCTGCTCCCAACCTTGCAGCCCTAATGGCCCCAACAGCTTTGCCTTTCCTCTTAACCAAATAAAGTCTTGCAATATTCAGGTTTTCACAGCTCCTTTGGTTTCATAACATCCGTCTCCCGCTAAAGGCAGGCGTTGCAGGATAAAGCTGAGTGAGAGGAGCAATGAAGGCTGAGAACCCTGGAGAGGAATAAACGCCCTATCCTAGAAGTACTGTTTACAAAAGCTGCTTTTGTTTTTTTTCTTCTTTTCCCCTAATTTAATGATTTTAGGAGGGCCAGGGAGATTTATGACTTTCTGGGAGCTGGCAGCGGTGCAATAGCCTACTCATCAGAGGAAAATGTGAAAAATGGCTGGGCTGGAAAAACCCCCTTAGGATTTCAGACAGAGAAGCGAAATGAGAGCTGACATGTCCAGGTGTCCAGGGTGGTGCAGACACAGAGAGCAGTGGGGATGAAGCTGCCCCTGCAGAGCCTACCAAGAACCCCACCAGGATCGGCCAAGTGTCTCTGGCCGCCCTGGCTGCAGGGATGTCCCTCCTCAGGGCAGCAGTCCTGCTACAATGCTGGGGGTGCTATCGGGGTGCTGGGCTCATCAGTCCCTGTGGGACAAGCCTGGCACAGACCCATGGCTACCTGTGCTGCCCAGCCACATGGCCACAGGTGAAAGGGTGTTTGCATCTGTGCAGAGCACCAGGATGTCTCTCTCAAGGCCAAATTCTCTTCCTAAGCCACTCATATTTAATGATGAAATTGTTACATGATTTGGTTATTTTCTTCCCGGCCCATGCAGCTGAGCTCTCTGCAAGCTGGCGGGGGCACATCCCTCGTGGGGGACGGGCGCATCGCTGAATCCAGAGCCCCATGTGGCTCCTGGCCCAGCACAGAGGGACATCCAATCTGCTCGTGGGACCAGGTCTCTCCCAGAAAGTGTTTCAGCCTGAGGACTAATGGAGGTTTTGGAAGATTTTAAGATCTAATGAAGATTTTGGAAGCATCCCAAAGAAGTGGATGCTTTCTGCATGGCAGACCTCATGCCCCAGGACAAGGCCATTTCTCTGTCTGCTACTTAGAAACGGCTTTTCCATTTCAATTGGTCTCAATACAGAAGGGAAAAGGAAAGTGTGTTTAAAAAGCCCGAACTGAACTCAAACCAATACAAAATATTTTCATTTGGGGCTTGACAAAACCGTAAGGGGCTGAGGCGATGTCTTTTGCGTTTCTTTGTTTAGTCAGTAGGACAAAAAAGCCTGTTTCTTTCCCAGTTTCACCAGCACTGCATGGGAGCCGTTCATCTTCAGCAGGGATGGAAAAGCCATTGTGGTTTAAGAGCCACTCGGGGCCTTTGTAGAAATGAAATGACACAAAACGCTGCGCAAGACCCTGCGGATGGGAACGTTGCTACTGCAGGCAGAGCCTGCCTGCACCCGCAGCACACGCCGTGTCAGCCCCTTCCTTGCAGAGCCCGGCACTGCTCATGGCACAACTCATCAGGAGCTTCCCTTCACCCCCTAGCTCCACAGCGAATCGTAGTTTGGGTTGGAAGGGACCTCCAAAGATCACCTAGGCCAATCCCCCTGCAATCAGCAGGGCTGCTCAGAGCCTATCACACACTTCTGGGGACCCTGAGCAGTAAATACAAATAAATATTTTGCCATGCATGTGTGTGCAACATCACAAGGGGGAAAGTCAGCACATGCAGCTGGGGCATGCTCTCCGTATGGTGTGGCTGAGTTTCTCTTTCCCTTGTTCCCCTCCCTTGCAGACCTGTCTGCATTGCCCACCCGTGACGCTGCCACCTGGTTCAAGTGTCTGCCTGGACCGCAGTGGTGTGGTGGGGAGGAGCCCAGGACTGAGACAGAGCAAACTCATGTCACTTGTGACACCCTAATCACAGGCAAGGAGAGGTATGGCGCCTGTGCAGGGTTTGGCAGGGCCTGACCAGCACCAGTGGCTCTGTCCTCATTGGCAAGGAGCTGGCTGGCGGCTGGACATGGGTCCAGGGAGCTGGGGCTGGGATGTCCTGCTTGCATTGGGCTGTTGCCGCTGTGCCTGAGCTCTGCCCTGTGGGTCCCCGTCTGTGGGACACGCAAACATGGCCATGGCCGTGACCCTTGCCTGGGGGTGGCTGCAGGATGCTTGACGAGAAGATTTGATAACAGTTTCTTTTTTTTTCCTCCAAGGAAAAGGGCCGTGGAACATCGCTACAGCCACCATGTCCCTGCCTGGTGTCTTCTTGGGCTTGTAGATACCCTCAGACCTCCTCCATGGGCAGGAGATCATTTTCAGTAGCCAAAAGAAACTACACCTGCCTGTGTGGACCTGTCCAGGGATGGGGTGTCCCTGGCTGCTGGCAGCAGGGGACAGCACATTTGTGGGATCCCTCAGACCTTTGCAGGGATGTCTTGGGGGGAAATGGAGGGCATGTGCCCAAGAGAGGCTCTGGGGCAGCAGGACTCAAGTTCATCAAGACCAAGTGCAAGGTCCTGCACGTGGGTCGGCGCAATCCCAAGCACGACTACAGGCTGGGCAGAGAACGGATTGAAAGCAGCCCCGAGGAGAAGGACTTGGGGGTGTTGATTGATGAAAAGCTCAACATGAGCCGACAGTGTGCGTCTGCAGCCCAGAAAGCCAACCGTGTCCTGGGCTGCATCCCCAGCAGCGTGACCAGCAGGTCGAGGGAGGGGATTCTGCCCCTCTACTCCACTCTGGTGAGACCCCCTTCAGTGCTGCATCCAGCTCTGGGGTCCCCAGGACAAGAAGGACATGGAGCTGTTGGAGCGAGTCCAGAGGAGGCCACGGAGATGATCCGAGGGCTGGAGCACCTCTGCTCTGGAGACAGGCTGAGAGAGTTGGGGTTGTTCAACCTGGAGAAGAAAAGGCTGTGGGGAGACCTTAGAGCCCCTTCCAGTCCCTAAAGGGGCTCCAGGAAAGTTGGAGAGGGGCTGGTGACAAGGGCAGGGAGTGACAGGCCAAGGGGAATGGCCTGAAGCTGAAGGAGGAGAGATGGAGATTAGGTGTTAGGAAGAAATTCTTCCCCATGAGGGTGCTGAGGCCCTGGCACAAGTTGCCCCGAGAAGCTGTGGCTGCCCCTGGCTCCCTGGCAGTGTTGAAGGCCAGGTTGGATGGGGCTTTGGGCAACCTGGGCTAGTGGAGGGTGTCCCTGCCCATGGCAGGGGTGGGACTGGGTGGGCTGTGAGGTCCCTTCCAACCCAAACCATTCTAGGATTCTATGACTCTCTACTCCCAGCACTGTTCCCTGGATCTGGCTGCAGGGCAGGCAGGCACCATGTGTCCTCCCTGCCCCACCTCCATGGGGCCAGACTGCAGCGAGACGTGGGAATGAATAAAGGAAAGATGGTTGGTCGTTGAAATTGAGCAGGCACAGAGAAGACCAGGCTTCCTGCTACAGGGATGTGCTGGTCCATGTGCCCAGTCCTTGTCTACAGCTGGAGAAACTGAGGCAGAGCAGTTAAATGGTGTCATTGCATAGGTGGGTTCTGACTGCTCCCTGGGATGTGGCTGCAGCCCAGCCTCCAGAGCAGGTTCTCTGCTTGTACAGCAATTTCTGCCCCTTTATCTGCCTGTCCCTGTCCAGGGCATGGCCCAGCTCGGCACGATCCCCTTTCTTAGGAAGGGCAGCCAGAGGTGCCCTGATGACAGGACAGGAGGAGGAGGCCACTTCCACTGTATCTGCACCCACTGCCACATCCATGTCCCACAAGGGGATGCATTGGATCTAAGGGCAACCACACAGCAAGTGTGGCCCCCCCAGGGTGCTGGCCAGGACCCCAGTCCCTGCTTTTGTCCCCAACAGCTGCTTCTCTGAGAGTGAGGAAATGGTGGATATCCACCACGGCAGCTGCCTCTTTATGTAACGGGGGAGTAAAGTCACAGTCCCCATGGCACACAGCTGCAGAGCAAAGCAGGAATTTTGGGGGCCCCACCCCTTCCCCTTGCACAGGGTCTCCCTGGGAGGGAGCATCTGGCTTCAATCAGCTGTGCCTTGGAAGAGGCTCGGTTGGCTGCGCAGGCAGCGGTGAGCACCCGCGCCAGGCTGGGGTCACGGCCACCGGGAGACATTGGACCTAGCAGGGCCCTGGCAGGATGCTGGAGCAGAGCCAGGATGCTGTGCTTGACTGCCCCCACGATGGAGATGTTGGGGCACCTTGCACAGCCGTGGCCCCAGTGTCCCCCCCAAAGGAGCCGGGATGGTGTGGCAGAGGCTCACCCGGCACTGCCCCTGCCGTACCCTGCAGAGGGGCGGGCAGGCGTGGGCCCTCACCACCTGGGAGTGGGTCTTTGCTCCACCGTGCCTCAAGTGTCAGAGGAAAATACAGCTCTCCCATGGCTGCAGGCAGGGAGGAGGAACGGGGAGCACTGAGCATGTGGTGTTAATGCTGCAGGAGGCAGTTTTATCTCTGCCAAGACGAGAAAAACAGCGGTGAGCTGGAGCCTGGGATACAGACAGGGCTGTGGAACAAGGCACAGGGATTGTCTGGGGCAGGAGAACACCCACAATGAGAGACCAAGGGTACGGGCAAGAGGTACCGGGTGCCAGCTTGAAGGTCTGAGATGCACCAAGCACCCCTCAGCCAAGACAGTCGTGCATGGCCCAGCTTCCCATCCTGGGGAAGACCAGGACCCAGGGCCTTTTCCAGGCCAGAGCATCCTTGGTTCACCTCGCAGGGGTTTGCGCTGGCAGGCCAGCAGGTGCAGAGCGCACAGGCTGACAGCACGCTGGGCACCGGAGCTGCTGCGAACTGCTCAGGGCAGCGAGGAGCTGCAACAGGCAGAACAGTTCCTGACCGTGCAGCAGGGAAGAAAAGCAAAAAGCACAGAACGTATGGGCTGGGGGGCCAAGATGCGGCTCTTCCTGCTGGCATTTGGGATAATTGCTGTGCTGGGAAAGCAGCCCTTCTCTGAGGGGGGCAGCTGGGCATGCAGCCCAGCCTCCAAGGGCATGAGAAGGGCATGGAACTGGGCAGGAGAAGAGAGAAACTACAAATAGACCTTGGTGACCGGATCCTTCCCAAACCACGTGGCTGAAGACGCAGAGGATGAGGTCCTGCATCCCTTGGGGCAGCTTCGGGGCTGGGCACATCGCCAGGTTCAGTCCAGGTGAGGGCCAAGCACACCCTGCTGCTGCTAACAGCCCCCCATCACCAGGCTCTGCCAGTGGGCACTCCCCATGCCATCTCACCCTGGTATCTCTGATAAATGCCTGGTGACATGAGTGTTCACTACATGGTGTGGCATCTTGGTTTGACAACGTCAAGCACAGAGGGGCTGAGGTGAGGTGGGTCAGCAGGAGCTGCCCTGACTGAGGACAGCAGAGACCTGCTCCAGCTGTTCCCAGCGTGGACTGCAGCTTCACACAGCTGTTTCCAGATGTGATTAGAGCCCTGGAGGTGCGTTTGTAGATCTGTGCAAATGCAGCTTTAGCAGGAACAGAGCCTGAAGAGAAGGGAAGATGTTCATCCATGTCACCCAGCGCATCACTTACAGACCTGTCCACAAACCCAGGTCTCGTGGCTCCCAGACCACCACCGCAGCGGTGCCAGCCCCAGTTAAGGGTGCCAAACTGGACACAGCCCAGACATGCAGATGAAGGTCAGGCATGGGCCAGACCCACCAGTGACCCAGGAACAGCATGGCCAGGCCAGGCCCAGCAGCTCGAGATCAGCCCCACAGGTCACAGGGGGACCCTGGTCCTAGGAGGCCCATTGCACTTCCAGAGCTCCCCTGCCACCCCGGCAGCAGTCCCGCGGGAAGCTAGCCCTGGGGCCAGCACTGCCGGGACGTTCCCCCCGGCCCGGGGCAGTGGTGGGCAGGAGGAGAGCTGCCCTGGCTCTTTACAAAGCAGCACTGAGGTGGGGACAATGATCCTCTCTTTCCTTTGAGAGACCTCATGGGCTCTGCATCCAAGCAAAGGCACGAAATGGGAACCGAGGGCAATTATCACCTCCCCCCCTCGCCCTGCCCGGGACTCGTGGCTGCCCTAAGCGCCACTTGAAACAGGCTGCAGCAAAGATCCCTCTCCCAGCCGGGGGGACTTGGCCCAGGTCCCCGTCCTGACTCCACTCCCGGCAGGGGAGGCATGGCCAGCTGACCTCTGGAGGGCTCTGGGGGTGCAGGGGGCCCCACTGACCCCACAGCCCAGCTGTGGCAAGGGCAAAGGAAGGTGCCTCCGACCAGCATGGAGCCCCAGGTTCGCCCTGCGCGGGCGCTGCCACCCTCAGCGCGGGGCAGAGGGACGGGTGCCACAGCGTGCAGTGCCGGCGAGGTGCCCTCTGGCTGCCCAGCAGGAAGGAGTTACTGCAGAGCACCACGGCCACCGCTGCCACAGCCACGGGGGCCAGCTCTGAGGGAGGAGGCTTGAAAAGAAATTAGAGGTGTTAACTAGCCCAGCACCACCTGAGGAGTACGAGCTCCCAGCACAGCTTCTGGGGGAGCAGCCAGATGAAGCTACAAGCACTGGAAAGGGGTGCACGTGGCTTTGATGACCCTGTCCCACAGCAGCGAGGAGAGACAGGTTCCCCAATGGCAGAGCACAGGGAAGCCCAGAGGGGCCTGGAAGGGCATGGGAACAGAGCCTGGAGCACAGACCCCCTGGGCTCTTTGTGTTCTGGCTACGATGGTGCAATCTCAGCTCATGCCACATCCCGTGGGACAGGACAGTCAGGAACTTGAAGGCTCACAGCAGCAGATAGGCTGACTTAGGCAGAGAGACAGAAGGATAATTAAATAGTTCACCCCATTTTATTATCCCTACAGACAGGTGACCGTCTTTATAAAGAGGGTCACTTTTAATTAAACCTCAGGCAAAACAGGCACTGGACACCAGAGGTGGCATCATGACAGAGATGTCAGGCACTGATGCCCAGGGGACAACTAACAGACTACTCCTGTAGATAGGGGCCTTGACATGCCGTGGCCTTTTGCCTCTGCCTGGCACTCTGCTGGTCCCCACTCCAGCACAGGGCAGCAGGGACAAAGGCAGAGCAAGGATTCATGCCTTGCAGTGAGCTTCAGGTCAAGATCAACCTCAAAGAGAAGAGTTGGATGGGACAGACAGCACTGGACAGATGAAAACAGGAGTGAGAAAGGAACTGGGCCCTGTGGCACCCAGCCCAGGGCAGAGCAGGTCCAGCACCTTCTGCCTCAGTGCATTGTGCCACGGCATCGTGCCAGGAGAGTCAGAGCATGAAACAGCCCTGGAGAGAAAGGTCCCGGTCTTGGAGCTGCAGAGGGCCAGGCCTGTGCTACAGGGGGGTTCACAAGGGTCTCCTATGAAAGTACCATACATACCAAGTACCAAGCCACAGTGGAAGACACCATTCAGCTCAAGCATCATCACTCAGCTAGGTTGGAAGGAGGAGGTATCCTGAGATGCACCAGTCTAACAGGACCCACACCTAGACCACCCGAGAGACCTGGAGAGGGGTGCAGTTCACATTCGGGATGTCACCCCAGGGAGCCAGCGTCCACCACCAGAACAGGTAAAGCTGCCATTTCTCTACTTGGGGGTGTGCAAATGGAAGAGCCCATCAGCTTCTGCTCTATCACCCATGTTCAGTTAAATACAAAATCTTGTCCTAAAGCCCCTCTGTGAAATCAGTCTTGTGTTAGCATCTTCATGCTGTAGGACATCACCTTTCCTTTTAGAGTCATCGTGAAAAAAATGTAAGCCTGGCAGTCATAAGGGCACATTTGCCAGGTCAAGCCAAATGAAGGTGTGTAGAGGTGTCTGCCTCAATCCACGAACAGCCTGAAAGAGCAGCTCAGAGGTACGGGCTACCTTGTTTGGGTCTATGGCTCATTAACTACAGGAGCCTGCAGATGTGTAAACAGCGACTATGGCATCACTACCACAAACTGGAAAGAGGGATTTCCCCAGGAGGAGCACCAGCTTGGGCACTGCTCTGGCCCAGCATAGTGTCACTGGCAGGCAGAGCTCAGGCAGCAGGGATTCCCCCTTGGATTTTCAATCTTGTCCTCCAACAGCAGGACAAGCAGGGGACAGGCCACACTTCAACGGCCAGGCTTGCCTGGAGATGCCAGCTGGAGGGTTGAAGATGCATCATCTTTTTCTGAGAGCAACCAAAATTCACCCTGTCAGCCCAAGGGCACAGCAGCTCCCCCCTGCGCAGGCAGCACGGGCAGCGGCCGTTTCCCCCGGCATGTTGGGGATCACGGGGCTGGGTGTGCAGTCCCTGCAGCCTGCTTAGAGACAGAAAAGGAGCAGCTTGAGAGCAGCGCAGCTGGAAAGCCCAGCAGCAGAGCAGTGTGGGGATGCTCCCCAGGCAGGGGCAGGAAAATACATTCCTGGCTTCCTCCTGTAGGGATGCCACCAGCAGCTCCAGACCTCCAGATGTGACACCTGGAGCAACAGGTGCGATGGCTTTTGGGCGAGTCCCGCAAAACCCCTAGGGAAGCTGAAGGATGGGGAGCAGGGAGCTGGGCACTAGATGAAGGTGGAGTCCAGCTGGCTCGTTTCATGGTTGTTACGGGCATGAGCCTCAAAGAGCTGCTTGATCAGGGCAGATTTCTCCTGCTCCAGCTGGGTGATGCGTTCGCTCTTGTCGGTCACCTCCTGCACAGGACAGAGGAGGAAAATGCTGCTCAGAGGAGGAAAACGCTGCCGTTTGCTGGACTGTGGGTGCTGGGATGTGAACCCCAGCAGTGAGCCCAGCCCTGGCAGGGGCATCACGGGTGCCCCTTCCCTAGCAGCCCTGCTCGCAAACCGCAGCTGCAGCCTCTGCGCCCTCTCATGACTGGCATTTGTCACAGTCTTTTCCCTCTGTCAGGGATGCCCCATCCCTGCTCAGACCCTCATCCAGCAAACAGCTGGACACAGCTGCATAACGGGGGGGTCTCCAGGTGAGCCCACACACCCTTCTCTGGGATGACCAAGGTTGGCCAAGCTGAAGGAACATTTTCCACTGCCTCATATTCCTTCCCCAGCCCCATCCCACCCAGCCTCCTCTCCCAGCTCCCCCCACAAAGGGATCTCCTCCCTCCATACCCCCACTCACCTTGGTGAGAAGCCGGTTTTGCTCCTTCAGCATGTTGATGGCTTGCTGGGAGCCTGCGGAGGCTGGGGACGCCACAGGGACCAGCCTGCTCAGAGCTGAGGTGGGGTTCGCTGGCTGCAAAGATGAAGGGAAGGGATGAGACATTGAGCCCCCGTCCCAGTGCCCCCCCCAGCCTTTCCCGAGGCCAGAAGCTGTTTCTGTGGCACACGGGGAACTGAGAGAAGCCCAGCACAGGATTAAGACCCCAGCACAGGCCATCACAGGGTCTCCAGCAAGGCAGGCAGAAGTGGGAAGCATTCCTGCCAGCATGCCCAGCTCCTGCCAGGAGCCTGACAGGACAGTCAGCTCCAAGGAGGCTGACTCAGCACCTCAGCAGGATGGTTTCCTTATTCAGTTGTCAATGGCTACACCTTTTTGGGGAATCTCCTTTAGTTCCCAAAATGCCTTGAGCATCCTCCAGCCCAGCTCGGGACCAGCAGTAGTGTCCTCTTGGCCATCCCCCATCCTCGATCTTGCTCACGGAGCCAAGTCACCTCCCCAGAGCCTGGGGAAACTCTGGCAGCTCTGATGTCAGCCCAGCCACCAGCATAAGGTGAGGGACAGGATGGGTCCTCACACAACCAACCACAAGCTGCTATCTGCTGCTCTCACCTTGCTGGCAGTGGAAAGGAGGTCACCCAGGCAGCGGTTCACCTCCTGCAGCTTGGGGACCAGGAGCCCCAGCTGGCTCTGGCTGCTCTCAGCAAGGAAGTCCTGGGATACAGGGAGGAAGAAGAGGCTGGGGGTTACCATGAGGCTGGCTCCAGGTCCAGCCAAGACCCAGCCCAGTCCTCCAAACCCACAGAGCAGTCCCAGACCCTCCCAAGCAAATGGGCACCCCAAGAACAAGCCCCAGACTCACAGCATTGGTTTTGTTCTTCCCCAGGAGTCTCTGGCGCTCCTGCATGAGCTGGATGTGCTGGTGGTACCACTCCCGGGTGCGCTCTACCAGCTCCAGACCCTGCAGCAGGAAATCCTTCTCCTGTTCCAGCTCCTTCATGTGCTTCAGCTGCAGGATAGAATGCACAGAGGTGTCAACCCCTCCCCACCAAGGCCTCATCAAGCACCAGGAGCTGGTTTCTTCATGGGGAGCAGAGGGATATGGATACGGGCAGGGGTCTCAGCCACAGAGGAGTGGGATGACGGCTGCTGCACGATGCTGCTTTGGAGGAAGAGTTCTCTGGTTTGGGAGAACAACCAAAGCAAGTAAGGGACAGTCAGGCCACCTCCACCCTCCTCTTCCCCACTGCAGAAGCAGGTTTCTCCACCTCGTACTTAACCAGGGATGCAGCAAGAGCAGGTCTTCCAGCCACTCCCCAAATCCCCCCAAGACTGTGAGCGTCAGCCAGCAGCACAAACACACATGGCTTTCAGCGAGCAGCAAGCAGCTGAGCTAAACGTGCAGACTGGAAGCCAGGGGAAAACCTGCAGCCCTGTTTCCACAGCACTCTGCTCCCCCCCCGCTTTATCCCTCTGAGACACCTCCAAGCTGAGCAGAGCATATCTTTCTGACAGTCTTTCAGGTTCAAGCACCAGCAGGATCTGGAGAGGGACGCAGGGACCTTAATGTGCCTGGAGGGCTGCTGCGATGTTGCCCAGGGCTCCTGCCCCCAGACCAGCTCCCAGGACCAGCAGGACAGGACCCCGCACCAGGTTGTGGCGCAGCCATGGCTGCTGCAGGGCAGGCGGCTCAGCCCCTCTGCTGACAGCAGTCTGTGCCCCAGGGGACACGGGGGCCCCTGCTCTGCTGCTGCCACCTTCTCCTGCTGCCCCTTGGCACTGCACTGCCACCGGCAATCGAGAGGTAGCCAGAGAAGAGGGGACATCCCTGGGGAACACAGCAACCGGTGCAGCAACGCTTTCATCAGCTCTCATCCAGTGAGCTGAGGGCTCCTGCTCCCCTTCTCCTGAGCTGTGCCAACTGGCTTCCTCAACTCCGGTTCCCCTGTCTCTATGCCAAGAACACATGGAGCTGCCCTGCCTTGCTGCCTCTGCCTCCTCTGCCACAGCACAGCCTGGCCTCCACCACCCACGGCACAGACTGGGCTCCAGGAGAGTCTTCTCCAGGCACTAGTGGGTGCTGGATCATCCAGAAGCTGCTGGATGCTCAGGAACCTCTCCTGGTGCTTCAGAGAGCATCCGGAGAGGCATGATTCAGCTCAGAAATGACCCTGAACAGATCCCCGCCCCCAGGGACAAGTGAGACCATACCAGGACCTTCTTCCGGCCGCCAGCACTTCCCCACCCCCACTGTCAGCCCTGAAGCCTCCCAACCGCCCCACACCAGCCACCCTTTACACCTGGGCTGCTCTTGCTGCCACTGCTCCTGGAAATGCTGTTTGCAACACAACAGCCCCCTACCCCCCCATGCACACTTGGATGGACAGACAGACCAGAGGGGACGTACCCACAGGAAGAAGCACAGAGCCTTGGTGCTACGCAGGCTGCTGCTGAGGGGCACGAAGAAGGTGCTGTACGTGGCAAGGACGTCCACCCAGCTGGGGCTGCAGCCCACGACCGCCTGGCCTGCCCTAGTCCTACCAGGCTTGCTGGCCAGCACAGTGACTGGAAGAAAAGGCAGCACCAGCTCTGCCGAGTGTGGGGACAGACAGCATCTCGCTACGGGTGGGATGCTCTGGGGACAGAGACAGCTTCTTGTGCAGAGGAAGGCAGAGCACTGGACTTGGCTGGTGCTCCCCGGGGTGGGAGGGGAGGGGACAGTGCCCTGGGCTGCCTACAAATGAAAGTGCTCAGCCTCTCACAGAACGTCTCATCACAGCTACCCCTGTGGCCATGGGGAAATCAGGCCGATCAATGATGGACTGGCTGAAAGACACCAGCTGAGCAGACACCAGCTGTGGTAGTGCAAAGGGTCCTGGGGCTGCAGCACAGCCCCCCGCCTCCGCTTTGCTGCTCAGGATGATCCCTAGCGCACCTCGGGATGCAGGACAGATGTCAGTGCTCCTGTCCCCCCTTGGGCCTTAGGCAAATTAGCCTAATCACAGCTGAGTGCCTTGCCACTCAGGGGCCCAGCACGCTCCCAGCATCAGCGGGGAGGTGACAGCACCATCCTGCACAGGGATTCGGTCCTTGCTGGACTCAAACCTGTTCCAACTGTCTCTGTATGCTCATAAGCGGGATCAGGACCCAAAGGCTCCTGCCAGGGTGCAGGGAAGGCTTCTCAGCTGCGGGACAGGGACAGACATCTCTTCCCCAGGGGAAGGGGCATGCAAAAGGCAGTGCAGCACTTGGGTACATGGGGAGGGGGTAAGAAAGGCAGAGGACCTCCCTCCCCCCACCCCAAAAACCTGGGGAAACAGAGGCAAGGGCAACACGAGCCCAGAGCCAGAGTGCTTGTGGCAGAGCTAGGAACAAACCCCAGCTCTCAGTGAGACATGCTGGCCACCAGCCCCTGCTCACCAGTAGCAGACAGGACCATCATGGCAGTGATGAGCTCCAGCCTGGGGCTGCATGCACAGGAAGGGCCTCACCAGGGAAGGAGGGACCTTCCCCTCTCCAAAACAATTCCCAGACACCAAAACCCTGAGAACCAGAGACCCCCATCCCCAGGCGCACACATCTACATTTATTAGTCCTTGCTAGCATCTCTCAGCAAAGACCCCCCCTCAGCCCAAGAGCACCCCAACCCCTTGCATGGCCGCAAGCCCAGCAAACCACGTGTGCACAAATCCGCCCTCCCCAGCCCAGGCGTTGAAGCGTGTTATGTCACCCAAGGCCAGGTCAGGCTGTAATCGATGCTGCCCACACCGCTGGTCAGCCCCACTGGGCTCGGGGGGCCAGGTGACACGGGAGTGCGAGGGTTGGAAGTGCAGAGGTGACAGTCGCAGCCTCGGCAGCAGCTCTGACACCGGCCAGAGCTCATCCTGCCCATCACTCATCCTGCAGGCTGGGTTCTGGCTCTCTTCCCAGGAAAATTTAGCTTGAGCTTGTGGCCAACACGTTCAGGCAGCTCCGCTGTCCCACTGGGGAGCAGTGCAGATCCCTTCATCCAGGCAATCTGATCATGCCTCTCCACCCAGGGATGGAGAGAGGGGAGCAGATCCCTCTATCCTGGGCTGCTCGGCTCAATTCAATGCTGATTTCACTTCATTATGGGCAAAAAGTCCCTCAGGAGCATCAGTAAGCTTGAGCCCCAACCTACAGAGAACATCTGGCAAGGGACACTGCCCGGCACCACCGCCTGCCAGCGCAGAGCGTACTTGACCTTTGACCTTTGCTGGAGTGCTTGAAAGGCTCAGAGACTCACCTGCTCCTACACCTACACGTTTGCCTTTCTCTGCCCAAGTGTTTGGCCACAGGGAAGGCACCCATGCAGCCAAATGCTGGCTCCACGGCTGACCCCACTCTGGGGGAGGGCAGAGGAACACGTGCCTCCTCCCTGTCCATCACAATTCGGGACAGAAAGCACCTTGGAAATAATGGCAGGACCTCCACGTAGATCAACAGGGCTTTGTACCCAAAATACCAGGATCTGCCCAACACCCCACAGCTCAGCATGTGCAAAGTGGGAAGCCAAAGTCCGAACAGAGCCGGGTCAGCAGCAATCCACCTTCCCCAGGAACCACGTGCCCCTTCCCTGGAGCCATGACAGGGCAGTCCCCTTACCATGCTGAAGTCTACGCCATTGGTGATGGTGTGTCTCCGGTGTTCCGCACGTCCCCTCTGATGCCTCTTAGGGTCTCCAGACCCTGGATGGCTGCCATCTCCCTGGGACTGCCCTGCAGCCTTAGCATCACCACCTGTAACAGAGGAAAGCGTGAGGCAATCAGCTGCTTGCAACAAAAACCTCCCTGTGGCCGCTTCTATGGCACTATCCGCAGGGTGGTCTTGCAAATGGACGTGGCAGGGAGCAGCTGAGCAAAGCATTGGCACGGGTACCCGCTAGCATCGTTGTATGGGCAGGGCAGGCTTCAGCAATGACTTACTTGACTGTGCCAGGCTGGCAGCTGACCTCAGCGGTCACCTTCTGCAAAAAGCAGGCAGCTTCCAGGCAATGCTGTTTTAGCCCTGGCACAGGCAATTAAACCATTAGTGATATTCGCTACCCTCCTCCTGTCCTCAGGGGATCCCTGGCTCCCGCGTGCATGGCGCAGGCTCGGCCAGGAACCTGCCATCTCCTGAAGGCAGCTCCTGCTTGGTGATGGGCTTGGCCATGCAGATGTTTCCCCCAGACCCCGTGCCCATGGTCTAACCATAGAGTAAACCAGGCTGTAGGGTTTTCAAAATTTTATTAAAATCCAAACAGCCTATCTTGCAAAAGAGTGATCTACTACAAACACATGACGCTGGTGCAAATCCATGCATAACCTCTTTTTGCAGATTAAGTTCATACTGGCAGGTTTGAGACTGGATCAGACACCTCCTGCCTGTGCTGCCTGTACACTGAAGCAGGTATTGGCTGAGCACCTGCAGAAAAGTCAGTACAAGCCCCACACTGCCTGCCCTGACGAGCTCACCAGAAACGCAGCCCTGCGGCCATGGCCAAGCCAGCTCAGATCCCCTCTTCTGGGCGAGCTGGCAGAGCACCGCCCCAAACTGCAGCGCCAGGGCAGCCAAGGGTGCAGCCAGCACCCTCCCCAGACATGCCTGGGCAGCGAGCCCGCTGGTACCTCCCTCCTTGCCCCAGTCCCCTGCCGAGTCCCCAGGAGACCCTGCCGCGTGCTCAGCCCCTCGCTGTTGCGCCTCACCTTGTTCCCTGCACCTAGCCTTCCTCGAGAGTTTGTTTCCCAATCTGGCTTTCAAAGGCAAGCAAAGGCAGCTGGGGAAAACATCTCCTCCTCAGGGCCGTTCCCCACATATCTAGCAGTCACCCCCACCCGTCGCCACATCTCCCACGGGCTGGGCACATGCCGGCTCCCAGGCGCCAGGCTGCCCGGCACAGGTGTAGTGTTTTCCCTGCTACACCGGCAAAAAGGGCTGTGAGTGCCGGGACAGGGTGCACGGCATTGCCTGGGCTGGCACATCGCTGTGCCCTGCTCCACAAGTCTTCTCAGCCAAGCAAACAGACACAATGGAAGAGGGGTATGGGACAAAAGAGGACAGCCATGGCCACAGAAGCCACCCTTCACCTTGATGGCAACGAGGTCTGGGAGAGTTGCATCATACTGGGGTGCACACAGCGCCTGTGCTGCCACATTCGCACTGGGTTCAGCAACGGGAGCTGGACTCGGGCTCAGGGGGCAGCAGGCAATGTTACACAAGCACCTTGCTCAGCATGTCATTTTGTGTCACTGGGGAAAGAAGCTGCCACGGCACGGGAAACCTTCTGATCCATCATGGCATCCTGCTTCTCCTACCAGCAAGTGCTCTGGCGTAGATAGCTCTCCAGCACATCAATAAACACAAAGCCTTTGATATCACCCATTCATCTGTTTTGCCAACTGTCTTTGGTTTCATACACCTATATCTACCCAGGAAGAACCCAGCAAGACCAGTGTAACCATGCATATGTTCTCCTAGCAGACCTGTAGCACATCCTGCTTGGGAAGCTGAGGAGCAGCTCCAAAACCAAGGGTAAGCAAAGCCAGGAGCACCTCTGGGAAGCGCTCAGGGTAGAAACATGTTAAGAAGTTTTTTTTGCTGCTGTTACTTCAAAGTGCCAGGTTGAGCTGAGCTGAAACTGTGATAAGAAGGTGCTCCCTGGTCAAACAACTGAGCTCTCTGCACCTGAGCTTGACAATGTAGTGGCTAAAACAAGACCCCTGCTAATGAGCTCGGATCAGTTCTTCTTAGGCAAAAAGCAGGACCAGCTCACCAGGGTGGAAGAAATCCTGCCATGAGATCTGCCATGAGATATGGGATGGCCTCCTCCCTCCCAGAACCCCTCTGCCCCTGCAGGGCAAGAGCCCAGCGTTCGCCAACCAGAGCAAGTGTCCAGGACGGAGCAGACAGCTCCTGGTCATTGTACACATTTACACGCCCATCCTTGGCAATGGCCCAGACAGTAACAGCTACCTACAAACCATCCCTCCTTCCTGCCAGGGCCACCGGCTCTCCGGGCAGCTGCTATAGCCAGGCCACTCCAGCAGCAGAGGCAAGCGCCGTGCTGGGGAGGAGCACAGGTCCTGTGCCCAGGACCACTGCACACCTCCCGGGCAAGGCACTTTCTGCTCTGTGCCTTAACTTCCCCAGGTCTCAGCTCTCAGGGGAACCACAAGGGTGAAGACCATCAACACTGAGATGCTGGGATGCTGCTGTGACAGGCCATCTAGGCACCAGTGGGAGGGAAGCCGTCATGGCGATTTCTGTGCCCGGTGACTTGTTCAATATAAGCCTCACCAGCCTTGCGTCCAGCAGATGCTGTTGGCTCCCAAGAGACCGTGCGTGCTGCCCAGCAGTGGCTCATGGGCTGCCCCAGCACCGCCAGGCTGATGAAAGCTTTGCAGAAGCTGGAAGCTGACTCTGAGCAGGAACCTCTTCAGAAGCACTTCTGCTCATATGCTAATAGTGGTTAGTGGGGAAGCAGGGACAGAACGGCCGTCCCACTGGCTTACGGCACCCCTGGGTGTGCCAGGAGGATCACCCGGCCCCAAGCTCTGCCATCTTGCCATGATTTGCATCCAAATCACTTGACGCATGCAGAGACCCCCGGACCAGAAAGCAGAGCTAGGGTGGCATCCTGTGAGCACCTTCTTTCCCCCAAAACGCAGGCAGGGAGAGTTTTCTCAGACTCTTGGCAGTTGATGAGCGCCAATACACCATTTCACTGCACGCGGTTGGGTTCTTACAGAAGCTGCCTCATGCAGCTGGAGGCTCAGAGCAGCCTTGAGTCCAAAGGACTTAACGGAGACAGGGCTTCCTGCACCCACGGGCAGTTCTGAGCACCCAGCGTGTTTCTCCACAGCAAGAGCAGCTGCGTCCTGCCACAGCAGTGCCCAGCTCCCTCACATCTACCTGTTTAACCAGACCCTGGGAAACCCTCTGCGGTAGAAGGGAGCACCGGGCAGCTGTGCAGGACCTGGAGCTAAAAGAGATACAGTAACTCTGAGTTAGAAGGTTTGCTAAGCTGCTGAATGAACCTGAAATTCAGGCCAGTTGCCAGAATATGGCCCTGCACTGCAGGAAGCTGGCAGCAAGGGCTGAGGCACTAACCCTGCCTGCAGGCTCTGGACATCAGTATAACATCAGCACATAATGATCCTCAGCAACCAGGAAGTTGCCATAGTCATCTGCTCACTCCTTTCCAGGGCAGAGCTTTCAATTTGCTGTTTATTTGCCAAGCAGGATTTTTTTCAGGTTTTTCCACATTTACACTCTTGATGATAGAAGAACCAGCCTGCTTAATAATATTTTCTTAGATGAAGCTCCAGTGATTAGACTGGAGGCAAAATGGAAAGTAGAGAACTTCAGCCACAGTTAAAATTTCTTCTCCACTCAGCAGAAGGGATGGGGAAAGAACGGGTGGGAAGAGAAGGGAAACCAGCCCAGACAACTTTCCCAAGGTAGAGGAAGTCATCACACTCAGGTGTTGCAATAACAAACACCAGCTCTGCACACAGACTTTTAATGCACTTCATAAATCTAGATAAAGAATTATTACCTACACCAGATAAGTCCAGAAACCTGGTTTTCTTCTAATGTCTCCTACTGACTAGCAACAAATGACAATGCCAGTGAAACAGCCTCCCCCTCGCCAAGGCCAGTGTGCCGCCAGGGCGGGGGCCCTGGCAGACCCAGCACGGGGACCCCAGGCCCTGAGGAAGGGGCAGGGTCCACAGGGACCTGCTGGTGGGCTCTGCAGACAGAGACTGCCCACCCGGACAGCATTTGGGGACAGCAAAGCAATCTCCCTGATGCTGCTTTCCCATTTAATTATTGCTTAATTATTTATTATTGTAAATAGTGCTGCAGAATTATCCAACAAAAAAGTTGGATCAGGTTTTGCCTTTTTTTTTTTTTTTTTGTCCAAAATGTGGATGAAATAACGAACCGAGCCTTTCCGAGGGCACACCCCCGGCATGGAACCCCCCCCAGAGCACAGGGTGACTCTCTCTGGCGAAGCTGCTCGGCTCTCGGAGAGCCCAGGGCCCAGCGACTCTCCTAGATGACCAGCTGCACTACCCACCCCCCAGGGAAGGTCACCTACAGACTTTGTGCCAAGGGACAACCACGGATACCTTACGGTAAAGCCCTTCATTCTTCTTGTCACCACTACAAACAGACAAGCACCCACGCAAGGACAGACGTGAAGGGAAGCACAAACCCAAGGCGGAGAAGGGAGCAGCGCACTCTCCATCCCGGTTTACGCACAGCTTGGACCGAAGCCCACCAAAGCCAAAATTCAAACTAGCAGCAACGTTTGCGGAGTTTTCCGGCAGGCCTGCGGGAAGAGCTCGCTGCGGGTTCCAGCCCAGAAGGAGGGCCAGCCCTGCGCTGCCTGAGGCCCGGAGCGGCCGCAGGGCCCGACCCGCCCCTGCCTAACGCCAGTCCCCGGCAGCGGAGCTGCCCGCCCCGAGCCGGGCACGTTCCTCCCCCGACCCCTCACCTGGGCCGCGGGGCTGGCTGTGCCCCGGCTCCCGCTGCCCGCGGCTCTTCCCGCGCCGCTCCTCGGCACAGCGCGGGCTCGGCGGCTTCTCCGCGCTCCGCCGCCCGCCGCCGCTCTCCAGCGGGGGGTCAGCACCGGGCAGGGCGGCGCGCAGCCCCAGGACGAACCGCTCGAAGGTGAGGTACCCGCTGGCCGGGGCCGCCCGCCGCAGCCCCTCCATCACCCCGGCGGGCAGCTCCCGGGCTTCCGCCCCCCGCCAGCGGGACTCGATCTCCCGTAAGTGCACGTAGCCCCGCCGCCGGTCATCCAGGATATCGAAGAGGGTCCGCAGGCTCTGCAGGAAAACCCTCGGAAGACCCTCGGTACCGGCGGGGAGCGACCGGCCGCCGCGCTCCGGGGCCATCACCCCTACCGCGCCGCTCCCGAGCGTTACTCGCCGCTCCGGCCCCCGCGCTCCTATTGGTTGTTGGCGGGAGGCCCCGCGCTCTCATTGGCTGGTGGCGGGCGGTGGCGCTGGCCATTGGCTGAGGGGGAGGACGGCGGTTTGAGTTCCAGCGGGGCGGGCCCAGCCGGGGGCTCCTCCCCCGCCCCGCACCCGGCCCCCCGGTCCCGGCTCCGGGACCCCCGGGAAGAGCCGCGCGGGCCGGTGTCCGTCCCCCAGGCACTAATCCTCGTTGCTCGCAGCGCAGCCCCGCACCCGCTGCTCCCGCAGTTGCAAATTTCCCTGTTTACCGGCAGCACTTGGGCACCGCTGCCTGCGCCCAAGTGCAATGGGTGCTTCCGATGCCGGTGGTAACAAATAGCTTCGGACAGCTGGATTTTTGCACCTCAGAGACGCCGTAACCTTGAGAAAGGAAAGCGGATCTCTTTTTAAGCAGAGATACCTGAAGACTTTACATCCCTAAAGACTTCAGAGCGAATGTGATTAGCGAACAGGAACAAAAAACCCCCCAAACCTGTTGTTCACTCTCACCACCAGCTTTGCAAACACAGCCAAGAAGTGTCGGCAGCGTCCCCCCAGAGAGGGGCTCTTTTGAGTCAGCGTGGAGAGGTCCTGCGTGCCTGCCTTGCCTGGTTCCGTGGGGGAAGCAAGTGCTGACAGCGGGAACTGAATCCGGGCAGCTGGTGCAGCACCAGCGGCCACCAGCCAGCAGGAGCTGTGACAGGGGCCCAAAGGAACCACGGACACAGAGAAAGGAAGGAAAAACAAATATATCAGTGTTGACAAATGTGAGAGAAACAGGATTTGGATCGTATCTCTCATAAACTTAGTATGTACTGGCATTGTTAAGAAAATGGGTTTCTCTGCTTTACACTGAAATTTGCTGCGTCTGTTAGATCCAACAGCATGTTAGCCCTAGTGAAAGGTGCTGCCCTCCTCTGCAAACTCCCCCTGACAGACGGTGTGTTGCAACAAAGCAGACCACAAAGCCCTGGTGTCACGCTTCCCATGTCACAGGCACCACATCTCACTCCAGAGGCCCTGGGCAGCCACCTGCCGGCACCTCCAGAGCCCCCATCCTGGTTTGATGCTCGTGATGCTGAGAGAAGGAGCATCAGGGAGTGAGCGTGCTGGACAAGGGTGACGGCCTGAAAGGGTGACTGCCCAGCTGCTCAGCTTGAGAGGCTGCCTGTGCCCTGGGCACTTCCCTGTGCCACATACCAGGTGCTTTTTGCCTGTGCCATGTGCCAGGGGTGATTTCCTTTAGTTCTGAGTTGGCTTCAAGGCAGAGCGTGGAAGGTGCTTGGCCCTCAAGCCCTCCCATCCACGTGGCCCTCGCTGCACTCGCCTTGCCATCAGTTTCCTGGCCAGGCCAGGCACTGGGACTCCACCCTGCGTGTCTTCAGCACTTTGGTCCTGCTCCTCGTTTCTTGTCCCATTCTCCCCGCTCCTCTTCTCCATGGAGTTTCTTGGACCTGTCAAACCCAGGCTGCCAGGTAAATCACAGCAGCCTCTGGAGACACTCATTGGGCTTTTCTCTATTAAGGACCTGCTCTGGCTGGTCTCCTCTGTGCTATGGCTGGGCACAGCCTGCTCTTCTTTAAACCATTTCTTTTCATAAATTTCCCAGACCTGTCCTACCTGTTTTGAGATCTCTGCTTGGCTTAGCCATGTCTGACTGAACAGGTTCGCACCTGCGTAGGATACAAGGAGAAGGAACCAGTGTGTCACCCCTCCCCTTTCTGCTCCAGAAACAAGACAGTGAACGTGACGCTGCTCAGCTCTGGCAGCATCAGCACATGGGCAGTTTTGCCCAGCAAAATCTGCAGGAAAATGAGTTTTTCCCTAGGTTCTGCTCACATCTGAGCTTGCTGGAACAGCCAGAAATAATAGGAGGAATTCAAATGAGCATAGTGTCTCTTGTCCAGTTTCCCTGCCTGGCAGGTCTGTCCTACCAGGAAAGTAATTCGGAGATAGCAGAAACAATTCCTGCCATTGACTGTGTCTGATGGTTCAGCTGAAAAACTCTCGCTCCTCCCTGTGGCACTTTCTTCTCTGGCAAGATGGAGCTGGGACACAACTGCCCAGTGCAGCTCTGGTCTTATGATGCTTTCTATACCAAAATGCCCTCAAGAGGCTGCTGTAAGACAGGACAATGTTTTCATCCTCGGTGTGGTTAGGGAGATTCCTGGGAAAGGCTTTTGGGGGTCTTGGTTTTTTTTCTCTCACTGAAGAGTTTATCTTGATTGACAGAGCCATCTTTGTGTTTTGGTTTGGGGGGGGGGGTGTTGGGTTTTTTTTGTTTGTTTGTTTGGTTGGTTGGTTTTTTAAATATAAACAATGTAGTTATTCAGTTCTCCTTCCTCTGAGCTACTGGGAAGCACCAGCTGCCATTCAAACCTGGCCCACCCTCCCTCACTGCTGGCCCACAGGCACTGGCGATGGCACTCACAGCTCTGGTGTGGTGGCACCAAACACACCAGTGCCCCTCTCTGGGGAGGGCATGTGGTGTCTGATGTCCCCTGGAAGGCTGGTGGCATGCCAGCATGTCCCACCAACCAGCGTTGTGTCCCCTGGGAGGAGAGGTTGCAGAAGCTGCACCAAACCCCAACAGAGCATGGGTGGAACAGGGTTCTGGTGGTGGGGACTGGGCCACCTTCCTACATGCCATTGACCATCCACGGGCGATGCTGGGTACCGTGGCAGTAGATTAAGCCCCGTGCTGACTTCAGCAGCACGTAGCTGTTCACATGTGAATCTTGACTCTGCAGAGTCATGTGGTGACCGCAGCTGTGAGGTTGTCTCCTGATCACCATGTTCAAGCACATGCTGTGAGCCCCTGCTCCTGTGTTCTCCTGGGCGAGAGCAAGGTCTGGTGGGGGACCAGACGCACGTCCGTGGGCTCAGCATGTGCATGCTGCTGCCTGGCACACAGACCAGCCAGCACGGCACAGCCCACCTCTATGTATTGCACTGCCAGTCAAAACAGCGCTGCATCCAAAGCGAGTTGGTCCCCGGCCAGTGCAGGTTTCCAGACCATACCCAGGAATGGTTGGGGCTTGGTTAAAACCAGAGCAGGAGCTGTGCAAACAGCAGTCCAGATGCCATGTTCTGGTGCTCCCTGTCACTGTCCAATTCATTAAGCGCAATTGGTGTCAACACCTCCTTTCAGCCCCAAAGCTGAGGGGGTGCAGGGAATCGCTTCCAGTGGGGTACAAAAGTGTCAACCCAGAAACGCATTTGTCCCCAGAAAACCTCTGGGCAGAGGCTAAAAATGGCGAGACAAGTGTGGTCGGGGAGACGCAGCACATTTTCCCTTGGGAGAGGGCTACCTTGTTTGATCTTCCCAGTTCAGAGATGCCATCGTGTTTTCCACCTTGCTGCGTACAACGCCATTTGAGGACATGCTCTGTTTGCTTTGGAGGAGGCTGGGCGCTTCCCACAAAGTTACTTTTCTTTCCTCCAGATTGTTTTTTTTCTTGGAGGGATGGCAAGCAGGAAGTCTGGTGGCTGCCTGGCAGCTCGCAGGCTGTCACGAGGGCTGGGAGAACTGTGGCGGGTGGTAAGCTAAAATAAACTGTCCGGGGCGGGGGTGGGGGTGGTTTTATTTGCTTGCTCTGTGACATGTCCAGGTCTGCAGAGCAAGAATTTGTGTTGGTAGGAAATGGCAGTGTCCAGTCTCACCCCTCCTCCCTCTGGCTGACGGGGTCTCAGCCCGACGAGTTTAAATACAGGGAATCACTTGGGGTGTAAATGAAAGTGCTGTAGGTGCTGCAAGGCCTCCTGCTAGAATCCATCGAGCAATTGCTCTGTCCTGTTATCACAGGAGCGGCTAAGGGCAGCGTGGAGTAACGGTCATGCCATAGCTGTAAACTACCCAGCCTTCCATCTTATTCAGGGAACAACTGTAAAAACCACATTTCTTCAGAGAACATATTGATGGATACTTATATATTGAAGCTTGAATCAAGGCCCTAAAAATAAGAAGCTCTGCCTCTCTCCTGGTAGCGTATCTTACCCCGATGGAGCAGTGTTGGCCGTATGTCTGCTTTTGGGGTGCTGGAGCTTTTTTAATGATGAATTTCCTGTTCCACCTGCATGTTTGTGTTTCCGTTGGCCCAAGTCTATCTCCTTCCTGCTCTCTGAGGTTGTCCTGCCCAGCATATCTGATCCAACCTGCTTTCATTGCTTTCATTGCTTTACAGCAGAAAATTTCTACCCACACGGGTGCAATGGGTTGTGGAATCAGCCCAGAGGACTCTGTGCAGCAGGCCAAACCTGTTCTGGTGGATGGCTGGACTTGAGGGGTGGGAGTGCATTCACCAGCAGCAGCATGACTCACTGTGGTTCTTCTAGGAGAGCCCAGATCCCACGGCTACGAGATCCCACAGCTATGAGATCCCATGGCTATGTGCTGACCTTCCTTCAAGGCAAGGCAGCAAGGGCTGCACGAGTTCTGCAGGAAAAGGAGGGCTGGATTTATAAATTGGATCTGACAGAGCCTTTTCTGGTTAGTAAGGGTTGATGGTTATGCAGGCACCACATGTTGGAAAGGACCTGCACACACACTCGCGGCAGGCAGGGGATGCAACCATGGCAGGATGAGATTTTGTGTAAACGGGAGCAGAGCGAGGAGTTTTTGAACCCCAAGCCTTTGCCCAAGCAGGAGCTGTGACAGCTCTCAGGGATTCTGCCGAACCTGATCATCACGTCCAGATGGGGTCCAGCTCCCCTGACTGCGGTCACACGCAGGGAGGTGGCTGTGCCTGAGCAGCTGTCTGTCCGTCTGCTCACGTCCTTCCACCCAGCCGGGCTCTGACTGCAGAGGATGACTGGACAGGGAGTTAGCGCCAGGCTGCCCGGTGACAGGAGTGGACTGAATATACCGGGGGCTCGAGAGCAGGAGCGTAGGACGTTGCACCATCCCCAGCCTCAGCAGCCTGTGACCCGGCGCAAGCTGCAGAGGAGGCCGCCTCTCTGTGTGCCTTCCGGCACCTCGTGACTGGCCCAGCCTTCGTCTTTGGGTTTTTGTGCCTAGTCACTTCACTGCTGCTGGTGATGTTGTCTCTGATGGGGAACTGGAGTTGCAAGCTGGCGGACCCGACCCTGCAGCGGGCATCGTGGCCAGGCAGGTGCAAGAAGGGGCGTGAGACCTTCCCAGGTGCAAAGGTCCCACCACGAAGGCCCCTGTCCCGCTCAGATACATCTCCGCAGCCAAACCCATCACGTCAGCCAGCACAGACCACGGCAGAAAGGTGCCTTGGCCAGGTGCCGGCCTGCTGCACCCAGACAAGGCTCTGGGCTCTGAATTTGGCCGAAGGCAGCCTGCCTCGCCGGGCGGGGCAACGAGCAAGCACCGCGCAGGGACTCCGCGGCGGCGGAGCACGGCAGGGTCCTGCGGCCTCGAGCAAGGAGCCGAACTCGGGCAGCACACGTTGTCGGGCCGCTCCCGGGAACGGGGCGAGAGCGCAGGGCCGAGCAGGGAGCACGCTACAGCCCGGACCCACTCCAGCCCCCGACCACCTCCACCCCCGGGAGCCACGGGGAAGCTGCTCCGGGCGGGAGGGCAACACGTCACCGTCACGTCACCGCCACGTAGCCCCTCCCCGGGCCCGCCTCCGTCTCGCCCGTTCCCCCAGTGCCGCCGGCGGGCAGAGGTTGGCGGGGCGCAGCGCTATGGGGCCGCCGGAGGAGCTGCGGGCGCGGTTGGCGCGGTGCGGGCAGAGCCACCTGCTGCGCTTCTGGGCCGAGCTGAGCCCGGCGCAGCGCGGGGCGCTGCTGGCGGCGCTGCCGCCGGGCCTGGACGAGCACTGCCGGCTGGCGGCGGCGGCCGGAGCCCGCCAGCGAGGCCCGCCGGAGCGCCTGGACGGCCGGATGGAGCCGCTCCCTGCCCGGCTGCTGGGCAGCGTCCGCCGCAGCGGCCCCGCCGCGCTGGAGCGCTGGGAGGCGGAAGGTGAGCGGGGCGCGGGGCCGCCCGCCCGCCCGTCCCGTCCCGGGGCGGGAGTCTGGGGCTCTGGCCCTGGGTACGCCCCTCCGGCCCTCGCCCGTCCGCCCGGGGACTCCGCAGGGCTGAGGGCCCTCGGGGGTGGGGGGCACAGGGGCGTCTGTCCCAGCGCCGCCGGCCGCTTCCGGCAGGTTCCCCAGCGGGGCCCTCGTGTGGCTTGGTGCCGAAAATACCGGGGCTTGTCCTAAGAAACCCCCGGGGCTGTCCTAAACCCCAGCGAGCGCGGCCCGGCGCCAGCGGTAGCGGGCTGGGCTGGGCTGGCTGGACCCGGCCCGGGTCTGGCCCTGCTCCAGTGTTCGGGGGGCACATCCACCCCTGCGGGGCCCGCAGAGCCGGTGCGGAGCCCGGGGCAGTTCCAGGCGGGGTCCCCGGGGCAGAGCTGTGTCCCGCAGTGGTGGGGGTTGGTGTCAGGGGAGCGAGCGGGAGCCCAGGGAGAGGGTGAGGCAGGCAGGGCGGGCAGAAATTTGGGGTTATGGCAGTAACGCCAGGCCCCAGACACAGTCAGCTGATGCCCAGTGCACGGAGGGGGTGGTGGGGGCACTTTGGGGCTGAGACATTGAATTTTCACTCTTAACTGAGGCTGGAGAGTGCGTGGTCGACAGGACGTGGGATAACATGGTGCCTTGCGGGTGGAAGTGAAGCCCCTAGGGAGGGTGGGAGCAGGGGGTTTGCATTGCTGCTGAAACAGGGACCTGCACCGGGGCGCACGGGTGGTCTCCCAGACCGGGTGTTGTGCTGTTGTGGCAGCTGGTACGGAGCCCCGTCTAGGCTGTGCCATGTGCAGTGCCGGAGGGAGATGAGATCTGAGAGCAGAGCGGACGGGTAGTGTGGAAGAAGGCCAGGGAAGCCTGACATCCATATTTTTTGTAGCCCGGTAGATACTGACAGCTTTCCCTGGTCACCCTGTGGGCATGTGAAAGATGGGAGTGATGGGGGAGGCGGTGGCTGGATGTGGGGTGCTGTGCTCCCCCCACAGCATGTGTGTCTTACACAGACATCCTGTGCTTTTTTCAAAGTGTATGATCTATTTCATTTATTTACAAATGTTCAGATGTGTCTCCCCTCCTTTATAAAATATAACAGCACTGTTAAAAAATAATCATAATAAAAAAAGGAAGCCAGAAAAAAACATCTGTGGTTGGAGAGACACTTGCCTAAATTGTGGCAAGTGTCTGCACAGCCTCGACCCAAACTTACCAGCAGAGAGGTGGGGATATGTGGGCAGGGGAGTAAAAATTTCCAGACAAAAACAAAAATAGAAGAGGCAGGGTCACAGGGCAGAGGAGCTGTTCTGCCGCGTCAGGCCCCACTGACAGGGCTGAGTGGTGACGGAGAGAGCAGGAGGAAACTGGTGACCCAGTGGCCACGTGCGCTTGGTCCAACCGGGGTTTCCACCAGCCATGCTCATGTCTCCAGCCAAGCAGAGGAGGGTGTTAGCACCCAGCTGACCCACAGCAGCTGCCCAGACATAACCAGTGGGGTTTGGTAGGGAACTCGCTCTGATGGTGGTCACTGCCTCTTGCTTGAGGGTGTCGTGGTGAGGAGGAAGGGCACCTGTGAACGCTAGAGGCAGATGGGTCTAGGTCTGTGCGGTTAAACTAATCATTTTACCAAACTGGGTCCTTCACGATCAGCCCTGCCAGGCTGGTGAGGAGCCGGTGTGTCTGCCTCATGCTGCTGCCTGCAGCAGGGTAGGGAAGGCGATCTGCGCAGGGCTGGCCTCGCTCGCTGCGAGCAATGCTTGCAGGAGTCCAGAAGGTCCGGCGTGGTTGGGACCACCTTCACCCGGCCCTGAAGTCCAGATGAGCCATGTCAGTCCTGCAGGTAGCATTTCTTAATTTCTACCACGAGAGGGGGACACGGCTCTTCGGTTTCCCTTTGGTTTGTTTTTCTGATCCAGTTTAATGCTGGAGATGGGAATCAGCCCTCGGTTTTAATTCCTGGAGGAGTGCAATCAGGAGTGAGACTTTGTGCTGCTGAAGCCAGGCAGTGCTGGTGTGCCACGTATCCCCGCAGATGTGGCCTCGTTCCTGGGAGCATCCCCGTGCCCTGGCATGGCATTTGCCAGAGGAACGGCTGTTACTGGCACGGGCTTTGTGGGGACTGCGGGTCCGTGAGGGCATGCAGGCTCCGAAATGCTCATTTCCAGTGAGCTGCTCGTGATGTTGAGTTGGACGAGAGCAGAGCGAGCTGTCCCGACCCGCTGCTTGACGTCCCTGAGGCCACGCGGCTGATGCGGCCGTTGGCTGTGGGGTGAGGGTCACCCCTGAGCTGAGCTTGTCCGCGGGTGTCTTGAGTTCCCAGCAGCTCCAACCAGCAGCGTGTCCTCTGCAAAGACTGAACAGCTGAAATGATGTCTCCCCCTTTCCCCTTCCCCCTTTTCTGTGATAAAAAATGATGGTTAAAAAGAACCAGGCAACTCAAAACTTAGTCTTGGGAACACCCAAGATATTTTTTAATAGTTAAAAAAATATATATCTCATTGGTATTATCTGTGAGATGATAAACCGTGGCTTGGTCAGATTTGCTTTCAGATCTTAAACACAAACACTAAGCAATCACATTTGCTAGGCAGCCTTTGGGATGATGGTGTAAATCGGCCCAGATGCTTTTACATTCTGTAAATGTTTTATTAATGAAATGTAACTCTGGGGTATGGGCCGCAGCATAGCTCCCTATTCCTAGAGGCTGGATCAGGGACTTTGATGAGCCATTCTGGTTATCTGACTGCTCTGCAGAATTAAGGGTTTGGTGTTTTTTGCTTTATTCTTCTCTTACTGACAGCTGTTGTAATCAGGCTGATGTGCATGTTCAGCAGGAGAATTCAGTCTGTTCTTACAAGATCAATCTGTTCATCCTGCAAAATTATTTTTGTTTTTTACTTTCTATGCAGAATAAGACACTGCAGCATTGGTGGGTGTCTAACAGCCAACACATCTTCCCTTTTTTGTTTGTTTGAGCTGTTTGTATTTCGTATGCTGCAGAAAATATGGTGGACATTTTTTAAGAGGGATAAATATTTACTGCATTTACTGCAGGAATGTGCAGCAGGATGAGTCAGTTGTTACGAACTTTAGTCCTGAATATTAGTAGTTTTACAGTTGGGAAGTCAGAGTGGACCTACTTACTCAGATTTCTGGGATATTTGTTTTCATGGCAACCTAAGATCAGAAACTTGGAAAAGCTCTCTGGTAGTTGTAGGGTTGTACTGTAAATACAGGGAACGCCATAAGTGACAGAAAGGAGAGTCCCCTTGCTGGGTTGTTCACGTGCACTGTGGTCAGCCCTCTCCCGGGAATATGGCCCTGTCAGTCTGCTGGATTTTGGGAAGAGAAAAAGAGAATTACACTGTTGATGTTATTAGTGGATTTGCTTTGGACTCGGGTTCATCCCGCTTAGGTTGCGGTTTCAGTCCCCACAGTGAGAGGCCCCTCTGGGAGGTGGATGTGAGGTGCCAACTCATCCTTGGGCAGATCCCATCCTCTCGTCACTGTACGGAAAACTGAAAACTGCCACCTCCCCTGGGATGTCCCCATTTCCAGGGTGATACCAGCCCTGGCACCCTTGAGTTGTGGCTGGGGACCGCAGCTGCTTGTGCTGGATGCTGCACGACTAATGGGACCTCACAGGCTTTTTCAATACAGCATTCGCTCCAGAGCTTCGTGTGAGTGATGCCCCTTGGTCACAGTCTATTGCTTAAACCCCTAATCTGAGATCAGCGGGATGTGGTCTGTCACATCAGGACCGGAGTATATGTGTTGATGTGAGCCCGACAGTACCGTGGCAGGGATGGAGTGGGGAGAGTGTGTGACTTGGTCCACTGGTGGTTGAATCTCAGTTGCACCCCAAAGCAGCACCCACCATGCTGCAGCAACTGAGACCAACAAATGCTGAGTTGACACCTCAGACAGCTTTGTTTTAAATCAATGTGAAATACTTCACCTCAAGCAGTGTCAGTTCTAGATTATTTAGGGTTTTTTTTTAAATTTTTTATTGCCTGTTTGAAACAGAACAGTTTGGAAATGTCCCACATGGGAACTTTTTTAGATTTTTTTTTTTTTTCTTTTTTTTTTTTTCCCCCTCCATAAATTCTTCCCTCCCATAATTTTTCTTTTTCCACTGGGACGTTTTGGGTCAGGTTTGGTGGAAGGAGCCCATGGATGGTGCTGCTCCAGTGCTGCCCCGCTCACATACATGAGGTCAAGCAGAGAAGCGCTGCCTGCCCCAGCCCTGCAGTAAGGCTTAGGTGAGGGTGGGCACTAATGAGTGCTTGGCTTTGGAGCACAGGGGAGTGCCGTGTCGATGGAGGTAGGCGATGAATGTGCTGCAGCTACACCACATCTCAGTGTCTCACTCAGCTTGGTTGGTGTTATCCATGCAGCATCCCTTCCTGGAGTGGTCCTGAGTGGGATGTGGCTGGGTACTTTGATTTTACTAACCACCTGCCTTAGTCTTCAACTTCAGTCTGAGTAGACATCTTCAGGTTTGCTTTCTTGGGTTGTCTTCATGCCAGGGGAAGGTTGTGTGTTTCTTTTCATGCTGCTGTCCTTGTGACCCGCCTAACTGGCGCTGTGGGACACCAGTGTGGCACAATTGATGCAGCTGTGAATGAGGCAGGTATTTGCTTGCATCCTGAGGAGCAAGGAGCTCGAGCCAACTGGATAGTGACACACACACACACACACACACACCTGTCTGTCTGTGTATCACCGCCTTAGCTCCTCTGCCCAGTAGGATGTGCTCACTGGGCTTGCTGGTGCTGCACAGCTGCACATGGTGGTCTCACGCTGCTGTCTGGTGGTACTCGTTCAGCGCTGGGCGGCTGTGGCATGGTGACATTCAGAGCCATTCCCACCAGGTCTCCAGGCTCCGTGTCCATCTGCTGTGGGTTTTAAATGCAGTTGGGAATCACTGGAGAGTGACTCATCCAGTGTCGTCCTTGGCCATGGGAATGACAGCAAGTACACTCTTGCCAGAGTTCATGGCCAAGGGCTTTTCTTTGCTCAGGCACTGCTGTTTATCTTGCTTTATGAGAGGTTTATCATTACTGTGGAAAGGCCAGGGTGAAGGTTGCTCAGGGCTAGATTGGCCAAGGAGGGGCATGTCCTTATAGAGTGGTGAATCAGCTCACGGCACTGGTTGAGCTCAGCTGGACCATGACAGTTGTTTTTCCTTTTCCTGGGATAAAGCAGGGGAAGGAAATGGACAGGATCTGTGCAACCACATCCTTGCTCGTGGTAGCACTGCTCACTTCTTCAGCTACAACTGTGCCTGTCCTCTCTCCCTGCCCTGCCCCAGGACGTGGAGTGGCTGCCACGACAGAGTGACCCGAACTGAAGAGTTTGGCTCTGGTTTCTAACTGCAATCAGTTTCACTTCCCTTCCCCATTGGTAATTTTGTCATTGCTGCTGGCCCCTTGTCCTGGTCTTGGCTGAGATAGAGTTAATTTTCTTTCTAGTAGCTGGTACAGTGCTGGGTTTTAGATTTAGTATGAGAATAATATTGATAACACATTGATGTTTTTAGTGTTGCTAGGTAGTTGTAGTGTTTACACTAAGTCAAGGATTCAGCTTCTTACACTCTTCCAGGCGCACAAGAAGCAGGGAGAGCACAGCCAGGAGAGCTGACCCAGGCTGGCCACAGGATTGTCACAACCACACAACTCACATCCCCAGTGGGATGGGGGAGAGAATCGAAAATGCAAGGAAAAAGAAGTAAAACTCATGGGTTGAGATAGACAATTTAATAGGACAGAAAAGGAAGATGATGGTGATAATAATAATATACAAAACAAGTGGTGCACAGCACAATTTCTCACCACCTAAAGCCGATGTTCAGCGAGTCCCCGAGCTGCCTGCCTCCTGACCAACCCCCCCCCACTTATATATGGAACATGACATCATATGGTACAGAATATCCCTGTAGCCAGTTTGGGTCAGCCGTCCTGGCCGTGTCCCCTCCCAGGTCCTTGGGCACCCCCAGCCTTCTCATTGGCAGGGCGGGATGAGAAGCTGAAAAGTCCTTGACTGCTTGGCAACAACTAAACCATCAGTGTGTTATCAACATTATTCTCATCCTAAATCCAAACCACAGCACTGTACCAGCTGCTAGGAAGAAAATTAATTGTATCCCTGCTGAAACCAGGACAGGGATGTTCCCTACCATAAAACGTCATGCTCCATATGTAACTGGGAAAGCTAGCCGGGAGGCAGATTTGCTGCTCGAAGCAGACATCGGATTGTTTTACTTTCCTTTTGCATGTGGTGAGCAACTGCATTTGTGCATCACTTGTGGTGGTGGTGGTGTTATTGTTATTTTCTTCCTTTGTTAAACTGTCTTTATCTCACCCCACAAGGGTTTTTTTTCTGTTCTCCTCCCCATGCCCTTGGGTGGCGAGGAGTGGGCGAGTGGCTGCGTGGTGTCCAGTTACTGGCTGGGGTTAAGCAATGACACACCTCTACTGGTCTGATTCCTCCCTGCTCCATCCCTCGGCTGTTGCTCCCAGGCACCAGTGCAAGCAGAATCCTGGCAGGGATGGGGACTGAAGGGTCAGCTGGGAGCGGAGCGCCCCTGGCTAGTCTGGTGCCGAGCTCTCTGTCGGTGTGCTGAATATCTGTCTCTGTGTGGGGAGCAGGGAAGGGAGAGCGGGCTGGTAGGACAGGTTTTACCCAGGTTTGTGTTCCCCAGGGCTGTGTGGCTGCAGTAGCCAGGTTTGTATGCAAAGTGCAGGTCTTGCCCGCAGGCTTCTCTGCTGCCCGAGTTTGCTGCCTCTGCACTGGATCCTGGTGGGGGGACAGCCACCACCCAGGCCGGGGCACTGGGAGGCCTGGAGCCATGCTCCTGCGGCCCTTTGCTTGTGTCCGTGTCCCACAACGGTGCCGTGCACTGGCAAACAGCCTGCCAAGCACATGGCAGCAAGCCATGTACCAAGGACCGGAGCAAGTAATAGTGCCATATCTGATACCTTAGACCCCCTGCTCTCTGCTTTAAGTCTTGCAATGGGAAGTTCAGTAAAGACACAAAGGAGGCCATTAATTGCTTGTGGCTTGTTGCATAAAATTATACTTCTTTTATTTGCATTGCCCTACAGGTCACTCAGTGCTATTGTCTATGCCTTTTAAATTTTAAGTTTAAACCCATTCAAGCTTCTCCCTCTATCCAAGGACCTCCTGAAACTTTGAAATCCCAAGAGTTCCACCTTCAGCACAGGTTTCCCTCTCTACTTGGAGTGGGAGGGTGCACTGCAGATCTCCAGAGGTGGCTTCCAACCAACACTTTTGTGGTCCTGTGAGCTCAAAGGTTCGCTCCGCAGCAAAGCGATGTCAGGGCTCCATACCCGGCTTCCTTCGTGTGCCTGAGCAGGCATTGTCAGCCTTTTTGGAAAGGGTATATTTAGGCAGAAACAAGGTGTTACTGCCGTGGTGGGACTGAAACTTCTAAGCATGGGGAGGTCAGTAGTACTACCGCAATGTCATGGATAACTTATCTCTGATTTAATTGCTGAAAGCTCGATTTTTTTAACAGAATTAAAACCAAGCCAGGTTGTTAGAGCAGCAATTAGTATTTTTCCCTCTATTGCTCATTTAAACTGACAATTATTTGAAGATGAGCATAAAAACAATCCTGTTTTTCTTCTGATTCAATATCTTTGGTCCCTGTGTCTTTCAGTCCAAGGCAGGAGTATTTTAGTCCCAGATGTGTTTAAAAGTTGGGTGTTTGTCTTCTCGGAGGTTCTGGTAAAGCATGGGCTGTCCTGGACCACAGGGAGCAGTGGCAGGCACGGCAATGTGCTGTAGACTTCTTGCTTTAGGTTGCCAAAGGCTCTGATAGCTACTGTACAGCAGCAGAGCTGTGGCTTTTGACCTAGGCAGCTCACTGCATCTCTGGAGGATGCAGTGATATTTCCCTAAGGAAATATCTTTCTCCCAGTTGTCAGTCGTCACTGTGATGCTGGCTTGAGAGAAGGCAGGGAACAAAGACTGTGGACAAGCTGGTTGTTTATTATGTGGTCTGGTTCTTCACCAAGTTCTGGACTTTCCTGGTTTGTCAGGAGAAATCATAGTGGTTTTAATTAGATTGTGGGAATTGTGGCTTCTGCAGGCTTGGCTGTGTTGTTAGTCCTGACTGCAGCTGAGCAGAAGCTGGAGCACAAGTACAGATAGTTGATAAGGCAGATTCCAGAAATGCTCATGCTTTACTGAAGATGACAAGACTTTGCTTCTTTGGGATGTAGAAATGGTGACAAGGGACCTCTGGAGGTCTCTAGTCCAACCCCTATTTGGAACAGGACCGTACCCACCCTAGGTCAGGTCAGTTGCAAACCCCAAGGGAAGGACATCCCCCAGCTCTCTGGAGATCTTTTCCAGTGCTGCACCACCTTCCTAGTAAAGAGATTTTATCCTCATGTCCAGTTTGAACCTCCTAAGCTGTGACTCATGGCTGTTTCCTGTTGTTACATCATCCACTGCTTTAGGTGAGGAAACTGCTGCATCAAAGAAGTGAAATGAATTTTCATATTGTGTGCAGCATCAAATTTCTCTCTGAACTACCAGCAGTGGGCATTGAAGCAGCAGCTTCTGGCTGTTGCCTGAGCTCTGCAGAAAGGTTCAGGAGAAGAGCACAGGATGTTGATTGCTTTTGTGGTTCTTATGTTCTCTTGGGCTTCTTTCTCCTGATCAGGCTTGCATCAGATCTCACAGAATAAGGTGGCGGTGTTGCTCCTGGCTGGAGGACAGGGAACTCGTCTGGGAGTGAGCTATCCCAAGGGCATGTACAATGTTGGGTTGCCCAGTGGCAAGACCTTGTATCAGATCCAAGCAGAAAGAATCCGCAAAGTGGAGCAGCTCGCCGGCCAGAGACACCACTGCAAGTGTACCATCCCCTGGTAGGTGACCTGGAGCACAGACCTTCTGTGCAGGGGTCTTTGCGTTGCAGTCTTGCCTGTCTTGTCTTCTAGAAGCACTTTGCTGTCTGCCATAGAGAGATACGGCAGGATTTGTGATGCCAGCAGCTGGAGGAGGGTGCACAGGGATGGGAAGCGGCAGGTCCATGTCTGCAGACCTGAGGGACCGGCACTGCCCTTGCATCATCAACCACTACCCTAACTGCTGCACTGTGCTGGTTTTTCAAGTACAGCCCCTGACAGCACTATGAACAGCACTTCTCAGTGCCTGTTTCAGATGTTTTGCAAGAGATTTCATCCATTTGTCCCGTGCTTTCTCAGGTTCCTGCCTGGCAGGAGAGGTTGCCTAGAGCTCACCCTCTGCCTCCCACAGTTTCTGCTGCAGCAAAAAACTCTTCCTTCCCCTCGCAGTAAATGCTTGTCATGCTCCATTTTCAGGCCACCTCCTGCTGTCGTTGTTTACAGCTAGCTGTTGTGTCTTCTGGCTGCTCCCAGCTTTCAAAAGCCTCCAGGCTTCAAAAGAGGCTAGCTCTGTGCAAGGTGCAAAATATGAATTCCCTATGGATGTGGTGGGTGAGAGAGAGGAGGCACTGCGGCATGCTTCTGGGAGTGTTTTTGGCTAAATTTTCTTTGTTAGACTATAAAGAGATACCTTTATGAAATCAGTCTGGTCTGAGCCAGGGTTTGGGAAGAGTGAAAGAGCACGTGTCTGAGGCCTGAAGACCTCAGGGTAGCCTGTCTGTATTGTATTTCTTTCTGAAGCCATGCATACATGACCTGAATTGCAAATGCACCTTCCCTGGTGCTGCTGGAATCCAGGATGGGTTATTTATATGGTGCAACATCTGCTGGTAATGTTTACAGTTCCTCTCTCTAGGCTGAGGAGAGTTGGCTGCTGCAGTGCACCAGAGGCCAGGCGATGCTGTGCTGCAAAGATGTAAATCAGGGGGTGTGAGGTCCAGGCTCTCTTGTGCAAGGGGTTGATACCTCTGGCATGTTGGCAGAGGACCCCCTGTACCTCTGCCAGTAGTATTTGAAGTACTTGACAGGTAGATGACAAAGATGACACTTAGCCACTGTTGAAGAAGGAAGATAGTGGAGGGAGAGACAGCAGCAATGTGGAGCTGGAAGGAGAGGAGGATATAGAGAAACTTAAGAGAAAAACAAATCATGCAGCCAACATTTGAAAAGGCTGCTGTTTGTCTTGGCACAAAAAGCCGCGCTGGCCAACTGAGCTGATGGGAATTCATAGCTCGTTCTCAGCACCTTATGCTGATCAGTGCTTCTTTAGACACTTTAACATCAGTTTGAATCGAGGGTGAATGAGGTGTTTGTACTGTCCTTTGCCTTGTTTTCCAGCTCATCCAGATGTCGTTCACATTTAGGAAAAGGCTCTTCTGTCCTGGCTGGAGCTAAGCCTGTGGGTAGGATCGTGCACAAGACCCTGCGCAGCCTTCCTGTGGGATGAGTTCTGGAGGAGAGCTCTCCTGCTCAGTTGCATACTGCAGGATACTGTAGTGTCTGTCCTTTTACACTCTCGGGTTTCCTCCCTTTTATGTTCCGTTTGTAGTTTTGTCTTTCGCTTGTGCTTTTGTTGCTCGTTGCTCAGCACCCATCCCTACCCAGGTACATCATGACAAGTGAGTTCACGCTGGGGCCAACAGAGGAGTTCTTTGTAGAACACGACTACTTCAACCTGGATAGATCCAACGTGGTCATGTTTGAACAGAGGATGCTGCCCGCTGTTACCTTTGATGGGAAGGCCATCTTGGAGGAGAAGGGGAAGATTGCTATGGCTCCAGGTACCCTGCTGTTCACCCTTACATGGTACAGTAATGGAATAGGTGTTGATAATTGCTATGAGCCATCAGTCAGCCTTGGCACACAGAGCAGTCTTTGGAGGTCAATGTTAAGCTTCTAATTAGTATGAGAGGGTTAAATGATTCAGGCTGGTAATCAAGAGTGTAGCAATCTCTGCTTAGTTCTTGCTGGAGTCTTGCCCACAGCACATGGTTTTATTAAAGCCTGGGAGTATTGGCAGGATTAGGAGCAGGGCAGCTGCAGGTTAGGAGCAATGTGCATCGGCAGGGCTGTGCGTGAGGTCCCTGGGCTGCGACCTCCCAGGGGTGAAGCTGTCGGGACCCACATGTGCTCCTCACCACACACTGTGCCTGCGTGGAGCAGAGCGATGCTGGCAGGCCAGGGAGGAAGCTCATCTGGCTCATTCAAGGCTGATAGCTGGAAATGGGTAAAAAGGCAAGAAGATGAACTCTTTCCAAAATTATTGCAATGTCTCACCTAGTAAAGTTCTCCTCTTAAACAGGACATGGTAAGAGACTCAGTGAAGGCAGCCTGGTCGGGACCATGTTGCAGTGATGTGGTTTTGTGGCTACAGAGTGGTTTTCCTGAGCTGGCAGCAGTGTCAAAGGAGGAACCACGAAAGGGTGGTCTGTGATGAACAAACATGCAGGTGTCTTTTCTGCAGCTGCGGTTCAAGCCTTTAAAAAGACATTGGGAAGCTGCAGAAGAGAAACAGAAAATAAGATTTATTTTAGTCCTTTTCTCCAGGCTGAGTTTTAAATGTGCTTTTGCTCTGCACTGGAAGAGAAGAAATGTAACAGGCTTTTCCCACCCTCTGCATTATGTTTTGCCCTTTTGTGTTTTCCCTCTGAGGATCTTGCAAGGCTTCGTAAAATCTCATAACACTTCTCTGTGAGGCTGGTCTCCATGGTCCCACTCTGCAGGCAAGGGAGCTGGGGGGTGGGGGGGGAACAGGCTTGTCTGAACTGTGTGGCAGAGCTGGAAGTAAAATCTGGTTAGCACTGACTCTTGGTCAGAAAGCATTCCCTGCTCTGCTGTTAAAGAAAGGTTGTTCAGGACTTTCAGCTTTTGCTCTGTTAGCTGCAAAGTCGCTAATTAACCAGAGCTTTCTCTTTTCTCTTGCATTATAGATGGCAATGGTGGCTTATACTGTGCTTTGGTGGATAATAAGATCTTGGATGACATGAAGCAGCGTGGAATCCAGTATGTCCATGTATATTGTGTGGACAATATCCTTGTGAAAATGGCAGATCCAGTTTTCATAGGCTTCTGTGTTTCCAGAGGGGCAGACTGTGGTGCAAAGGTGAGGTGGTGCTAATGCCGGGCCATTTTAGGGTCTGATTACTCTGGGAAGCTGTTGGCTAGGGTGAGCTTAGATGAACTGGAGTGTTCAGACCTCTATCCAACAGTGGCTCACTCCAAGCAGATTTAGAGGAGCTGCTCGCTGCCTGCATTGCATTCAGAATCCCTGTCTGTGGGTGACCTCCTCCCCTTTTCCCGGAGTACTCTGGACAAGAAACTGCAATTAGAGCAGGGACTGTAACTGCACGGGAAACTACAAACTGGAATTGCTCCCCTTTCTGCAAAGGCACTTGGGCTATCTAGAAGCTGTATTGGACTGGGATGTGTTTTACAAATACACCTTTAAGTCTAATTGAGGCATTCCTTATGCCCCTCTGTGGGGAAAGCCCATCTGGTTTTGTCACCCTAAAGCAGCAGGTACCCGAGGAACAGGCAGACAGGGAGCTGAAGGCTAATAGCTGCAAATATTTTTCATTTAATGCCAGGTCCCAGTCCTTGATAAGAAAAGTGCCCCACAATATGCTGATTTAATTTAACTGGTTTGTCTTTAGAGCAACTGTGCAATTAAGTGGTCAAGTGCTGGCTTTTATGCCTGGTTGTTGGGCAAAACGTGCCTCCAGGCTACTCTGTGCACCCAGCACTGCCCTGCCTGTGCTCCTGAGGTGCTCGGGGATCCGTTGCGCAACAGTCCTGTGGGATCGTTGGTGCGTGGGAGATGGAACAGTGCTGGGATTTTCTTCCTCCTCGTCACAGCCCTCTGTCCTGTGGCTGCAGGTGGTGGAGAAGGCCTACCCCACAGAGCCTGTCGGGGTGGTGTGCTGTGTGGATGGGGTCTACCAGGTGGTGGAGTACAGTGAGATCAGCCTGGAGACTGCACAGCAGCAAAGCCCCAGTGGGGAACTGATGTACAGCACTGGCAATATCTGCAACCATTTCTTCACAGTTGAGTTCCTGGAGATGGTGGCCCAGTAAGTTCCAGCAGACCTGCTAGGCAGCTGTGCAGCCCAGAAATGCCTCCAAGAGTGGGTGTTCCCATTTCTCATTCTGTAATTTCAGTTATGGTTACCTCCTGCTCTGCTCTTCACTTCCTCTCTCCTCCAAACAGTTCAAAACAGCTGTGCCCACTTTCTGACAGTCCCAGCGTGCTCTTCATGCCTTACCCAATGAAGAGGTTGCATGCTTTGCTGTAGATAAATCAACTGAGATATACCCGTGGATGACCTTCCTGGGCCTGCAAGGGTGAGCAGCCATGTGGGCTGCAGCGTGGTCAGTGATGCAGCCCCATGCTGAGGATTTTCAATGGGAATGTCACCCATGCCATCCTTTGGGACAGCAAAGGTTGGGGGAGAGGGTGAAGCTGGGGGAGGACTCTGCACCTTGGTGTTGGGAGATGGGGATGTGATGCTGAGCATTCAGTGAGCAGCCGTATGACTTTCCTGAAGAGCTTGATCCACCCTCATGTGAAGGATGGGCTCTGCTCCATTGTCATCCCAGTCATATAACAATTTGGGTTACCTTTTTATCTCTACCTGCAATTTCAGCTGGATGCTAGGTCCTCCCTCTTCTCTTGCTTTACTCTGCAATGTCCCACCAGTGCAGGGAGTGCTGCTGGCTGGGCTGCTCTGCTCAGTGAGGTGTTTCCTGAATGTGACTTGGGTCAATGTGGAGCGAGCAACACCCACAACAGTTGAGATGACCTAGAGCAGTGATAGGCCATCTATGTACTTCTTTTTTCTAAGTGGGCATGAAGTGAATTAACTTGTTTCTCCTTCTTTTGCAGGAAATATGAGCCGCAGCTGAGGCATCATGTAGCCATAAAGAAGGTGCCCTACATTGACGAGGAGGGAAATCTGGTAAAACCGCTAAAACCAAACGGGATAAAGCTGGAGAAGTTTGTGTTTGATGTGTTCCAGTTCTCTAAGTTAGTGGCAGACATGATTTTATTTTCTTCCTCCCCTTCTCAATGTTTGTTTGAATGACTGTAGGTTGTAACAGACCTTGCCAGGGAGCACACGGTTTGTGGGCGGCTTGTTAGAAAGGCTGTTGGATCTACACCAAGCTCCAACACAACAGTAATGCTGCAGGCTCTGAGGTGCGTTCACAGGGCACTTGGCAAAAGCTGGGCTTGCTCTGACTGTGCTCCCAGAACTGTTCGTTCTGCTGAGGATATGTTGGCTGGCCTGGCCTCTGCCAGCCCTGTGAAAGAAAGGACAAAAAAAAAAAGGAAATTGAGCGCAAAGCCAATGTTTAACATGAGCCCACGTTGGGAGTATTCAGACTCACAAAAATTGGGTCTTTCAGAGTTGTGGCTTCCATGGCAACTGCAGCTCTGGTCACGTTTTTGGGGTGTGTTACACCAGGGCTCAGCTCACACCCTTTGTGCTCAGAAAACAGGTTGCTTAAGCACTGGGGGGCCAAAGTTACTGTTGCTGTGGGAGCTGTCAGTGTTGACTTGCCAAGTTCTAAGACATACCTGAGAGCGCTGTGCCATAGTGTTAGCGCAGTCAGGGGTACTTTGTGTTTAGGGAATGTGGGACTTAAATTATTAATTTAAGAATTTAGCATAAGTGTTCTTATAAAACCTATTTCCGAGGCCTCGAATTCAGCTGTAAAAATTCTGTTTTAGGCTTAAATAAATGGGAAAAAGAGACCTCAGGCAAACTGAATTATCTCTGGGGATAGTATTTTTGTTTTTAGAGGGTTTACTTCATCATAGAGAGCTCGAGGTTTGAACCAGTCTTCATTTCTGGACATGTGTTCAATAAAGAAGTATCATACCAAAGGCAAAACCAGTGTGATGGAAACAGCGCTGAGTTCTGAGCTGTGAAAGGACTCATTTGCAAGCAGTGATTCCTTGTGCTTTTTTAACAATACTGCAAAACCAGCTTGGCAGCTGCTCTTCACATGTGAAATGTAGAAATGCACAGATGCTGCTGTGGGATTTCTTAATTTGCATTTTCATTTCTGGTAAACAGCTGTACTTAACATGCAACTGTAAATCCTCCCATATTGCTTATTCATCCCTGGGAACTGGTGTCCTCAACTGATCCTTGCCTATAGCCTCCCAAGTGGAGCGGGGGTGCGGCACTCTGAAGTGAGCCGCACAGCTCAGCGCCGTATCCAAGCTTCAGGCATTGCTTCTCTCCCCATCCCGCTGTGCTCTTAGCTGAGACGTTTTGTCCATGAGCCTCCTAGTGCCTGGGGAGGTTTCTGTGGGATCTCTGCAGAAGTGTTGCTTTTCCTCTCACCTGTGCACAGCTCTGGAGGGTCACGAGGCTGCTGTTATGTTCCCAAAGAGACCAGGCTTCTTGTTTTGTTTTTCTGTCGTGCAGCCCTGGTACTCCTTTGCTCTTCAGATGGGAGGTGGGCTTTCCTTAGCTTGACTGCCTCAGGCTGCATACATTGCTGGTCCCTAAAATATATATGAGCCTTTCCCCATCCAAGTTGTTGTTGCATCAACAGGGCTGATGGCTAGCTTTGCTTTTCATTATCATTGTTTTCTCCCCTTTGCCGGTAGGAATTTTGTGGCATTTGAAGTTTTGAGAGAAGAAGAGTTCTCGCCACTGAAAAATGCAGACACAGCTGACAAAGACACTCCTACCACTGCTCGGCAAGCCCTCCTGGCCCAGCATTACCGCTGGGCTCTCAAGGCTGGGGCCAGATTTCTGGATGAAAATG